>NC_079322.1:18434222-18751268 GCF_029931775.1 Euleptes europaea | reverse complement strand
CATTTCTATTGGTTTCTATTTTTCCATTCATCACAACTGGTTAGGTACGAAAAGCTCATAAAAGATGAAAGGGGGGGAACAGATACTGCAGAGTAGTTGAGATGAATGCACTTGATATCAGGGCAGTGCTAACGCAGACCTAGCAGGGACACCCACGTACAAAAAACAAAAAAGCAAACATCCCTGGAAATGTGATGGAAAGTCAATGTGTCCAAAACTGAAGTAACACAGCTCCAACAGAGTTGTGATATCTTCCACTTTTACAATAGGAACAGTCAACTAATAGCCTGCGTATAGCCTCTGAAAACATTTTTGGGCCCTCCTCCCCAACTTGGTTATCAAACCACGGCAAGTTTCTGCTCATAGCTCTGTAGATAAGGAAATGGTCTGTTTGAGCTAGAATGAGAACCCAGCAAGGACTCAGGAGAACTGACATGGAGGAGTTACACATCAGGGCACAGCAGCAGGAAGAAGATAACAGAGCCTGCGATAGGCAGCTGGTCCAAGTGACCTTGGAGAATTCCCCATGACCTTAAATCTCTTAAGCTCAACTTAAGCCCTTCTATCTCCAGGAATGGCCTGTTGATTGACAGAGCCCCACCCCTGAAGAGACATGGAAAGGAATTTAAAGGCATATCACTCTGGCTTGGAACTGCACATTGTGGTCTTACTGAATGACTTGTTGTTATGGTTTCTTTACCTTCTTCGGTGGGGACCTTGAGGACAGCTACTGGAGGGCTGATTCAGGGTCCCCACCCAAGGCAAATCTGACAGCAGCCGAGACCTCCAGCTCACACCATCCTAGCTTGGAATTTTTATTAGAAGTGTTATCATCAGATAAATGTGGAGGACACGTCTGAGCAAGATAAGAAAATAGCGTTAAGAAGTGCTACACATGTATGTGTGCGTAAGTGGGTGGGTTCAAAACAGATAAGATGTTGGGAGATCCATGATCAGATCTTTTAAAACTGAAATTCAGCAGTGCAGGGTCCTGATTTGGATCAGGGGGGGTTAACTCTTCCACCTCTGCATGGCTTCGTTCATTGAAACTATCTTCTCTCCACTGTTTTAGCAAAGAAAATGATGAGCAAAAGACATGTTTAATGTTTCATCGGTTCAATTTGCAAAATCTATGTATGGAGTGGGTTAAAGCTCCCCCCCCCCCAATCTTTTGTGATGTCAATCCGAACTGGGACCCCACGTGGCTGTAATTCATCTTTAAAAGATGTTGGGGGGGATCTCTCAGTCACATGTAGTGTGACCCTGAGAGAGAGATTTCCCTAACGTTTTTAGCTTTTTTTGGGTTTTGTATGTAACCTCTTTGCCCTCCAAAGTTCACAAGCTCCATAACTAAGAAGTTCCTTATTGCTAGCAGCTGCTGCCTTTCTGATTGGAGACAGACCACCCCACTCCCATGAAATAAAATTACATGCTGTGGAATGAAATTTGTCTCCTGGACTCCTGTCTGGAGAATAAAGTAGCCATCCTTTCATTAAAGGACAATTTATGAACATAACTAAGCAGCATAAACAAGAGGAAGAAAGAGAAATACCAACAATGCTCAGGAAGCATCAGGTTAGACCAGGGGTCTGCAAACTGCGGCTCCCGAGCCGCATGCGGCTCTTTGGCCCGTTGAGTGCGGCTCTCCAAACTTGGTTCGGAGCCCCTGCTCTCGCGCCTGCTTGCGCCGGCAGCTGGGGAGCCGGCGCACCTGACAGAGAGAGAGAGCAGGCGAGCGGGCGCGCTGTCTCTCCCCCCCCCCACCGTGGAGAATGGCCAGGTCCCCCTTTCCCTTGCCCTCAATGGTTGGGAGGCTAAAGCCTCCCCTCCCCTCTAGCCGCACAATTGCTGGGCGGGCGGCTCGGCGGTTCCTGCCCTCCCCCGCCTATATGCTGTTGGGCGGGGCGGGCTTCCTTTGGTAGACCTGGCCTCCGGCTGAGTCCCATTGGGAGGCCATGTCTACCCACTGGCTTTCTTGGCGGTAGACCTGGACTCCGAGGAGGGGGAAAAAGTCCCCCTTCAGAGGCCAGGTCTACCAATTGGCTTCTATGGGCCTCCGGAGGCCAGGTCTACTGCCAAGAAAGCCAATGGGTAGACCTGGCCTCCCAATGGGACTCAGCCGGAGGCCAGGTCTACCAATAGGCTTTTATGGCCTCCAGGCCTCCAGACGAGGACTACGGACGGGGAGGGGGAAATGGAAGGGACTTACAATTTAATTTTTATCAATAAATAAGATCACTATTAAGTATGATATCAAGTTTTATTCAGTGTACCTATAGTTTAATTAAGACTTAAAACTTTAATTAAAGTTTATTAAGTTAATAAACAGTGTACCTACCTATATAGTTTAAGTTTAAGAAATTTGGCTCTCAAAAGAAATCTCAATTGTTGCACTGTTGATATTTGGCTCTTTTGACTAATGAGTTTGCCGACCCCTGACCATTGATGTGTAAAACCAAGGGTCTCTAACTTATTTTTCATTTTGTATATACCTATTCCATCAACCTGTCTTAAAAGTTCAAGATGGTGAACTAAAAACAATCCAATAGAAGGAACGCTAGCTTTTGAACTCTTTACGGGCCTCTCTATTCTCCAGATAGCGGTCTGGGCATGCCTGCCAAGTCTTTTGTGCCGCCCATCTGAATCCCATTGTGGGTGGACAGACTTTGCAATGTAAAGTTGCCCTCCTCTCAGTGCTATCCTAAGCAAAACTGCACCCTACGCTGGGCTTAGAAGGGTGTAGCTCTGTTTAGGATGGCACTGCCCATCTACCAATGATGGCATCCAAGGTATGGAATGATTTTGATCCAGTACAGCTCAGGGCATTACATACAAAATTCAACAGAAATATAATGAAGTACAGAATGTCTCTCTCTCTATAGCTTTCTCAGTTGTAAATAATTTCTTTCTCTTATATGAACTGTTGGCAATTTAAAAAGTTTAATTAAAAATTGATAGAGCTTCTGGGGGCTGGATAAAATTACTTCAGGGGTTGAATCCAGCCTGTATACTGCCAGTGACCATTCCCCAATCTAGAAATATAATCTTTTTGGGATCCATGTATTTATTGAAAATATTTAGATACCATTCTTCTCCCAATTAAGGGGTCTCAAAGCCGCTTACGTCCTTAAAACTGGCTAAAATCTCATTTCACAAAACGACAATACAAATAAAAAGAAGGAAACCAGCCACTGGTGGTGGGTCGTGCTGTCAAGTCGCAGACAACTTATGGCTACCCCGTAGGGTTCTCAAGGCAAGAAATGAACAGAGGTGATTCGTCATTGCCAGCTTCTGCATAGCAACTCTGGACTTCCTTGGTGGTCTCCCATCCAAGTACTAACCATCCCTGTTTGTGCTTACAAAATCTGACAAAATCAGGTTATCTTGGGCCATCCAAGTCAGGGTGAACAAACCATTACCCCCATCATAATCATTGACCTTCACTCACGTGCCACCAAAAGCACATCAGAACAGCCTGCGGGGCTTCAAAACCTTTGCAAGGTTAGGGGTCTTCTTCATGTTCTTGGGAAGAATGTCTGTGCAACAAGAGCAGCACCAAGAAAGTCCAGATCTGTGTAGAAACAGTTCTCACTCACCTGAGTGGAGGAATTGTTCCCTGGTCTGATGATCAGAGCTGCCTTGTGTTGGAGGTGGTCCTGCAGAAACAAGGGACTTGGGTAATGAAGGGCTTTAAAAGTCAGCACCAATACAGCCAGTGTGGTGTAGTATTTAAGAGCAGTGGACTCTAATATGGAGAACCAGGTTTGATTCCCCACTCCTCCACATGAGCAGCAGACTCTAATCTGGGGAACCAGGTTGATTTCCCCATGAAGCCAGCTGGGTGGCCTTGGGCTAATCACAATTCTCTTAGAGCTCTCTCAGCCTCACCTACCTCACAACGCGTCTGTAGTGGGGAGAGGAAGGGAGGGAGATTGTAAGCTGGTTTGATTCTCCTTAAAAGGTAGAGAAAATCGGCATATAAAAAAAAAACCTGCAGTAATTTAGGATCAAATAGAGAAGCACCTGACCATGAGGGTCTTCACTGCTCATTAGTGAGAATGAAATCACCACTTCTATGTAATGCCTCCGAATCTCTAATAGGGTATTCAAATCCTTAAATATCTATTATTGGTTCTATGTATTGACGCCATGTATTACGTCTTTGTACCTCCCATTACCAAAGATTATATCTGTGCTTGCACTCCTTTGATGTTTGTGTGAATTGTCCTGCGCATTTGGGGCAATTTTCACCCGGTGTATATTGGGCCTAATAAACAAACTCCTTTGAACTATCAACCTCCTACTGTGTTATTGTCATTGGGAATTGATACAATAATACAGGCATATCAATACGTTTGAACCTCTTACTTCCATCAACAACTTAACTGCTGCATTCCAGTTGTAGCTTTCATGTTGTCTTTAAGGGCAGCCCCACACAGAGTAAATTACAGTAGTCCAGTCTCAAGGTTATCAAAGTATAGATTACCATGGCTAGGTGAACTTAGTCTAAAACAGCCGTATGAATGGCACTTTTGCTACCTTCTTATCTGCTTGCCAGCAACAGACCTGGATCCAATAGAACTCCTATGTTCCTAACTGACTCTGTTAATGATAAAGTCACACCATCCAAGGAAGGTAATGTAACTCTCTTCAGAATCTCAGCCTTCCCAACTAGTTCACTAAAAAAATCAGCAAACTTACTAAAAATACAGGTAAGATTTAAAAAATTGACTTCTTTTCTTAGGCCACTGAAAACAAGTCCAGTGTTTTAAGAAATCTTATGCGACAGCATTTGGCAGTAATGAGGAAGGGAGATCTTCTGTACACAGGATTAATTTCTCCAAGAGGATCTCTTGTGCAACTTCTACATGTGCAGCTCTCAGTGTGGTTTGTAAGGGGAAACGTCCCAATGGACTATGCTCTAAAATAGCGCAGCACCTGTGAACCAGCACTATGAAAGCTCACAAAGCAGTACTGAGAAAGTCTCTGTTGGCTTCTACGTGACTTAAGGATGGTTTCATGAGAGCATACACCCTGATCCATTAAAAGTGCCGCTGCCAAAACACTGAAAGAGTCATAAAACATTTCCTATTGGAAGGAAGCCATGGGATAAGATCTTTGAAGTTAAATTGACTTTTTGATAGAGTTTAAGTCCCTTGGCTTTAATATGGCAGGATTTGAGCTCATTTACTAGCTCTGGCAAGTTACTACTTAAAGTGATTTTCGAGAGAGCCTTCATCCACTTACTTTCTTAAAGTGAGAAAATTCATCACATCGTGCATAATTTCTCTCAGCTTTTTAAAAAAGAAAACAAATAGTGTCAGGCCAAATCTTGAGAGGAAATTAAGGATATTGGTACATGTTTCCTGATGGATGGGTTTTGGTATTCTAATCACGGGAGAAATTGAAACGGTTAGGTGTGGGCACTTCAGAAGGCTGAGACCGCCACAGCGGAAAAGGAACAGCTCTGATTGATAATGTTCAGACCAATCCTCCTAATCTGTAATTGGAGTTGAGGTGCCTAAAACATTGCAAGCCAAACCTTCATCTATTTAAAGTGCGAGTCATTTCATTTTATACTTAATAGGTTTACACTTGAAAGGGGGGGGGGAAATACCCTGCAAAAGCATGCCAATTGTTCCCATCAAAATGAGACCAAGTTTCCAGTGGAAACAGGCGCCAGTACTGCTGCATTAAAAAGCTTGCTTGGACATTTAAATAAAACGAAAGCTTATGTTTTTGGCAGAATCTTGATATTAAAAGACTGAATGTGAAGAAAGCCAAAAAGGCAAATGGCAGAAGTATAATAGTATCCAGTTGGTGTAAATCACAAATTTTGCTCTAGAAGCCAGTTATGAAACAAATTTGTCTTCCCAGGTCTGGGAGTTATACATTCAAGAGTAGGGCCAAAGTAGACACGACGGTGACCTAGGGCTTCCAACCTCCAGGTACTAGCTGGAGATCTCCTGCTATTACAACTGATCTCCAGCAGATAGAGATCACCTGGAGAAAATGGCCTCTTGGGCAATTGGACTCTATGGCATTGAAGTCCCTCCCCTCCCCAAACCCCACCCTCCTCAGGCTCCACGCCAAAAACCTCCCACCGGTGGCGAAGAGGGACCTGGCAACCGTCAAGATTAGGGCCAAACTAGACATGACGGGTGAGCACAGGCCTGACCTGCGGGTGCTGCCGCCACTTTAAAGTGATTTAAAAATCCCGCAAGGGGCTGAGGTGGGCTGGGGTGCTCTTGTTCCCCCCGCGCACATGCTTTTTCAAGTGCTGAAATGGCTGCAGAGGAGGGCAGCTGTTTTGCACTTGAAATGGCACCGGGGGGAAGGGGGACAAGAGCACCTCAGCCCACTGGGCTGCACACCCAATCACGATTGGACCCTTGCGGCATTTTAAAATCACTTTAAAATGGCGGCGGCAATGGGATGAGCCCATGGATGCCATCACACCTAGTTTGACCCTCAGACGTGGTCATTTTCTTTAGCCAAAGCCTGCAAAATGTTGTCAATTTAAAAACAACTATATCTTGTTTTTCTGTCTGCTGCTACACAGTTCAATTCCCCGGCTGTGGACTCATTGCTAGAGTGCCCAAACTGGCAAATCTGTATTTATTCCTATTTATTTCTCACAATCCCCGCATACCTGTCACCCCCAACCCACCATGCTAACTTTTTGCTAGCTTTTTAAAAATCAGGTATTACAGTTTTTTTAAGAGACCAAAAAAAAAAAAAAAAAAAAAAAACTCTCACTAGGCAGGAGGGAATAGCAGGTGTGAGGGGATAAGGAGGGACAGATAGGGTTGCCAACCTCCAGGTACTAGCTGGAGATCTCCCGCTATTACAACTGATCTCCAGCCGATAGAGATCAGTTCACCTAGAGAAAATGGCCACTTTGGCCATTGGACTCTATGGCATTGAAGTCCCTCCCCTCCCCAAACCCCACCCTCCTCAGGCTTCACCCCAAAAACCTCCCGCCGGTGGCAAAGAGAGACCTGGCAACCCTAGTGACAGAAGAAACTGGGGTTGCCAGCTCTAGGTTGGGAATACCTGGAGATTTGGGGGGGTGGAGCCTGAGGAGAGGAGGGTTTGAGGAGGGGAGGGACTTCAATGGGATATAATGCCATAGAGTCCACCTTCCAAAGCGGCCGTTTTCTCCAGGTGAACTGATCTCGGTAGCCTGGAGATTGGTTGTAAAAGCAGGAGAGCTCCAGCCAACACCCGGAGGTGGGAAACTCTAGAAGAAGCAAAGGTAGAGGACAACATGTGGTTTTTCAGCTTTCTGTCTTCAGGGAATCCCTTTCATGTAGACTTGCCCACCAAAGAACTTTTGCATATCAGACATGAGAGCTCTGTATGTTGGGAAGAACTTCAGGGAGACTTCCAAGGTGCTGATGATCCTGATGGCTAGGTCTCACACATGAACACACACGAAGCTGCCTTATACTGAACCAGACCCTTGGTCCATCGAAGTCAGTATTGTCTACTCAGACCGGCAGCGGCTCTCCAGGGTCTCAGGCAGAGGTCTTTCACATCACCTATCTGCGTCACCATTACCCTACATAAGAGCCAGCATGGTGTAGTGGTTAAGAGCAGCAGACTCTGATCTGGTGAACAGGGTTTGATTCCCCCCTCCTCCACATGAAGCCTGCTGGGTGACCTTGGGCTAGTCACAGTTCTCTCTGAACTATCTCAGCACCACCTATCTCATAATGTGTCTGCTGTGGGGAGGGGGGGGGGAAGGTGATTGTAAGGTGGTTTGATTCTCCTTAAAAGGTAGAGAAAGTCGGCATATAAAAACAACCCTTCTTCTGCTTCTTAATGTGCCCTAGGGCACACCTGTGGCTATACATTGCAGGAGACTCTGCCAGTTAGGGGCAGAGTCAGGGGGGGGGGGCTTCCCTTCCAGCTTCTCTTTTTCCACCATACCTGTGAGCAATGGGGAGAAGGGAGTATTCCTTCACCCTGCTTCCCTGTCCTCTGTTACAGAGGGCAACATCAGGCCTCCTTCCTCCTTGGCTACTTCCAGGCATCCTTATCAAGAAATACTGGGGAAGGCCTTCCCTGGACTCCTACCAATGCATCCCAAGGACTGAGTTACTGGCCTCCTGTTAAGTGGGCTCTCCTCCTCCCTCCATAGGCTTGCCAACTTCCAGGTGGTGGCTGGAGATCTCCTGCTATTACAACCGATCTCCAGCCGATAGAGATCAGTTCACCTGGAGAAAATGGCAGCTTTGGCAATTGGACTCTATGGTATTGCAGTCCCTCCCTTCCCCAAACCCCGCCCTCCTCAGGCTCTGCCCCCCAAAACCTCCCTCCAGTGGCGAAGAGGGACCTGGCAACCCTAAGCGTGGTGCTGCTAAAGTGTATTATTGCAAATTAAAAATTCGGGACAGCATTTTTCTATGCTTCTTTCTTCCAATGAGGCTAGAAATACTGCAAAACAAGCCCCTTCTACTGCCTACCCAATTTAATCCAGATTCCAAATTGAATTAGAACCCCATTTCTTTTTCTAAGCAATGGGAAAATATTAGCCATACATTTCCGAACCAGGGCAATTGGGGGTGTCTATATATACCCCAAAGATTTAGAGTAGTTGTGATGGTTTCTGTATCAGTGCTGAAATCCGTAAAACGTCCAGCATATTGCAATCTCCTTGGTGCCAAAAAGAATTTTCTTTGGCAAGGTAAATGGAAATTGAGGCTTTTAATGAAAATGGCAAGGGTGCCAAAAATCACAAATGCAAGGCTATAATGTCTATACTATACACTTGTCTAAAAAATATAATGCAGAGAACATTTCAGGATGCCCCCCCCCTTATTTTGATTGGTCTGGAAGCTGAGCTAAAGGAGTGCCCAGTTTAGTTGCTCATATTTTCTGAAGAACAGAAAAAGGGAACCTCTTAAAATGAAAATAGGCCCTTGTCAAACAATTTTAACAAATGAAAATGGTGTGCGGGTTATGCTGCTTTTCCAGACATTCATCAACTTATGTTGAACGTGAGGCTCAGAAACAGCTTGCCCTGTTTCTTCTCCAGTTTGCGCTTCGAGATCAAAGCACCTTAAGCGGGAAGGTGGCTGGTCTCTAAGAAACACATTTTTCTGTGATGATATTGTCTCTACGATCATTAGGTGTCTTTATAAGGCTTTACGAGTGGCAGTTGAGTCTTGCAGGTTTCTAATAGGACTGTAATAGGACGATGCTCTATAAAGAGGGCTGTGAGCATTACCACGGGTGCATCAACATGGGTGCTTCAAACAGAAGCTGTTTATCCTCACATAAGTTTTGGCAGCAAAATAACTTAATCTCTGTACTGTCTGAAAAACTACTTCACTGGGGAAGGAGGGAAAATGCTATTGTTCCTCTTTGCTACACCTCTGAGACTGAAAAGTAGTGGATATTTGCAATTTCCTCTTGTGTTGAGGAATAATAGCCATACTTGGAATTTATATAGTGCTTTCAGTGTTCAAAGTAGGGTTGCCAACCTCAAATTGAGGAAATGGCTGCTTTGGAGGGTGGACTCTATACTGTACCTGGGGAGGGTGGAATTTGGGGAGCATATGATATCATTCTAGGATTTCTCCAGGAATTTACCAGCCCAAATTTGGCAGTGCTAATTAGGGTTGCCAGGTCCTTCTTTGCCACCAGCGGGAGGTTTTTGGGGGGGAGCCTGAGGAGAGAGGGGATTGGGGAGGGGAGGGGAGGGACTTCAATGCCATAGAGTCCAATTGCCAAAGTGGCCATTTTCTCCAGGTGTACTGATCTCTATCGGCTGGAGATCAGTTGTAATAGCAGGAGATCTCCAGCTAGTGCCTGGAGATTGGCAACCCTAATGCTAATTCATAGCACTTTACATACATTATCCTTCTAATCTGTAAAATAGCCCTGTAAAGTCTGCCAATATTATATTCTGATGAGGAACTGAGACTGTGACGTCTCATCTAAGATAATCTAGAGAGTTTGTGGCTGAGATGAGATTTGAACCAGCAGCTTCCCAGTTCATAGCTCATAGTCTGTATATGTTATCCCACCTCCTTGTACAAGGTTATATGAAACAATATAAAGGTGATTTAATGGTACTGTCACTCCTCTACCAGATGGCACCATGCAGAAACTTTAAGATTCTCAACCAAGTGAATGATTCCCCACTATGCTTTGTGAAGTGAAATGGCTGTTTGGGTTAAAAACAACTTAAAGATTCCCTTGTGGGGGAGGATGGTGATGAATGTCCAGCATCATGAAACAGCCAAGTCAATCCAAAACCAGTGTTCAGAGGGATAGGGTAAATGGACCTAACTGTAAGGTAATCACGAGGGGGGCTGTCTTTCCTGCAGTTGGGCGTACACTCATTTTTTCCTATATTTTTATCATTTTATCAATAATACAGCACAATTAAACAAAAATAAATAAAATGGCTCTTTTCACATAAAAATAAACAGTCCAACCACAGGACTGTTTCAGCATAACATTAACCACGTACATTAACATAACAGAGCGAGAGGGTTCAAGATCACGCAGTAAGAAAAATGGAGGCGGGGGGAATAGCCGCATAACACCGAGGACATTGCTCCCACCACTCCCCCACTAGTTTGCATTTTACCTTAAGAATTATGCACGGGCCAATTTCCACACTATCATCCTTGGAATTTCTTCGGACCAGTAAGCCTCCACACATAACGTTTTAAGAATTCGGATTAAAAAACTGCGCCAAGCAAGCATTAGACCCAAGACAAATTTGTCATGCATAAATGGCCATGCATAAGATTTTGCATAGCAACGGCCTATGCTTCTTCATCTCTCAGCTTGCCATTTTGACGTGTTTTTGCACAAGTTTAACAGATGCACATGGGGGTAAAACCAGCCATAGCTGTAGGATTGCCAACCTTTAGGTGGGGCCTGGAGAGTTCCCAGAATTATTACAGCTGATCGCCAGATGACAGAACCCAGTTCCCCTGGAGAAAATGGCAGCTTCAGTGGGTGAACTCTATGGCGGTGTTGGCGAACCTATGGCACACGTGCAGCAGCCGGCACGCCGAGCCCTCTCTGTGGGCATGCACGAAGCCGTCACGTCTGCCTAGGGCTGTGCCGTGTTGCCGTGGTGAGGGTGCTTAGGGCGGTGCTCCTTCTCCCCAAGCCCATGCTCCCCAAGCCTGCGCTTGGGCCCTCCCTTTCTCTCAACTGAGCTGGGGCAGCAGCTCAGCTGTTTGTCGGGGCCCCGCTCGTCTTCAGTTTGGACTGGGAGGCTGTGGCCGAGCACCTTGCCACCCCCCCTCTCAGCTGAGCTGCCAGGCAGCTCAGCTGTTTGTCGGGGCCCCACCCATCTTCAGTTTGGACGGGGAGGCTGTGGCCAGCACCTTGCCATGCCCTCCCTCTCAGCTGAGCTGCGGGGGCCCTGCCCGTCTTCAGTTTGTCTGGGGCCCCGCCAGTCTAAAAAAGCATTTAGAAAATTCTACAACATTTGCAGACAATCCTACAAGCCATCAGGAAATCTACAAGGAGTTTTCTAGTATTGTAGCAGCTGCAAAGGTGAATTTTAGTAACCGATTTTTACAGTTCCGTAAGATGGAGACAACCCTGTGTTTTCTTACTTCTCCAGATAAACCAAATTTGAAGAACTTGATCTTTCCTGCCTACACTGGTTAGATTTAGAAAATCTGGAAATGGAGCTAATAGAATTTCAAGAAAGCTCTATCTGGAAAAATAAATTATATGACTTGCGTGAAACACTTGAGAAGGCAGAAGGGATGACAATGGACAGCACAGTTCTGAAAATGAAATCCTTAAAGTGTGGAATTCTCTGCCAAATAATTTTAAATCAATGAAAGCACTTGGTATTGCTTTCCTTACTTTGTTTGGATCATCTTATGCTTGTGAGCAGCTGTTTTCAGCTTTGAATTATATCAAATCTGACACCGGAAACAGGCTAACAGATTACCTGAGTGCTGCATGTGTTGCTCTCAAACTTACAAAGTATGAGCAAAGGGTAGACAAATTATCAGCATGCCCACAACAGCAAAAATCACATTAATTGTTCAAAAAATTTGACGATGTCCTCAAAGATGTCACAAAAATGGTGAATTACATCATGGCTCGTGCTCTGAATTGTCGACAGTTTCAAGCACTTCTTGAGGAGGTTCAGGCACAGTATAATTGTTTACTTATGTACAATAATGTCCGGTGGCTGAGCAGAGGACGAGTCCTGGAGAGATGCATGCCAAATGCAAACTTTTACCTTTCAATAAAAAGTTGTTTGTATCATTGAAAGCTCTGTTATTGTGTTTTTCTTTTAACGCAAAATATGTGAATGTATGAGTTGTTTTTTCTAAACTAAAACCTCAGTATTCAGGTTAAATTGCCTATTGGCACTTGGCAATAAATAAGTGGGTTTTGGGTTGCAGTTTGGGCACTCGGTCTCGAAAAGGTTCGCCATCACTGCTCTATGGCATCACATCCCTGCCAAACACCCTCCCCAGGCTATGCCCCCCATGTGGAATTGTCAACCTTACATGTCCACGTTTGTTCATCCTACATAGGGTTGCCAGCTCTGGGTTGGGAAATACCTGGAGATTTTGGGGCAGAGCCTGAGGAGGGTGTGGTTTGGGGAGGGGAGGGACTTCAATGCCATAGAGTCCAATTGCCAAAGCGGCCATTTTCTCCAGGTGAACAGATCTCTATCGGCTGGAAATCAGTTGTAATAGCAGGAGATCTCCAGCTAGTACCCTCCGTGGCCTCTTGCCTGGGACTCCACTTTCCAGCAATCTACAACACACAAAGAAGTCTATATTTGAGTATAAAAATTGACTTACCTGTTACTCAGGATACTCAGGAATTGAAATTGACTTACCTGACTCTCAGGATATTCATATATTGAACTTGTTTTTTCTGCTGGACTGCTATTGATATCTATATGTGTATCTTGTTGTTACCTTGTTGTATATATTGTTCACTTTTGCACCTTTCTTCACCTTTATAAATTAGTACTTTAATATATATTGTGTGAGTGCTGTCTGGATTCTTTCCAGTACCTGGAGGTTGGCAACCCTAATCCTACAGGTTAGAAGCCACACCCTTCTAGGCTGTAAAGATTTGAACAGTTGCTTCTACAAACTTTTTACCCCATAACCCCAGCAAACGTGCACACAGAAACAGGTGCTTAGGAATGCGAACACTAATGATATGAACCGAGTCAACTGCCATCAGACTTGCAATTTCATTCAGAATTTGAAAGTCGATAAAAAGCTCTCAAGTTATAAAAATTTCAGATCTTTTGGTGAATATGGACCTTTATTCTCCTTCTTCTCTCTCCCCCCCCCCCCTTTATGAATCCTTATTCAAAAGTGAAACATTTGTTCAGTTCAGGGAGATTCTCTCTAGCGAAGGAAATAATTTTTATCAGTGAGACTCCCTGGTGATCAGGTAGACTTGGAACTGCTCTTAATCAGCCCTTCTGACATGGTAGCTTGAATAGCACTTCCCATGATGCTTTGTGAGTATAGCTTAATTCTTTCCTTTGAACTCACCAAGACTTATAAGTGTCTTTTTTTCTCTTTGTATGTCTGAAGTTATCCCTCTATTAACTTTAATTGGAAAGGTACCTTTTGTTCCCCTAGAGTAGTCATGCACTGCACACTGAACTCCCTAGGTTTAAATTTCTGGGGTAGCAAGAGTTCAGTTTTCTGATAACTAAAAAAGAAAAAGAAAATCCTTGGTGATAGATCTGATAACTTTATCATTTCTGATAAAAATTGAGAAAATTTCATAAGGCAGAAATGTTCCTTCAATGTATATTTGCAAATACAGTTTAGACTTAAAGACGTGGGAAGTTCAGAAGCTAAGCATCAACATAGACTCTTTCTCACACACACACACAATTAACTTCTCACCTATACAGTGCTTTTATATTTAATGTACATTTATCTTTTGCTCTAAATTTTGTTTTAAAAGGTTTGCTTTGTGTAATACAATATTATACTTCTTGGTTTAAAGCTGACTACATTACACATTCACTGTCCAGCGTGTTTGATTTTCCTAGACCTGTATTCAAGTAGGCAGGAATGCTTTAGAAAATCACTCCTGTGTGTTATCATGCCAGGGTTAATTATTGTATTTATTTACTCACTGCATTTATATCTCACCTTTCTTGCCAATGGAGACCCAAGGGGGCTTACATAATTATCCTCCCCCGCATTTTATCCTCACAACAACCCTGTGAGGCAGGTTAGGCTTAGAGTGTGTGACTGGCCCAAGGTCACTCAGCAAGCTTCCATGGCAGAGTAGAGATTCAATCCCAGATCTCCCAGATCCTAGCCCAACACTCTAACCACTGCACCACACTAACTTTCAGGAGTTAATTGCACATTGAATACCCATTTCAAACGCCATGCTGCAAGAAAAGCTTCTCAGGGCAATTCGGAACAGGGAAACGGCAGGAAGAGAAAGGATCGAGGATCCCCTCCTGACCCTACCGCAGGTGGTCCCAACATGGTGCCCGTGGGTACCATGGCACACAACTCCACCTTTCCTGGTACCCACCAAAGATTTTTAGAAATTGGGCACAGCCAGGTGGGGCTTTTTGAGATTTTGATGTTTACAGTATAAATGCTGACAGCGGCCTTAAATAAACTATTTTCCCTGAGCAAATAGCCGAGTGATATTCTGAAACCACAGTGGGACTTGATTCTGACATAACACTACGAAGTCATCAGACATTCCCAATTCGAATGTAGTTTTATAATTCAGATGGAAGTTGACAATATTGCTACGTCAAATTTTGTTCATTTTTCGAAATGTTCCTATTAAAATCTGGCCAGAATCTCTCTCACACTGTACCCATGTGCAAGGCGCTCTTACCAGCCCTTCAGCACCAACTGTCATTGTTTCAAGTAATAATGCAAGTTAAAAATGGCTGGGCTCATGAGAGAAGGGGCTCGCGTGAATTTATTTACTTATTTAATTTATAACCTACCGTTCTCCTCAATGGGGACCCAAAGTGTCTTACTTCGTTCTCCTCTCTTCCATTTCATCCTCACAACAACCCTGTGAGGAAGTTAGGCTGAGAGTGTATGACTGGCCCAAGGTCACCCAGCAAGCATCCGCGGCACAAGTGGGGACTCGAACCCGGGTCTTTCAGATGCTAGTCTGACAGTCTTAACCACTACACCACACTGGCTCTCACGTAAAGGGGGAGAAGAAGCAGAAGTGTGTTAGATGCCTGCAAAATGAAGACAGATCTTTCCAGAAGAGGGTTTCTTAGGGGACTTTAAGAATATTATGCATGCTCAACAATATGCTTACCACTTCTCATGAGATGCTTATGATCTGTTCTCAAATCCATTTTACTCACTATATACCCTGATGGTATCACAATCATGTCATTTTTGTTTAAATCCGAGATGATTCCAGACCTGTAGCAAGTTTATTATCTCAAAGGGTTCAGGGTGAGTGTTTAAAATGATAGCTATCATGCCTTGTAAACAGTTCAGCTGTATGTGGCATAGAAAATAAAAAGCAAGATCCAATATCTTCAAGTTATAAGTACTCAAAAGAAGTCTACATTCTGCCAGTGTGTCTCCAGAAGGAATTCCTTTGTTATTGATTGCTGCCTACCCATCTTGAGAACCCTACCTACTTTAAAATGAGAGCTAGTGTGGTGTAATGGTTAGAATGTCAAATTATGATCTGGGAGATCCAGGTTCAAATATCTGCTTTGCCATGGAAACCTGGTGGCTGACTTTGGGCCGTTCATACACTTTCTGCCTAACCTACCTCACAAGGTTGTTGTGAGGATAAAGGGGAGAGAATGTTGTAAGCCACTTTGGGTCCCTGTTTGGGAGACAGGTGGGGTATAAATGAAAGAACAAATGAATAAAATGGCTGTACTTTCCTCCAAATCTGGCACCTTTGCTTATCTGAACAAATGATGTTGCATGGGGTTCAGTGTTTTTTTATGCGTCCAAACACCTACCTGAAAGTTCCAGCCCAAGAATATTTTCCCAAATTTTAAAACAAGACAGCCCACACATTTATTTCCTTCTTGTTTTGCTGCTAGACTCCTCTGCAATTAATATCTGCGATTGGTCTTTATAAAACTTGGGATATTTTCTAGAACTAATCATTACAATAGTGAGGGCAGATTTTATGAAAAACACTGCTGTGAAGTTCACCCCTGATTTCAGCAGTGGCCTGGAGAAGGGAAGTTGTGAAATAAGGTAAAAATTCACTGCAAGTGAGAACAGAAAGTATTGCTCTCACTCTGACTTCATCATGTAGCCAAATCTAATTGTCTTTATCACCGGAAAGCCTATTTGGAGTGAGGATAATGCTGCTCGCCCTCAGTCTGAGCTGGCTTTGTCCTTTCCTTGTCCTTTCTTTTTATTATTAAGGTTGCATGACCAAAGGCCTTGCTCATAAAACCAATACATCACAGGAGATCAAACAGACAAACCAGTATAACGGGTGGGGAACGTCAGGCCCAGGGGCCGTATAAGGCGCCACCAGTTGGATGCCTGCCTGCTTGTCCACGTGGGGGGTCATCTGGGGCAGCTGCCTGCTTGGGGCTTGGTCGGTACCCTTCTGGTTCTTTCTCCCTTCTGGTTCTTTCTCCTCTAAGTCCTGCAAAAGATGCGTAGGGCGGGAAAGTGCCGGATCAGGGCATCACTGGATCGGGCTCCTTCGCCTACAAGCCCCGAGCGGCTTGTCGCTCATTCCATCTTGTGTTTGCTACCCTACCTGAATCTCTTGGGCCTAGCTCAAAAGCGAGTCGCTCTACGTGGCAGACACTCAGAGCCGCCTCTGGTCGTGCCTCTTGGCTAAATGTTTGACCAAACATAGCAGGCTGGTTTTTAAGTTGATAATTTTGTATGGCCCACGAATGATGTTATAAATATCCAAATGGCCCTTGGCAGAAAAAAGGTTCCCCACCCCTGCAATATAACATGACAGACCAAAAAAAAAAGACATCAAATCAATAAAATACATATGTCTCATAAAATCGACAACACATTAGATAGTAAGATGTAGCAATGAGCCTATACAATTTTCTCTTAAAACCACGAAAGAATACTCATTTTAACGTTTTAGGGAGATCACTATTGTCAAAAAATTTTCAAAAGATTGGGTTATTTGTGGATCATGATCTGTTAATACTAACAATACCACCCAGGGCTTGACAGAATAGGAAAAATCCAGAGGGCTCTGGGAGCAGACCATTGGTCACAAAAAAGCAAAACATGGTCTAGGGACTATAATGTACCAGATGCACAATCACAAAAACATTCTGAGAATGGTTTTTTAGCTAATCGTCCTCTTATTTCTGCAGTTGGCAGGACATTCAATCTGGCAAGCATGCCTATGGCTATTTGGAGTGAGGACAATGCTGCCCACCCTCATGGCTAAGTGGGGTTTCAAACATGGGTCTCCCACATCCCTAGCCTGATACTCTAACCACTATACCACATGGTCTCTTTAAATGCTGCAAGGTATGGAGTTAAGGACACCTTGCTCTGAGACCACGTTTTAAAGACTGAAATGTTGGGTGGACCACAAAAAGCCTTTAGACTTAATTTTCTGAGGTAGCTACCTGTCTCATACATAGTACATTGTTTGGGACATTGCAGGGACTTTCAAAGTTTTGTGATGGGGGTGAGGGGTGTGTGCTATTCAAAGGGGGAACAAACAAAACAAAAAATCCCCTCGGATGCACCTAAAGTAGTTCTTTGGGTCCCAGCCATTGATTTTTATCATTTGGCCAGATGGATACTGTCCAGGAATGACTTTAATTGCAAAGGGAAACATGATTTGTCAGGGTCCCTCGTAAGGGAAAAAGTACATCAATTAAATAAGAACATCTCCTTTTGTGAAATGAATCTTAATGATGCTTACCCCCTTCCAAAAAAAAACCTGTAAAATGGGGTTTGATAAATTTCATTCTTTAGTTCACAGTCTGGTCTTTCATGAGATTAGGAGCAGTGCCAATGAATTGAGTTCTTCTTTCTTATTATTTATTTATATATTTATACTCTGTTTTCCTCACCAGCGGGGGTGGGGGGACAATGGTACCTTTTGGCCCGCAATTTAAACCCATTATTGCGTGTCCTAACCTCTGCTACTAACAGGAACAGCTCCCTGACCTCCTCTAAGTGACAGCCCTTCAAATACTTAGAGCAATCGTGCCTCCTCTTCTCCAGACTAAACATTCCCAACTCCCTCAGCCTTTCCTCATAGGGCTTGGTCTCCAGGCCCCTGACCATCCTAATCGTTCTCCTCTGCACCCACTCCATTCTGTCCACATCCTTTTTGAAGTAAGTAAATACATTTTGCAGCAGAATATGCATAATAAACAATCTATGCTTGAATGATAATCTGTAGACTATTACATAATATGAATAAACTATTGAAAGTATACAGCTGAAAATTTAGAAACTGGAGAATAATAGTTATTGAAAGTCATCCAAGGAATTACTATTAGAATGCATGCCAAAATCATTCCAAGAGTGACCTGCAGAAATCAAGTCCAAATGGATGTGAGCAATTTTATCAGCAAATACGTCTTGCGGTGGGAAATTTGCCTCATTAGGTAGGACCAAGAGGAGACAAATGAATGCCCAGTTTCACTCAGCCTGGTATTTGGTTTTAATCATTCACTGCAAGCCACCTTTGCGGTAATTGTGCAAAAGAACAAATGCCTCTGAGCTTGTGCAGAAACTCACCAATGAATAACCACTGTCAAGCTCACCTCTATCAAAATCCAAGATCAAGTATAAAGGATTGAAGAAGCCTAATAGGCAAGGATGCCCTGACCTGGATGGCCCAGGCTAGCCTGATCTCGTCAGATCTCAGAAGCTAAGCAGGGTCAGCCCTGGTTAGTATTTGGATGGGAGACCACCAAGGAAGACCAGGGTTGCTGTGCAGAGGAAGGCACTGGCAAACCACCTCTGTTAGTCTCTTGCCATGAAAACCCCAAAAGAGGTCGCCATAAGTCGGCTGCGACTTGACGGCACTTTACACACACACACACAATAGGCAAGGATAAACTTCAGAATCCATCTCTACAGAAAAAGAAATTCTTCACAGCAGAAGACCAAAAGGTGTGTGTGGGGGGGGGCACTTAACTAGGGTTGCCAGCTCTGGGTTAGGAAATACCTGGAGATTTTAGGGGTGGAGCCTGAGGAGGGTGGGGTTGGGGAGGGACTTCAATGTCATAGAGTCCAATTGCCAAAGCGGCCATTTTCTCCTGGTGAACTGATCTTTATCGGCTGGAGATCAGTTGTAATAGTGGGAGATCTCCAGTCATCACCTGGAAGTTGGCAACCCTACCTGGGGCAATTATATATATATACACACACACACACCCTCTAGACACACCAAGATTCGTGAGTCCAAAGGCAGGCACCTTTAGGGTAGAAATGACAGCAAACATATTAGTAGACTGGTTTTATAGCAGTAACTACCTGAAAAGTGGAATCCTATAAATTACATTTACAAGCTAGATTTGTTTGCTGATGATAAATCTAACCCAGACTTTGATGTAATTGGATGGGACTCCAGCTGATGGCTTTCAGCTGTGAACTTATTTATATTGCAGCCCCGGTGGAGCCATTGCCTTTTTAGAACTAGAATGGGCAACATTGAGTTTAAGGCATGATAGTGAATGCTTTTGCATGTAAATATTAAAGAGAGGCTGCTTCAACAATGGTGACTATTTTCAACCAAGGAATACAACACACGCTGCCAAACTAAGATGCATAATGTTTCCAATATCTATGGATTCATTATTCTGAATAGTTCCATACAAGCAGCTTCCTTAATCTCTCCAGCACCGTTACTGTATAGATTTGGTCTCTAATGGAACAGTGCATGGCTGTTCTCAATAGATGCGCCCTGCATTCACTTTTAAAAGAGCCAGCCAGGCACTGGGAGATGGGCGATTGACGTCTGTCTTAGTGTTTAGGCCTTGTTCTGTTATGGAAAGAGAGATTTTCTTTAAAAAGAAAAGAAAGAAAAGAAAAAAGGCATTTTTAAAGGCATGTGGTTTTCATTTGTTTGAAACTGTTTTGTAGCCTTGTAAAAGACCAACACGTTTTATATAAGGAAGTAAACCAGTTGTCTTTGGGCGACAGGAGGCGTTTTCAATTATTGCATTTTTTTAAAAGGGCAATCTCATGAGTTCTGTTAGAGCTTAAAACATGGCACTGATTTCATTTGGGAATTATTATTTTTTTAAGCCTTAGCTACGTTTTTAGGAAAATAGTACATATAACCACAAAAACAATGGGTTGTATCCAGCACAATCAGGGTTGCCAGCTCCAGCTTGGGAAGCTCCTGGAGATTTGGGGGGGGGCATGTCTGAGAAGGGAAGAGTTTGGGGAGGGAGAAGAGAGCTCAGCAGGGATGCTTTGCCACAGAGCCCACCCTCTAAAGCTGCCATTTCCTCCAGGGGAACTAATTCCTGTAGTCTGGAAATCAGTTGTAATTAGGGTTCCCAACCTCCAGGCGGTGGCAGGAGATCTCCTGCTATTACAACTGATCTCCAGCTGATAGAGATCGATTCACCTGGAGAAAATGGCCGCTTTGGCAATTGGACTCTATGGCACTTAAGTCCCTCTCCTCCCCAAACCCTGCCCTCCTGAGGCTCCAACCCCCAAAATCTCCTGCCAATGGCGAAGAGGGACCTGCCAACCCTAGTTGTAACTCTGGGAGATCTCCAGGCCCTATCTGGAGATTGGCCACTCTAAGCACTCCATTTCTGTGGGCTCAAAGACCACCGCCCACAGTGCAGAACTTTCTCAGCTTCCTCCTCCCATGACAGCATGGAAGCCGCTGCCCCCTCTCCCCAAAATACAGGATTTCAGGGGACATTTTGAGTCTGCCACAAGAGAGGGAAGCTGAGAAAGTCACTCTCTGCTGGTGGAAGTTCTAGTCCATGCAAAAATGCTGTGCTGGAGCCAACCCGTTGACTGCTAAGGCTGCAGTCCTGAAGGGGGGATTTCCTTAAGAGCCAGCGTGACCCCACACCGGCATAGGCGCCATGGAGCTCCGCCGGTTCTTGCCGCCAGCACGGCCACTCCGGGAACTAAATCGTGAAAGAGAATGCCGGCGTGGGGGAGGCCCTCCTGGGGGCAGAGCTGCCTTTGGGCATCTTCCTAACCCCATTTGCCCCGGGAACACCCCTTGAGCTGCGGCATGGCTGCGCCACTTTTTTTGGGTGGTGCAGCCTTGCTTTGTTCTATGGGGCATTTCCCCCATTCTTTTGTTTTTGTTTATGCTTAAATGCACTTTCCCCCTCCATGGCCAGGAAGCCTCGGAAGAGGTGGCGTGGCTGCACTGCTCCCGGCCTCTGCCTAACTGCCCCCCCTTCAGGATAGGGCTGATAGTCTTGCTTGTTGCATTGTGGAATGGAAAGCCCTGTCCAACGGACACCACCATCGTGTTCATCTGTTTCTTGATAGCTCAATGCCGGATGATCATGTTTCCAGCGTCCCCCGTTCAAGCAGTCCTTCCAGCTCGCTGCCTTCCTTCCCCCTCTCTGCCCGTCCAGCAGGAGGTTAATTTACCCATCTAATCTCAACCTTCAGCACTGGGCTGCAAGCAACAGGCAATTTGCTTGCCAGATCTCACATATTGGCAGAGGTACAAGAGAAATAGCCACAAATCCCCAAGTAGCCTTTACTTTTTTGCAGTGAGTGGCTCTCATTGGCTGAGGCTAGCCTTGTTATTTTCCCTAATCAGCCACACTATTAAACTTTGCACAGAAAACCATAGTAGAGTCATCCCTCACAGCACATCAAATACTTCCACATCAATATTAACTGTCCCACTTGGTTTATTTTATTCTCATGTGCTGCAGGAACAAAAACACCTACTATAAAAAATGGGGAATGCTGGGGTTTTAAAATAGCCAGTTTTGCCCCAAATACACACACTCTAAAGGGGAGGGAGAGTATATTGAATATTTCCCAGTACCCACTTAAAAGCATAATATTGCTTTTTTTGTTTTGCAATATCTAATAATGTGTATTAAGCCAAGTAAAGTCTTTTCATATCATTTGTGTCTAGAGCGTTAGCTAGAAGGGTTGTCAACTCCAGGCTGGGAAATTCCTGGAGATTTAGGGGTAGAACATGGGGAGGGCAGGGTTTGGGGAGGGGATGAACCTCAGTAAGGTATAAATAGGGTTGCCAGCCTCCAGGTAGTAGTTGGAGATCTCCTGCTATTACAACTGATCTCCAGCCGATCGAGATCAGTTCACCTGGAGAAAATGGCCACTTTGGCAATTGGACTCTATGGCATTGAAGCCCCTCCCCTTCACAAACCCCACCCTCCTCAGGCTCCACCCAAAAAACCTCCCGCTGGTGGTGAAGAGGGACCTGGCAACCCTAGGTATAATGCCATAGAGTCCACCCTCCAAAGCAGCCATTTTCTCTATGGGAAGTCTGGAGATCAGTTGTAATTCTGGGAGATCTCCAGGCCCCAGCTGGAGGTTGGCAACCCTACTGAATAAACCTCAATGTAATGACTGCCTAGTTCAACCACCATGAACAAGATAGGGTCTATACAATGCTTTCATTATGGTGGCCCACAAGTCCAAATTTACTAGGAACAGTGACTGGTTTATATATATATATAAAAAAACCCAGAGCCAATACAAATCAATAAAACTGCAAAATGCTTGGATGCTCTTTCACAGGCTTTGTGACCCAGTTCTTGGTCAAGACCCACAGGCTAGGAAATGCTGAGTGAATATATCTAAGCATCAGATGAGATGTTTGGCCTATTCAGATACAAGGAATTCATTTGCAAGCACCAGACCAAAAAAAAAAGAATTGGTTTTTATATGCCAGCTTTCTCCACCACTTAAGGCAGAATCAAAAGGGCTTACAATCATCTTCCCTTCCCCTCCCCACAACAGGCACCCTGTGAGGTAGGTGGGGCTGAGAGACTGTGACTAGCCTAAGGTCACCCAGCTGGTTTCATGTGTAGGAGTGGGGAAACAAATCCAGTTCACCAGATTAGAGTCCACCGCTCATGTGGAAGAGTGGGGAATCAAACCTGGTTCTCCAGATCAGAGTCCACCACTCCAAGCCACCGTTCTTAACCACTACACCACACTAAGGACAGAGTGGCATGAAGAAGAAACTTCAGACCCCAAACAGGTAAGAATATTGATGCCACTTTCTGGTCCAAGCCATTAGCTCTTCCCCATGACCACTTTCTGGGCTTAGGGTTGCCAACTTCCAGGTGGTAGAGATCTCCCTCCATTACAACTGATCTCCAGGTGATAGCAATCAGTTCTCCTGGAGAAAATGGCAGCTTTGGCAATTGGACTCTATGGCATTGAAGTCCCTCCCTTCTCCAAACCCTGCCCTCCTTAGACTCCACCCCCAAAATATCCAGGTATCTCCCAACCCGGATCTGGCAACCCTAGCTGGGTGACTCTCAATGGATGTGCTTGAACTGGCCCGTTGTCTCCCACATCAGCAGTTAAACCACAGTGTTAAATGAAGAATGTAGCCTTCAATAAAACCCAAATTATAAAAGTGCTGCAAAAAGAGGAAAATGGATGGGACAACAGAACACACTTTCCTCGCAGAGAGGTAGTGAGAGCAGGTGTAGTGTAGTGGCAGAGAGTAAGCCGTCTTCACAGAGGTCCCTGGTTCAAATCTCACCTCATCTATGAACTCCTTAGGTGGACCGGGGACAACCGCTCCTCTGTCTGCCTCCCATCTGCAATATAAAATCTTGTAAGGATTGTTAAGGCACCCCAAAGGCTGTGAACGATCTAAAGTGTGATATAAATGCTGTATGTTGTTCTGCCCTGAAGAATCGGCAAAGCCAAGCCTGGTGATGCTCAGGAAGGTGAAAAACCATCTTCCCATTTGCAAGAAAATTAAGCACATGCTTCATTTGACTTTAGAACTTAACTTTGGCTCCAGTGTGCACCTATTCCTTCAACGACCCTAATTTGCTCACTTCCATCACCCAATCATTGACTCAACCTTTCCAAACTTACATGGTTACAGTGCAAACCTAAGCAGAGTTACACCCTTATAATCCCATCAAAGTTAACGGGTTTAGAAGGGTGTAAATCTGCCTGGGACTGCATAGGTATTTTCTTTCTTTTTCTTTCTTTCTTTCTTTCTTTCTTTATTTATTTCTTTCTTTCTTTCTTTCTTTCCCACCTGCTGCTCCTGTGCTTTTAACGGAGGCTTGTTCAGCACACCTGAGCAGGTAATAAATGTTGCCGAAGAGCAACCTGTTTTTAATGGCACAGGAGAATGCCAAACCATTTTGGGGTGGGGGTGGGGGTGAGGGTGGGGGGGCAGCCAGAAACCTTACTTGCGTATTAACTCACTTCATTAAATGAGGAGAGTATTGAAAGGCTTAACTATATTGTGCATAAACAAAATTAATATGCTAGAGGTATCAACCAAAGTAGCCCCTTCACGAGAGGAGGCTGCTTTATGTAGTTATGGAGAAGATTGCTCCAATACATTAAGGATGGCTTGGATCCTGCCATTTTTTTCCACTCAGACTTTCCCAATTCCACCTGTGCATCCAGTTCCCATGGCTGTCAGCATAGCCTTTGCTGGTGGTGGAAAAGGACCCCTCTGTTCTTTTTCACCAGCAGAAAAGCTGGTTGGATCCAACCCATTGTCTTCTTTGGAGATCTATTTCCACGTGCCCACATCCACTAAAATTAAAAATTCTGTGGCATGTCTCTGATACTCTTCTTTGAAGACATCAAACGTTAAGTTACTGGGCTACAGAGATCAGATGGAAAAGCTCAAAACTCAACAGGGTTGGCTATACCCTAAGTGTGTGTGGGAGGGGGATAATAAAGTATTGTGAATTCCTGATAAGGCCAAGTATGCTGTCTTGTTTTGACAGAGAGCGCCCTCTTCTGGATTTTAATTTCATTTGCTGAAAAACCTGGCCATACTTTCTGAAGATGATGTATAGCGCTTTTGTATGTGTGTTTGTCATACGCAAATATCCTAGGCATGGGGGGTGGGGGGCAAATGTAAAAACTTGTAAATCTTGTTGATTTCATTGAAGCATGTGGTTAGTTCTTCCTTGGAAATCAGCAGCATGGCAGTGCTAAACTTTAGCTCTATTAGGTGCATAATCCAGGAAATGCTCTTTCAACTCCCTATAAAGTTTATGTTGGTTGGAGAAAGCATTGCATTTTCCACTAGCAATTATTTTAGCTGTTTGAATTCGGGGGGAGGGTGTTTTATCTTTAATATACAACTACATGGTTGTTACAGTTTTAACTGCTGGAGGCCAAAAAGCAAACTTCAGGAAAGAAGGAAGATACCTTTTCATTATTCGTTTGCAAAAATCACCAGAGGAATTCCATTTCGGCCAGTGTGCCAGCTGTATGGAAAATCTATAACTTTTTAAATTTCAGCTGGTTCTGGCTGTACTTCACTGGTTATTATAGCCTATCAATGGCCCACATTTTGATTTTTGCTCTCAGTTGCAAGTACTAATGGGCTAATTATAGTACTAATTATAGCACACATGAAGCTGCCTTATACTGAATTAAGACCATTGGTCCATCACAGTCAATATTGTCCACTCAAGACTTTCATATCACCTACTGCCAGATTCTTTAAGTGTAGATGCCAGTGGTTGAACCTGGAACTGCCTCTGCATGCCAAGCAGATGCTCTTCCCCTGAGCCAGGGCCCCTCCCCAAAGAAGAGAGATGCACAAACATACAAGAATATTTGCTCATACTCACACTAGGTCATGACTTTGAAACTTTAAGGCTTCCTAGACACACAGCTGATCTCACAGATACATATTTTGTTTGTGCCTTGGCATTAAACGTTTTGCAGGATTTGGTCAAATATTTGTAGATTTGCCATGATCATAAAAATACAGATGACATGGTACTAGTAAATTTATTATCATAATTAGGGTTGCCAGCCTCCAGGTACTAGCTGGAGATCCTTCTATTACAACTGATCTCCAGCCGATACAGATCAGTTTCCCTGGAAAAAATGGCTGCTTTGGCAATTGGACTCTATGGCATTGAAGTCCCTTCCCTCCCCAAACCCCACCCTCCTCAGGCTCTGCCCCCAAAACCTCCCGCCGGTGGCAAAGAGGGACCTGGCAACCCTTCTGACATGTGGCACGTTAAGACAGCAGCTTCTCTTCTCCAAATTTCTTCAAAAGGACAAGCTAGGTTTCCCCCTCCCAAATAGCAAACTAAGGGGTGAGATGCAATATGTAGAGAGAGCTCGCAGCTAATTCTCAAGTGGTAACATGAGCCACATTTTCTCCCTAGCTTCACAACTGAAATGACAAGTGTGCCTAACAGGGAGGCCCCCTCAGCCTCCCTGTCCATTGCCCACCAGTCTGCTGAGAGCCAGTGGGGGCAAAATATGTTTTAAAACAGCTTTACCAAAGAGTTTTGCCTGAATCCTAGAATGCCATATTGACGTTGTTTCAGCAACCTACCATCACTTCCAGGTATTTTCTGGAAGTGACGTTGTACCATTGGCACGACATCATTCTCCTATCCATGCTCCCTCCTGTCTAGGGTTGCCAGGTTCCTCTTTGCCACCAGCGGCAGGTTTTGGGGGCATGGCCTGAGGGGGGAGGGGAGAGACTTCAATGCCATAGAGTCCAATTGCCAAAGTGGCCATTCTCTCCAGGTGAACTGATCTCTATCGGCTGGAGATCAGTTGTAACAGCAGGAGATCTCCAGCTACTACCTGTAGGTTGGCAAACCTACTCCTCTCCTAATGGCTTAGCCATCTGCCTTATCGTGCAGGGCTGTGCACCATATTTCAGAAGAACAGTCATAGGTTTATCCATTCATTCACCATCTTTTTTAATTTTTAAGAAAGGAAACTTGTTTTCTAAGCGCAAAAATATTCTCGGGCTGAGAGGGTGGTTTCTTACATCAGAAGGTCCCATCAGTCAGCGCTGTGCAAAACCATTAAAATTCGCAGAACCATTTTTTTCCAGGTACTGAATTAAAGTTGCCAACCAGATGTGGCCTGTTGATCTCCTGGAATTACAGTTGACCTCCAAACATTAGTTCCCCTGGAGAAAATGGCAGCTTTGGAAGGGGGAGAATGGCATCATACCTCATTGAGGTTCCATCCTTTCCCCAAACCTCAGTCCTCCCAGGTTCCACCACCCAAGCCACCAGGAATTTCCCAACCTACATTTGACAACCCTATACTGAACGCATACTTTGAACTGGTCATGGTGAAATAGAGTTGCCAGGTCCCACTTCGCCACCGGCGGGAGGTTTTTGGGGTGGAGCCTGAGGAGGGCAGGGTTGAGGGGGGAGGTACTTCAATGCCATAGAGTCCAATTACCAAAGTGGCTATTGAATTGATCTGTATCGGTTGGAGATCAGTTATAATAGCAGGAACTCTCCAGCTAGTTCATGAAAAAACCTTAACATCTTGTAGTATCAGATGGGGTTATACATGTGATGAACTATTCTACTAAGTTCTAATTCCTTCTCTAAAAGTGGTTGGGTCGGCAAACTGAAGAAGATTCGAAACGCGTCTTTGCGACGGACCCACCTTGGACCGCATTGTTGTTTTGTTTTGTTACTATTGTGATTGTAATACCACCATTGTTGTGTATTGCTTACAACCACCACTATTGTTGTGTATTGCTTATAACCATATCTTTTTTGGTTTATATTCAGCCCGAGAGGCTTTATTTTTGTTTAGCTGTTCGGCTTTCCTATATTTTCAGCCTATTGGCACTGCCTTAAGCCCTGCAAGGCTAGCCCTGCGAGGCTATTGTGTGTGTGTGTGTTTTGACACACTTTTTATTTGTTTTGGTGGTCTATTTTCAATACATTTGTCAGTAAGACAAACACAATTGTTGTTTTTTGATATTGATGTTTATTATTTTGAGCCACGTGCTGCCTCTTTGTACAGTACCTGGAGGTTGGCAACCCTATGGTGAAATAATTTCCAGAGCAATCTCGCTTTTCTAGGAAAATAATGAAGAGAATAAATAATGTATGACTTTCTTTTTATTATCTAGTATAGAGTGCGGATCCAGATTTGTATCTTTTTGCTGTATATCCATATATTTAATATGAAATGCCACAATTACCTCTTTATCTTCTGTTTAATACAGATAAGGAAGTTCTGAGAAAGGCCTACTGGATGCTAGGATTTTCTGTCAAGTGCAAAAGCATTCAGATGTTATCAACAAATACCTAATGGTTTATTCAGAAGGAGAATGACCCTTGGAAATCCCGGGGATCTTCCACTCCTTCTGCTTCCTTCCTCCCCTCACACAGACCATGGCAAGACTGAAGACTTCCTGGTTTAGAACTGCTAGTAGCAATTTTTATGATGTCCAAATTGGCTATTTGAATAAATAGCAGGTTGGTTCTTGCCTACAAATCACAATGTGCCTGATTCAGGTTTCACAAAAGATTGCAGTTAGTTCCAGACCAGGAAATCTGCAAGTTCAATTTGGTGTCAAAAAGGGAAGAGGGGGGCAAAGAAACCCCAGGGTTTCCAGTAGGGTTGCCAACTCCAGGGTTGGGAAATTCTTGGGAGTTTGGGGGGAGGGCAGGGTTTGGGGAGGGGGCAACATCACCAGGGTTTAATGCCACAGATTCCACCCTTCAAAGCAGCCATTTCTTCCAGGGGAACTCATCCCTGTGTTCTGGAGACCAATTGTAATTCTGGGAGATCTCCAGGTCCCACTTGGAGCTCGGCAGCCTTAATTTCCAGCTAGGATTGCCAACCTCCAGGTGGTGGCTGGAGATCATCCGCTATCACAACTGATCTCCAGCCAATAGAAATCAGTTCACCTGGAGAAAATAGCCACTGGCAATTGGACTCTATGTCACTGAAGTCCCTCCCCTTTCCAAACCCCGTCCCCATCAGGCTCTGCCCTCAAAAATCTCCAGGTATTTCCCAACCCAAAGCTGGCAACTCTATTTCCAGCCTAGTTCTTATCATGAAAAAACTGTGATTCAGTTGTGATGTCTGAGTGGAGCCATGTCTGTTGTCTGCTATAGTCAAAGTTTGTTAAAATAGATTAATCCTGGAAGTCCTGTAAATTAGTGGTGAAATCACTGGTTGAGAAACTGGACGGTTTCTGTCTAGTGACTTCTAAAATTACAACTGATAGGATTGATTAGGAGTCTCACGAAAGATGTTTCTCAACTTCTGAACTATGGTTTAATTTCCACAGTTGGGGGTAACATGAGATATATTTCTCTTCCTCCAAAGTGCACTAACCAATAAAGAAAATTTGCTAATTTTTGTTTCCTGCAAACTCACATATGTAATTTTAATCTAAAGGCACCAACCCCAAAGATCTATGAAGTTCCCAGGCCAGAGTTAGCAACCCCATGATATTGTAGGAAAGGAGCTCCAGTACTTTAACATGTTTTTGCTATCTTTAGGAATGCTAATATATTTGTATATCTATATCTCAACCCTGCAGTCAATTTAAGATGTTCTTGGAGTCACTGAGAATAGAATACTGCAGCTGCTTCACACAAAAAAGTATTGCCCTGGTTTGCCAATGAGAGACACATCAATTTTAGGAAAATCTACTGAAAGGATGAACAGAAAACAGGTCAGATGCCCCAGGGCAGATGGGGAAGGGGGGCAGAATATTCTCAATTTGCTTTGGGGGAGTATCTTGAAACAGGAAATTGCTTAACAACAGTGACTGAAGAAAAGGAGCCAGATTTACAAAAAGATTTCCCCCCTTTTAGCAGAGGGGCAGTCCCATATGGGGGACAGGGAGGACAGGTTACTTGAAGCACAATAGATAGGAGGGATGCATTAAGCATAAAAGTCTGATCCTAAAATTATCCTCACTGTTCATGTTTGTTTTAGTGATACAGGAACAAGTCTTCAAAGAAGACCTGAGGACATTTAGGCTGGAACATTACTTATTATACAGCACAAAGAATGCTATCCTAAGCAGAGTTACACCCTTCTAAGCCTATAGAATTTAGTGGGCTTAAAAGGGTATAATTATGCTTAGAAAGACACTGATTCCTCTTCTACAAAGAAGATCAAACATCTCAGGACCGCTGTTATACTGAGACTGAGGAGCCATAGATTACTCAGTAAGGTCTGGGGAGAACCAAACATTTCCCCAATGTGAAATGATTCCAGAAGCCTGCTGTTTGGGAAAATACACATGGGTTTCCCCAAGAGTACCCCGCCCAAGACTGTTTCAGGCTAGGAATATGGTGCAAGGGAGAAAATGGAAGTCCTTTCTCCACATGCATCACACTCCTAATCGTACTTGGTCATCCCATATACAGGACCTGAGGAGAACCTATAACTCACATTTGGTTGCATTTCTGACACAGGATGGATTCCCCCAGAAACAACATGTTTACTCTGTAATATGTGAAAGGGCGTGAAAGTTCAATGTTAACTTAGGAGAAGAAGGGGTTGGCAGCGAGGAGCAAGAAAGAGATAACCAAGAGTCAATTACAGATAGCCTGTCAGATTGTAGGCACTGGGAAAAGTTCCTAGAACAATGAGGAACTTAACTTGAGTCCTTATATCATCAACCAGGGCCTAATAACCACTAGGAATGCACATAACCCCTCAAGTAAAGGTACAAGGAATTTACAAGGCATCATACACCTGGGCACTGCCAATGGCCTTAGACTGACCTTTTGCCTCCTCTTAAGGAAATAGAATAACTTTGGGACATTGGTAGGCTCTTGGGACTTCTCTCTCAAGATGTTTGAGCGGTCACTGTCATGTCTGGAGTTGAGTAATTTCTCGTCTTAATCCTGCAAGAGGTCTCCAGGAAGTTTGCCTTCTACATCCTGTGGATTCAAAGGCCAGAAACTTCTCAGGGGTCAACGCTCGTGAGTCAAGATAGTTTTCAGAAAGATCATCACGACAGAAGCACACAACACATTTTAATGTCAAGCTATACCTGAAATGTACCAGTTGAGCCTAACATGTTCAACTTGGAAGTTAATCCCATCCATTTCAGTGGGATTTACCTCTAAGCAAGCATGTGAAGTCACACTGGCTTGTATGCAACTACCAATGCACAAGAGGCACATGGAATTCGCTCACATTCCATTTTGTTTCTGCCACCCCCCAACCCCCACAATAGGGTTGCCAAGTCCCTCTTTGCTACCGGCGGGAGGTTTTTGGGGTAGAGCCTGAGGAGAACGGGGTTTGGGGAGGGGAGGGACTTCAATGCCATAGAGTCCAATTGCCAAAGTGGCCATTTTCTCCAGGTGAACTGATCTCTATCGACTGGAGATCAGTTGTAATAGCAGGAGATCTCCAGCTAGTACCTGGAGGTTGGCAAACCTACCCCACAAATATCATTGTTGGGATCACGGGACCCAAATGGAGCAATAGCTGCATCGAGGAAATGTATCCAACAACAGAAGCCTGGGCTGGCAATTGCATTTACTGCCCACTGGCACCTCAAAGGCCAGCAGGAAGAACATTGATGGAGGATTTGCCAAAAACTCTATGGTTTGACAATAGAGTTTTGGTGAATCCTAGAGCACCCCTAGGCATCATGATGTCACTTCTAGTTTTGGCTGGAAGTAATATCACATTCTGGTGTGATCACCCAGCCTGGCATCCCTTGCCTGTAGCTGAAATAAAAATAAACAATGGCGACACATGATGCATTTGAAAAACAAGTTGTGAAACATATCAAACCCCCCCCCCCCCAATTAAAAGTATCTATAATTTCAGGCCCAGGTCAAATGGCCTCCCTGGCTGCAGCTGATGAGCCCCAACTAGGGTTGTCAACCTCTAGGTGGTGGCTAGAGATCTACTACTACAACTGATCTCCAGGTGACAGAGATCAGTTCACCTGGAGAAAATGGCTGCTTCAGAGGTTGAAGTCTATGGCATTATACCCCACTGAAGTCCCTCCCCTCCCCAAACCCCACCTTCCTCAGGCTCCACCCCCAAAATCTCTAGGTATTTCCCAAACCAAAGCTGGCAACCTTAGCTCTGACCCTTGGTGCGGTTCTGGGATCATTTAGATTTCTCCCATGGTTTTCCATTCCTGCAGCCCCTTCTGGCTCCTGGAAAGATCATGGCCATTGTGAGAGAAACTCAACAAAGCAATAGCCACAGAGGGCTGGGAGGAGAAGCTGGAGTGAGGAAGGACAAGGAAGTAAAATCACTGTTCCTCCCTCTTTCTCAAGTACAGCTCCTCGAAGGGAGGTGGCGGGTTTATCTCCTCGTGCATCCTCACAGCAAAGTTTATTTTGCCTCAATAATCAAAATGGGCCTTTTTGTTTATTGTCTTGATGTAATTTTGTTGGCAATAAATTTAATAATTTTTTTAAAAATAATAATAATCAAAATGGGTTTTAGATACAGAATAGATAGCCGTAAGTACAGAATGATTAATCGAGTTTGACCACAAAAGAGATAAGTGAAAGATTTTTACAGTGAATAAGGATACTGTCTGGCATTTGCCAAGCTTTGAAATTAAACATGGAAAGCCATAGCTATTCTTTTGATTGATAATTTTTACCTCTTTGGCCCAGAATTTAAATTTTCATAGGCAGCGTGAATAAATAAAGGCCTCTCCCCAGCCTTGGGTATCTAAATCTATCCGTAGCACATGAGGTTTTCCAATTACAAAATGTTACAATTTGTTACAAATTGTAACAAAAATGTAGTGTTAACATAACATAGATAACGCTTAGATTATGTAGTTTTTAAATTTATTAAGCAAATTGTGTAACACTGAAATAATTTACAAGATGTATAAGATGTAAGGTGAAATTTACTCCCCGAAGGAGTATAATCTGTGTGACTGTAAGTGTATGTACTTTTTTCTTTTTCTTTTTTGTTTGTTTGTAAAAATACTAACAAAATATCTTTTAAAAAATGTAATGTTAACATGAAAGTCCGCAATTTTAAAAGTTCCTGTTTTGCACTAGTCCTGTTGTAGTCAAGAAGGTGACCAAGGGAATAGGTACCACAAGGTGACCAAGGGAATAGGTACCACAACGGTTTAGGGATAAATTTGCAGGATTTGGATTTTACTGCAGCTCATCTCTCTTTCTTCCTCTCTTTTAAAATCTAGCTAACTGAAATCTAAAATTAGTTTACAACCTGTTTGAGAAAAGTAACCTGATTCCTTCTGACTGAGCAACTTACCCCTGCAGCGGATGTTTGGGGGAGACAACTGTCCTTATCGGATAAGAAAGGAATGTTAAGGCTGTCATTACTTTGCTCACCTTTCCAGAAAAGCTGGCCGGGGCAGTTGAGCCTTTTAACCCCTCCCTTCCTGTTTGGTGCTTTGTTGCGCACCCCAAGGGAGAAAACATGAAACATTCTTTCAGAGAGCAATCTCCAATTTCTGCCTGGGAATCTGAATGGGATACGTCAGGGTTTTTCCAAGTTGGTGATATGCTGTTCATTAGAGTGCAAATATGGTCAACTCTTGTCTCATTCCCTTTGCATACACTGAAGTCTAATTGAACTCTGTTTTTGTAATGAAAAAAGTCATGAGATATTCTCTTGTATTTATATGTATTGAGATTAGTTCCAATGCAATCCTAAAACAGTAAAACCCTTCTAAGCCCATTGACTTCAATGGACGTCAAAGAGTATAATTCTGCATAGAATTACACTGTTCCAGTGGAAGGTGTTTCGTTGTTTCCAAGTAAAATTGCACATGTACTAGGGAGGAGGTTCCATTGAACTCCATGAGATTTTCTTTTGAGTAAGCTTGCTTAGGATTGCACTGCAAGTGTGGTTAGGAATGGTGCCATATTGCCTGAGCCTGTAAATCGCCCCAATCCAAGATATCAACCAAAATTTGTATTGCTCATTGACAAAGTCTTAAGCATTCATAGTATAGAGAAACAAAGAAATAAGCAATTTTAGAATTTTAGAATAAACACAATTAATAAAAGACTTTATCCATTTGTGATAAATCCAAGATATGGTAAAGCAGGGCTGTACAGGAATACTTGGACAACCCAGAAGAAATTAGTAGGTGATAAGCTTGCTGCATGGTTTTCTAAAGGCACTAAATGCATCCTGTCATTTAGACTCTCTGGCTTAAGACAGTCTGGAAACACCACCCATATGGAAGCCCTTCCCCTTATTTCCTGACAGCACTCTATGGGGCAGTGAAATAACTATTTATTGGTGGGGGGATTGCACATTCATGTTCTCAGGATTGTTCTAATATAGTCTTATTTAATATGTTATCATGTTCAGCCCTAGGATGAAAGAATCACTCCAGGTTTAAGTCTTACTGGACAGCCAGAATGGTGTAGTGGTTACGGTGTTGGACTGTGTGTGTGTGTTAAGTGCCGTCAAGTCACTTCAGACTCATGGCGACCCTATGAATCAATGTCCTCCAAAATCTGCTATCTCTGACAGCCTTGCTCAGATCTTGCAAACTGAGGGCCATGGCTTCCTTTATTGAGTTAATCCATCTCTTGTTGGGCCTTCCTCTTTTCCTGCTGCCCTCAACTTTTCCTAGCATGACTGTCTTTTCTAGTGACTCTTGTCTTCTCATAATGTGACCAAAATATGTTCATTTCAGTTTAGTCATTTTAGCTTCTAGGGTATCACACTAGGACCTGGGAAACTCAGGTTCAGATCCCCACACACACCATGGAAGCCTGCTGGGTGACCTTGGTGAAGCCACATACTCTCAGCCCTGACCCTGGCTAGTATTTAGATGGGAGATTTCCAAGGAATACCAGGAGTGTGATGCGGAGGCAGCCAATGGCAATCCACCTCTGAACGTCTCTTGCCTTGAAAACCCTACAGGGTCATCATAAGTCAGCTGTGACTTGACAGCAACAAAAAAAAAAGTATTGGTGAGCATCTCTATTGAATTAAGCCCCCCATTCACTTTTAGAAATCAAAGGGGTCTTTTGCATATATTTCTGCAGCCTGTCAACCAGCTTTTGTTATTCCCCTTTCTTAAACTGCACTTGCTACCAAGAAATCAGAAGGAGGCTGAGACTGGGAAGGGCAGCCATGAAGGAGCTAGAAAAGATTCTGAAGTGTAAGGATGTGTCACTGGCAACCAAGATCAAGTTAATTCATGCCACATTATTCCCTATTACTATATATAGGTGTGAACATTGGACAATGAAGAAAGCTGACAGGAAGAAAGCTGATTCCTTTGAAATGTGGTGTTGGAGGAGAGTTTTATGGTTACTGTGGACTGCCCAAAAGACAAATAAGTGGGTTTTAGATAAAATCAAGCCAGAACTGTCCCTAGAAGATAAAATGACTAAACTGAGGCTATTGCATTTTGGTCACATTATGAGAAGACAGGGAAGGCTCACAGGAAAATACAATAATGCTAGGAAAAGTTGAAGGCAGCAGGAAAAGAGGCAGACCCAACATGAGATAAATTGACTCTATAAAGGAAGTCACAGCCCTCGGTCTGCAAGACCTGAACTGTTAATGATGGGATGTTTTGGAGGGCATTGATTCATAGGGTTGCCATGAGTCGGAAGCGACTTGATGGCACTTAACACACACACAAATTGCCCTGAAATTCATAGGTCTTGGGTAGCTTAACCGATGTAGCTGGAAGTGCCACAGAACCCGCAATTGTAGGATATTACTAACAGTGCTATGCTGATGTGCTTTTAGCAATTGTTTAAATTGTTGTGGCTTGACTTAATCATATTTGGTGAATTAGTGGACTGCATAAACAAGAGTAAGCTCATATCCACAGTCCATTGATGCATTTAGGGGACAAACCATGCAAAGGTTAGTCTCATTTACTCGCGTAGACTTTATGAGTAACTGTGGATGCATGGATTACAATGCAAAAAGTGGCAGCCTTAAGGCTGGATCCAGAGTTTCTGCTGTTGCAAAAGGCAGGGGGAGTCTTCTTTGAACTCCAAAAAAGGCTATGCTGAGAAGAAAAGAATTGGCTGGTACATGAAGGATAGGACAAAGACTGATGTCTTGTATAAATATGTTAGGAATACACTGTTATAAGATTATTACCCATTGCACAGGAGGAGGAGCCCTGACTAGCTTGTTCTTGCACGAGCTTGGAAGCTAAGCAGGGTTGGCCGTGGTTAGGACTGGGACACAAGACCACCAAGGAAGACCAAGGTTGCTATACAGAGACAGGCAACGGCAAACCACCTCTGCTTGACTCTTGCCTTGAAAACCTCATGGTACTGGAGTGTCCATGAGTCTGTTGCAGCTTGATGGCACACATTTATTGATGGCACACATTTATTATTTATCTGTTAAACTGTGAAATAAAAATTGCTCACTTTTCATCTCAAGTCACCCTCATGGCATCATCCAGTTCACAACAGGATCCCTGGTGAAAGTTATCAACAGAAGTATAGTGTCCGGATCACTGTGGTTAGACCTCACCTAGAGTATTGTGTTCAGTTTTGGGTACCGCATTTTAAGAAAGATGTAGACAAGCTGGAACGTGTCCAGAGGAGGGCAACAAAGATGGTGAGGGGTCTGGAGACCAAGTCCTATGAGGAAAAGTTGAAGGAGCTGGGTATGTTTAGCCTGAAGAGGAGAAGACTGAAAGGTGATATGATAACAATTTTCAAGTACTTGAAAAGCTGTCATATAGAGGATGGTGCCAAGTTGTTTTCTGTTGCTCCAGAAGGTCGGACCAGAACCAACGGGTTGAAATTAAATCAAAAGAGTTTCCGTCTAGACATTAGGAAGAATTTTCTAAGAGTCAGAGCGGTTCCTCAGTGGAACAGGCTTCCTCGGGAGGTGGCAAGCTCTCCTTCCCTAGAGGTTTTTAAGCAGAGGCTAGATGGCCATCTGTCAGCAATGCTGATTCTATGACCTTAGGCAGATCATGAGAGGGAAGGCACCTTGGCCATCTTCTGGGCATGGAGTATGGATCACTGGGTGTGCGTGTGTGGTAGTTTGGAATTTCCTGCATTGTACAGGGGATTGGAATAGATGACCCTGGTGGTCCCTTCTATGATTCTTTGATTCTAAGGAGGGGAAAACAGCAAGAGGTATCGGGAAAGCTAAGGAACCAATGGCAGTTAATGGGATCTGGAAAAGGGGGTTTAAAACTATTGACAGCCTAAATATTTTTCAGGATAATTTTCCATTCCTAACAAAATAGGCACTTTTGACTTGAAAATGTAAAATGGAGAATAGTCAGGATTGCCCTACTATGCAATCTATGCATGTTTACTCAGAAATAAATTCTGAGTAAAAGTTTTGTTTGTTGAATCTTACTTCCAGTAAGCATGCCTAGGATTGCAGGCTAATGTCCCTTGGGTATCAAGCAAAGCACACACACATATTTACATTAACATGTCTCATTGAAAAGTACCACAAACACACACACAAAGGACTTTGCAAAGTGCCCACCCAGCCTTATCTATAAGTTTGCAATTCTACCACTAACACAAACATTTACAGCAGTCCGTACTGACCCTTCACCTGCTACCAGGTACCTACAGGCACTTTCCATTCCAAGTATTAGAGCAGCAGTTTCAAACACACTGATCCTGACAGTTTCAAGAGCATCTGCATTGAGAAACCAGCATTGCCCAAAGCTAACTGCCATTGGCTTGGCTCTATTGTCATCTTTTCCACGACTGCCCTCTCACACTGACACTTGTAATTTCCCCTCAAGCTCAGTGGGAAAAGGTTATCTTTTTTTGAGTTCGTGAAATGGAATCTTACCAATGGGAATGGTGCTTCCAAGTCCTACTCTGACATTTAACACAGAGGGTGGAGGGATTTACCTTGCAACTTCCTTTGAGGGCGGAGATAGGGGTTTGGGGGTGGGGTACAGGCCAGGGGGCTGCTTCCATATATACAGCCCAAGCTCCCTGTCCACAGGATTCTGGACATTGCTTCTGTGTTGCTTGCACTTCACAAGAGATAACAACTCAACAATGTTGAAATCTATCTCAGCCCTTTCGGCTTTAGTGCTGATTCTGATTATACAAGGTGAGCCAATTATTTTTCAAAACACAAATTTACAGGAGCATTAATGTTGTGGTCATTATGTAGGTTTTTCAATTTACTCGTGTTATTGAGAAAGGAAAACATGCAACTTTATCTGAAAACAATTCATTCAAGGAGGCCGTTGTCCCATGATCTGTTTTCCCTCCTTTCTTGAGACTATTTTCTCTGAGCATCTTTAGTCAAGATGCGTCTGCAGTGTTCTTGGTAGAGGGCTGGTTCTCAATCAATGAAATGAAGCGGAAGAGAACTGCAATGCAATCCAAATTGAGCCTATTTGCATTTTATTCAAAAAAATACTTGGAAGATTTAAAAACTTCTAGAAGTTTTTATCGGGAATCTGAGATGTTAAGGTTTCAAATGTTTTGTACTGGGTTTTATCCTGATTTTTTGTTTTGAACTTGTCCATTGTAGTTTGTAATCCATCTTGGAGAAAGGTGGAATAGGATCAAAATATATAAACTCTGAACTTCACTGTATAAAATTATGTTACTAGTGATAGGCCCCAATCCACCAGTGGACCACTAGCTATTTTCTAGTGGACTATCAAATGACTGTTTATTGCTGAGATTCTTGTAAAGAATGCTAAGTCATATGTCCTTTGGTTGATCCAACAAGACATTAGTGTGTTTAAGCAACAGAGCGCATACTCACAAACACTTAACACAGGTTAGTTGTAGTTTAACTGTTAAGCTAACCTGTATATGCACTGCTGTTTTATAAATTTAATGCACATGGATGCAACCACAGGGATTGTAGAGGGGAAAAAGAGACCTAAAAATTCTGAAGTGAGCTGATTGCTGCTCCAAGTCTGTATTTAGGTACAAGCATACCTCAGTGATATTGCGGGTTTGGTTCCAGACCACCACAATAAAATGAACATCTCAATAAAGTGAGCCACATGACTTTTTTGGTTTCCGAGCGCATATAAAATATATGTTTCCTCTATATTGTAGTCTATCAAGTGTGGAATAGCATTATGATTAAAAATGTACTGTAATAATAATGGAAAAGTTTGAAATATTGCGAGAATTACCAAAAAGTGACACAGAAACACAAAGTGAGCACATGCTTTTGGAAAAATGGCACCGATTGATTGTTCAAAAACACAATATCTGTGAAGACCAATAAAGAGAAGCGCAATAAAATGAGGTATGCCTGTACTGTAAAAAGACCCTATAGGGAAAGTCTTTGGGGATGGTGCAGAGCAAACAAAACAAAATCAGAAACACTGAAGTGGTCTGCCACCAGTCCTTTCTACTACCCAGCCAGCCAGAAACCAAGGCACAAGCCTCTGATCCTCCTGGGACTAGGATAAAGAAAGACACCCTTGCAAGGTAGGATGCTCACAAGGCAAATTTTAAAAAACTATTAATTTGGTAGCTGTAGCTAATGAAGGCCAAAGTACTGGATTCAGACTGAAGCCTCCTGAAATTCAAAGATACTACAAAATATAATTAAAGTGATTTATTAAAACTATGCAAGGGTATTCATAAAAGAGCAATGAACAGCGAGAATAATAAAGCCAAAAGGTCTAACTAAGCACTTTTACAAGCAGTGGTTCCTTTCCAGATATCACCAGCCGACAACTGAGCCCCCAGGTTTCAAAATCAGAGTCCAACGACAAGGTGTCAGTAAGACCAGGTATAATACAAGACACAAGGCAAGCTTGTCAGAAGCTTGACACAAGAATAAAGCTTGGAGGAAGCTCAAAACTAGAATAAAAGGTCTTGGCAATATGCTCCAGGGCCTGTGTTAGCCTGATCTGAGTTACCCAATCACATGTTGGCCCAATTATGTCACTTGACCAAACCCTTGCTGATCATAGGACTTTGCCAATTAGACCAGGTGTTCTGCAGCTGTCGAATCCACTTAGCAAGGCCTCTCTCCCACCCATGATCTCAGGTGTTAACAAGGAGGAATGTACCCTCCCAGCTCCTATGTCCTTGAAGTTGATATACTCAGTGGTGCAACCTAGACCTGGGTTCCCCCTCCTCCCCTCTGAATCTCTGAAGTTGCAAACAGTTTGCTGAATTTCAGTTAAAGAGAGACTGCCATCTCTTTAAGCCTCAGCCTGAACCATTGTTTGGACAAGAAACTGCTTGAAGGATAGGGTTGCCAGCTCCAGGTTGGCAGATTTTGGGGGCGGAACCTGAGGAGGGCGGGGTTTGGAGGGGGGAGGGACTTCAATGCCATAGAGTCCAATGGCCAAAGCGGCCGTTTTCTCCAGGTGAACTGACCTCTGTCACCTGGAGATCAGTTGTAATAGTGGGAGATCTCCAGCCACCACCTGGAGGTTAGTAATCAAAGAAGTGGCTACTAGTGCTTAAACAGGGAGTGTGGATTCAGAAAACCAAGCACAAGTACAAACACGCCAATATGAAGGCAATTAAATATCACAACTGGATTATGCTGATAGAAAATATATTATGAGGAAAAAACCTCAAGGAGACAACCGCAGTTGATAAGAACAAGGGGACAAAGGTCCAAAATGTACAATAAATAAAGAACGCAAAACGTTAAGAAGTACTAAAGCATTGGAATGCTCACAAGTCATAAAAGTCCATACATGGAGCAAAAAGCAACGGAGCAAGAATAATGCGCAATGGGCTTCCGGTAAATTCCCATTTCATAGATATTTTTTCAAGCTTTAAATTCTTCCGTGTGCTTGTAGCTTCATTCAGAAGTTAAAGGAGTGTACCTTCCTAGTATGTACGGGCGGCTGGATAAGACATGCGGTTGTCTCCTTGAGGTTTTTCCCTCATAATATATTTTCTATCAGCATAATCCAGTTGTGATATTTAATTGCCTTCATATTGGCGTGTTTGTACTTGTGCTTGGTTTTTTGAATCCACACCACCTGGAGGTTGGCAACCCTATTATGCTTGATGCATCCACATCCTTAAGAACCCGGCATACCCCAGAAGGTGAGACAGTGAAGCCAGGTTTTAACGTATAAGAAATAAAGAAATTCACAGGGAGCTTCACTGTACTAGAAGGGCTTTTAGATATTTATTACTGCCCATTATGTTATGATTACAATAGTAGGATGTGTGATAAGTTATAATTTTATACTGACCACTGAGGAAGGCCTGGAAACACGTCTGGTCCTTTTTGGATCTCATATTGGTCAAAGAAAGATTGTACATCGCAGTTGTTTATGTTTGTATATACTGAATGTGTAGGTTTTTGCCTTTACTAGGAGTTTTATGCTTTTAATCTACATGTGCACCTTATTAAAATTTATATATTTGTAATTTTAACTTTTTCCAGCTCAACCTCTTTGGTTTGCAAACCCTATCAAAGGACCAGTTTCTTGACAGGTACTTGATATTCACCAACAATGGCAAACACCACCACCACCCCGTTAGTAATGCTCGCATTTTTTTAAATTTTCCAGAGGCATCTGTTACTCCAGTTGGCCAGAAGCCCATAGAACCAAACAAGCTGCCATGTGGCTACCCCACCAAAGAGCGAGGCCGGGAACAAGACAGAGAAGAAACAAATACTGAATCAAGCTTACAGTCAAGTGAGGAGCCTAGTGTTCGGCCCCCTGAAGAGACAAGTGGGGAATTCAATGGAGAAGCAAATACTGAACCGAGTCTAGATCCTAGTGAGGAGCCCAGTGTTCAGCCATCTGAACAGCCAGTATTGGAAGGTAGTGGGGAATTCAGCGGAGAAGCAAGTACTGAACCAAGTCTCGAGCCGAGTGAGGAACCGAGTGTTCAGCCATCTGAAGAGTCACATGGAGAATGCAGTGGGAAAGGAGAACCAACTCTGGAACCAAGCTCTGCCCCAAGTGAACAACAACCTATACAGACAACAGACGAGCCAAATGAGGAAGTATGCGAAGGAGCCAAACCTGTGGAACCAAGCCCACCGCCCAGCGGAGATCCCATCTTAGAATCTAGTGGCACTCCAAGTGTACTGCCAAGTGGAGAACCGCAAGAAGATGCAAGTGGAGATGCAATCCCAGAACCAACACCGAGTGAAACTCAAACTGAGACTCTAAGTAAGTTAATTCTGCTTCCCCCCACCCCCCATTTCCTTCTCTAATATGTTCTGTACCAGTGGTGTTCACTCCACGGCTCAAAAAAAGCCACATTTCACAATTACTGTCAACTAAAAGAGCCACCTTTACTTCCATCCTTGGCATGAGGCCTGTACCTCAAAGAGCTTGCAGCTTAGCCAATCCTCTGTAGCAGCCATTTCAAGGTGGGGACCAACTGCCAACCAAAAGACCCACCAGGCAAGGGCCTTGCCCACTTTTCTGAAATGTCACAGGTGCCACAGTGGGGGATGGTGCTCAAGAGAGCCATATGTGGCTCCTGCGCCACTGAGCAGGCATCACTAGTCTATACTTTACACCTCAGATGGAAAACATTTTCCACCCTCTGTTATATCGTTTAGTACAACTAACGGTATGGAGCCCCGTGGCGCAGAGTTGTAAGCTGCAGTACTGCAGTCCAAGCTCTGCTCACGACCTGAGTTCGATCCTGACAGAAGTTGGTTTCAGGTAACCAGCTCAAGGTTGACTCAGCCTTCCATCCTTCTGAGGTCGGTCAAATGAGTACCCAGCTTGCTGGGAGTAAAGGGAAGATGACTGGGGAAGGCACTGGCAAACCACCCCATAAACAAAGTCTGCCTAGTAAACGTCGGGATGTGACTTCACCCCACGGGTCAGGAATGACCCAGTGCTTGCACAGGGGACCTTTACAACTAACGGTATGACTTGTGGGCCCATCACACAGTGAACCCATGGACCAAACCAATGACATTTGTCAGCAGGGTAGGGAAACTGAAGGCCAGGTAGGGTTGCCAACTTCCATGTAGTAGCTGGAGATCTCCTGGGATTACAAATGATCACCAGCCAATAGAGCAAATGGCCTCTTTGGAAGGTGGACTCTATGGCATTATACTCTGTTGAAGTCCCTCCCCTCCCCAAACCCTGCCTTCCTCAGGCTCTACCCCAAAAATCTCCAAGTATTTCCCAACCCAAAGCTGGCAACCCTAGGGCCAGGGTATATGTTATGGCATCCAAGAATCCAACCCATAGATGACAATGCCATTTTAGAGAAGAATTCAGCCATTTAAAAATGCTGTGAGCCTAGGGGTGGGGACCTGGCAAACTTGCTCCCCCAGGCTGTTTCAGCACGTGAAAATGTGCACCTGGGGGACACACATGATCACCTGGTCTCTCCACACTGCAGGCCTGATCAGGATCAGGCTTTTGCAGCATTTCAAAATGGCCGAATTCTTCTCTAAAATGGCATCAGGATCCATGAGTTGGACCTGGGGACACTCTAACACAGCGGTGTCAAACATAAGGCCCGTGGGCTGGATCCAGCCCCTTCAGAGCTCTTGGGGGGCAGATTTTGGGGGCAGAGCCTGAGGAGGGCGGGTTTGGACAAGGGAGGGACTTCAATGCCATAGAGTCCAATTGCCAAAGCGGCCGTTTTCTCCAGGTGAACTGATCTCTATTGGCTGGAGATCAGTTGTAACAGCAGGAGATCTCCAGCCATCACCTGGAGGTTGTATTCAATAATACAGCTACTGTGGCTATCCAATATTTTTTAAAAAAATGTTATGTATTTATATCAAAGTTAATAAACAAAAATATTACAAAGCGCAGTAGTTCTTCAACTGGTATATTTCTTCACAACTATATACAAATGAAATGCAATGTGCACCACATATAATTAGCAAATGCTGCCACAATCATGGCTGTTCAGGTATAACATAAAATTTACAAGTTGCTTATAACAAAATTCCTAGAAGGATAGATGTACAGCCAACACGGACAAAAAATCAATATAACACATAGAAGATCAGGGCAGAACAGGCTTCCGGTAAGTAATCCTGTTTCTTAATCTTCATCAGTCACATGTCTGTTTTCTTGTGATTACCGCAGCAATGTGAGTATACACTTCATAGAGTAAATATTGTATCAGCCTGATTGGACTCTATGGCATTGAAGTCCCTCCCCTCCCCAACCCCTGCCCTCCTTAGGCTTCACCCCAAAAATCTCCCGCCGGTGGCAAAAAGGGACGTGGCAACCCTAATTATCACAAAGTACTTAAAAGTATCACACAGGCACAATTCCTAGGAGAAATTTGGAATCAGGAATGGATAAACTTGATATTTGAGGTTTTTTGGTCTGGGCTTTGATAACTGTGTTATCTGTTCAGCTCTGTGTGGTTATGAGAGAACAAACTTTCAGTATTTCCCATTGTTCACTTTTATCAGCCGCAAGGGCAGCAGACATTCAGAAGCAAGCAAGATTTTCTTGGTTACCCAGATGCAAGATGAACAGAACTTCACCTGCAGAATTTCTGTTAAATCTTGCAGCCGCTAACCTTCAGTAGCCCTGCTAGGAAGAAAACCCTGTTGGGTAGCGGATGCCATCACCACTAAAGCAAAGTCAGCAGCCCTCTCATGCAAATATGAATAAGGTCTGCTCAAAGACCATTGCAACAAAAGGAAGTAGCCTTTAAGTATTCAGCCAAGCTTGTGGCTGCATTTGGTCAAAAAAGGAGAAGTGGACTGGATTCCCACACCTTGCAACTGTGGATGACTAGGGTTGCCAGGTCCCTCTTCACCACTGGCGGGAGGTTTTTGGAGCAGAGCCAGAGGAGGGTGGGGTTTGGGGAGGGGAGGGACTTCAATGCCATAGAGTCCAATTGCCAAAGCGCCCATCTCCAGGTGAACTGATCGCTATCGGCTGGAGATCAGTTGTATTAGCAGGAGATCTACCTGGCAGTTGGCAACCCTAGTGGAGGACAAGGGTTGCCAGGTCCCTTTTTACACTGGCAAGAGGTTTTGGGGACAGAGCCTGAGGAGGGCACGGTTTGTGGAGGGGAGGGACTTCAATGCCATAGAGTCCAATTGCCAAAGCGGCCATTTTCTTCAGGTGAACTTATCTCTATCAGTCTGATATCAGTTGTAATAGCAGGAGATCTCCAGCTAGTACCTGGAGGTTGGCAATCCTATGAGGTGTTAATTTTGGGGTGCGGGGGAGGAGTTCTAGATACAATATTATTCTTCCTAATATTCAGCCAAATTTTGAGAGAGGAATTTTCAAATATACATGATTAACTGAATGTGAAATATATGCGAAGTTTCAATTCCACAGTAACAACCACCTGTGCAAAATTTCCTCTAACTTCTGTCTCATGTCTTTGTTTTGTTTTTTAGAAATACAAAGCCGAATTCTGGACCTCCTGAATGACTTGCTTTGAATGAAAAGGTCTCCTGTAGACAAAATGTCATAATCATGTGCAGCTTTAAAGCAAACGAGCCTAAAAACTAACCTGTTGGGTTTCTATGAAACCTCAGTCGATTCCTGGGGCTTCTTTTTAACTTAATAAACTGCAACACGCCAGACATTTGGTTGGAAGCATGATGCTATGTTAATTTTACTGTCCCTTTTCACTCCCACTTTCCGTTAGCAAGGGGCTCTGAATGCCGAACGTTAGCACAATGTTTTATTTCTTTCTGAACTTAAAATAAAAAGGAAGGACATTGTCCATTTTGGCTGTTTTTTGTTACTGATGCCAACTTATAGGTTGGATTCAACCTGCTTTTCCACAGGTGAAAAAGGGAGGAGGAATCTCCTTTGATAGCCCCCAAAAGCTATGCTGACAATCGTGGCAACTGCATGAGCAAAGGCCATGTGGAACACGAGCTGTATTAATTTATTAACTTCATTTATACCCTGCTTTTCTCCCCATTGGGAGAATGGTTCATGTCATTCTCCTCCGCTCCATTTTATCCTCACAACAACCCTGTGAGGTAGGCTAGGCTGAAAGAGAGTGACCAGCCCCAGATCACCCAGCAAACTGCCATGGGGATTCAAAACTGGGTCTCCCAGCCCTTAGTCCGACAGTAATCACTACACACTAGCTCTTAAGGAGAAGTACTGGATAAAAATTGGTGGAAAAGTTGTCTGCATCCAACCCTCTGTGTCTCTTCCCTCAAACCCCCTCATCCTCACACAAACCATGCTTCAGATTGCAGATTTAAAGTTACATTTTTCAGTGGCAATACACACAGATTCATTCACAGAGGTGGCAAAACTGTTAAGAGCACTTCATGAGGAGCTAGAGCCCTGAAATTTTATACAGACGCCAGGCGAATTCCTAGAAAAATATGAAAATGGGTCACCTGTACACTTCTTCAACGGATAATTAAAGTACTTCCAGGCCACACATATCTGAAATTTGGCAAACATAATAATGCAATGGTTTGCAATTTTGTAAACAGTCAAGACAGTGATTAGGGGGAAAACATGCTGAAAATGCCTTTTTTTTTGCACCTAATAGTTCAAAACTTGCAGTATTAATTTTACCTCCTAAAAGGAGTCAGCATTCCAGCAGGGACAGACCGTTGGGATCTGGGAGTTCAACTGGGGACGGTTGTACTTCTAAGATCAGAAAACAATTACAGTCCCGCAGAACAACAGAAATGTAGAGACCTGACGTGAATTTTATTTGCAAAATGCAGTTCCCCCTATTTGTGTTACTTGGACTCCCATTCATATGCCTCCTTCAGCCCCACGATAACGGAACAACTTTCCCAGAAGTGTGCCTGGCCCCCTCACTTTCGATCTTTAGGTTTTATTTAAGACTGCGTTCGGTTAAGCTTACTAGAAGTCCTGAGCTGCGATTTTAAATGTTGGGTTTTATGTTTTAAGGTATTTTATTCTATGCATATTATCCATGTTGTAAGCCCCCTTGAGCTCAAGAAAGGAAGAAATGTGGCTAACAAGTGTTTTAGATAAGCAAATAAAAAATTCACTCACCCAAAAACCAATTGCTGCAATACTCACTGGGTTAGTTGCGGCTGTGCAATTCCACCCAGGATAGGGCTTTTCTTCCTTTGCACATTCTGAAGCAGGGTGATAATTTAACAAGTGAAGCTTTCCCCCCCATCTTTGTAACATTATCAGGTGAAACGCTCCACCTGTCACGTTCTTGAGAGTTCTTAAAGAAACAGGAGCCCTTGCCTCATAAAAAAAGAGAGAAAAATCCCACCACAGACTCCTGAATGTGGAAAGAAATGGCCATATTATAGCCAGGGAAACCAAAGCTCATTTAATCGTGTCTGCAGCACCAATTTTTAAAAGTATATTTTTAAATGTATAATTTTGATTAACAAGTTTTTTTTGGAGGGGGGGGGAAATGATTCAAAACAACCTTGAGAGTTCACATCGGCTTTCCCCATCACACCCAACTAACAGTCATTGTGCCATCTTTAGATGTAGCCAGCAGGTCGTGTTGAAGGAAGAGGTACCAGGCTCTCTCCCCCTTTCACTAACACACCACTTCAGACTATGTGATGAAAACAACAAAAGAGTGAGAGGGTGCTACCAAGTGAATGGGAAGTCAAGTTTCTGCCGGAGAAACATGGAAGGGTTTGGTTGAAGAGCTCTCGACTGGAGGGGAGACTGGGCCCCCACACAAAAGAAATGTCAAAAATCCGGTTGTACTGAAGTTAAGATTTGCATCTTCTTTGTCAGGGGCAAGAGTGCTCAGAATAAATCAGATACCCATCTCAGAGTGCCTGCAGAAAGAAACTGGGAATTAGGTCTTTCTATGCTGCAGGGGAGATTCTCACGAAATTTGGAATTTAAATCCAGTTAAGCCACTAAGTCGCACTACAATCCTGCACAGAGTTAGGCCATGGGATCGAAACACTCTCCATTTTATTTATTGAGAAAATTTGTATGCTTCCTTTTCAAACCTGCAGGACTGCCACTTTGGTGAATTCCCTCACAGTTGATGAAAACTAAATACTGTTATGGCTTCCACTGTCAACCTAAATGCTCAAAAGGACATAATATGAATGACAGGAGTCACTGAGGGCTGAAATGATGATTGGCATTAGTGTTATGACCATGACCACAAAATCTCCCTTGGCGAGACCGAACCTCCTTCAGGTTTTTAGCCCCCGTGGGTGCTCAAAACAGGTTGCTGACATACAGGCTGTATCTAGGAATTTCCCAAAATACCTAAAGCAAGAATACACTGCGTAGCATACACTTACTTTCCCATTCTCATATGTCCCAGCTCCTCTATCTTTATTCTTCATGTTTTTCTAATCTTTGAATTTCCCACTCCTGATGACAAATTCAAGACTGTATTCAGTGATGCTATATTTTCCCATAGAATTTTTTTCTGCCCCATGTATGTAAATATAGTCAATTTAAAACACTTCTATGTCGCCTTCCACCCAAATAGTCCCTCCAAAGTGGGAGATGGACTGGAAAAAAATTCGGAAAGGAACTGGAAAGGCAGAGGGGGGAAGGGAAATGAGAAGGGAAAGGATTGAGGGGGGAAAGGCGAGGAGAGCAGAGAAGAGAATAAGGGAAAGGGGGAAGGAAAAGAAGGAAGGGAGGAAAAATACAGGAAGATATCATTTTCAATTAATTAAGAGATCAGACGTTAACAATTCAGACCAGCTCTGTTACATATCAACTTTTTTAAAAAAAGATGAGCTCAACATTACCAACTATTTGCTTCTAGGCTACTTCCAGTTGGCATCTTATCACAATTCCTGTACTAGCTAGTACACAAATTCTCTCTTCCCGCCCCCATTCCAAACCACACAAAGATTTCAGCAGTTCGGTTCAAAAGGTTTAATGACAAGCAGCAAGGCAAAGACAGGTTCTTCTTCTTCTTCTTTTTTTTTTAATGGAGACATTTCAATTATATGCTGTACTGTTAACAACAAAATTACCCCCAAACAAAGCAAATTACGGCAGAGTCACCAAACTGAAAAGATCACACAAACAGTACAATCCGGCCAAATTTCAGCAGCCCAGCGATTTTCACGGGAGATCTAAGCACATGCCTTACAGTGCAATCTTTAGAGTTCCACCATTCTAAGGCCAATGACCTTAAAAGGCTGTAACTCTGTTCAGGATCGTACTGAAAGCTTCTCCCATTTAAAAACCAATGGAATTTCAAAGTGCTCAACTCTGGCAGCATCGTGCCCATGGGCACTCTCTGCCACTGTTCAGACTCATGCATAGAGCCTCGTCTTTCTCTGTATTTTTCATCCCGACAGATAGCAAGGAAAAGTCACCACTCTGGGGCTACACACAGTACACTGAGGCATAATCCAACCTAAGCATTTGAAAGCTAAACGCTTTGCTCTTCTGAAATGAACGGTGCTTCATTTGTGCTTATCTTTGGATGGAAAAGAGATTATGAGGGATGTGAGGCTAACTCTAAAAGGAGTCGTCTCGTATCCTCTGGCACCTCTTTCCCCTCCTCCATAATGGCGCAAGTTGTACTAGACATCAGCGCACTCTGCAGTCCCTTGGAAATGGCAAACAGCAATGCCAGGGTATTGGGGTGAGCTGTGCTACATGTCAGGGAGGGGCAAGGGTGGGAAACTCAATGCAGGCTTGCCATTTTCAGCAGAGGCCCTGCATACCTTATATCATTTTGTCCCATCTTTGCCTGTGCAGTATCTGTGTCACTTTTGCTAATTTTTATTTCCAAAATAGCTTCTTGAAGAGTTGGCATAAATAAGGTATTATTCTGGAAGACTATTATATAGTTTTAACAGGCAGGGACAATTGGGCTGCACTACTAGCATTCAGTCAGTGCTCGGGTAAAGGCGTGGCAGAAGATTCTTTGCTTTCTGTCAGCGCCCTCGGCTGATGAATGAACACGCTGAACTTGACTCCTTGGTTTGCGGCAGCCCTAACAAAGCCACTGTTTGCAGTCATGGTGACGGCCTTCAGCATATCACCTGTCCCAAAGATGGTTTGTGAGCGGCTATTGATTTTGGAACTGAGGACTAGCCGTAAGGCACGCTCGGAGGGTTGATCTGGTACCACGTTGATCCTTTCCAGGAGTGACGCGGCCCTGTTTTTCTCCCCGGGCCCTCCTAAAGTTTCTAAAATGACCTGGAAGTCTTTGACTGCAGATTCACAAGCAAACAGCTCCTTGCCCTTCATGAATTCCTCCAGGGATGGGAGGACGCGTTCCTCTCTCTCCTGCACGGCCTGCTCCGTTAAGACTTTCTCCTTGAAGATGAAGTTACAGCCTCCGTAGCTAAGGGCAGAGACGTACGTAATCAAAGTAGTAATATCCAAGTTAACTCTATTGCACAAGTCTACCCTGATTTCGGTAGGAAAAGCCACACTGGCGATCAGACGGCCCCGATCCACTTTAGTCACATGCAAGTGTGCGCCGGTTTCTTCATCAGATTCGCCAGAGCTTAACTGGAGGTCTTTGTCAGCAGGCTCCATCAACGTGTTCACAGCAACTATGTCCCCTCGCACGGATATTCCCATCTCTTTAAGCCTCTCTGCCATAGGGCAGGACACCCCATTGTAGAAAGCAAAGATAATGTGTGGGTTGCTGTACTGTACAGGCTGCTGGTGACTCGCTTGCAGGAAGTCTTCTGCCTGCTCAATGATACTCTTGTCCCCATACTGGCCTCTACCCAACCAGACGTTGTGCAAGGCTTCGGCTTTTCGGCCAACTGCCTTCACCCAGGTGTGGCCGTTGTTTGCAACCACATCCACCACCAAGCTTTGCTTTTCACCAGAGCTGTCCTGGTAGGAGAAGACGTGAAGGATGCCCACAACAGCCTCCAGGTTCTCCGCTGACTCTAGGACGGCTTGCAGGTGAGTGAGATTTGTACTCTGTAGATGGGACTCTTTGACAGACACCTTACCAGCCTCCACTTTGTGCAAGAATTTTAACTCGGCTTTTAATTTGCTGCACAGCTTTGCTCCGCCTTCTATGCCACCTTTCTGGGACCTGGAGAGGGCTTCTGCTCTTTTTATTAGCTCCTTGGCAACAGCAATTCTCTCACACAACAAGGAATGTGTAGACATGTTGGTAACATTATTCCTGCGAAAGGAAGGGGGGGGGAAGTATGATTACTGGGAGTTAAGGAAAGGCTATTTTAGGTGCAAAGGCCTATGTGTCTTGGAACATATGCCAAAGACCTTTACACCCTGCTATGTGTTTTAGAAGTCATTACAAATGCCACAGCCCATGGGTAGGCCTAATGCAGCCTGCTTTGATGGGGGCCCAGTAGGATTTATTCAAAGTTCATTTCAAAGTTCACCGGGACCCTCAAATTCTGTGGAAGAATCCACCGGAAAATCCCATGAGGTGGCTTACTCCACAGAACCACCTTTGCCAAATTCACCTGTCTGGATTTATATTACCCCAGTCAAGAAAGCTAAGAAACGCAAAAACATTTTAAAAACATAGACATAACCTCATTCAAATCTCAACCCTCAAACATGATTCTAGAAAGTAGGACATTCCCACCACAAGTCTCAAACAATCTACACTGAATTCAGCAGGGTGTTTCCAGAAAAAAATATACTAAAAGCCCGGCTTATTATTTCTGTGGTTTTGGCCTCTGCTTTTAACTTAAACAACACTGAAACAGAAGTTCTCTAATTGAATCTTAAGGCCGGTGTGTGTGTGTTTAGAGACAGAAAAACCCTCAGGAGGTCACTCTCAGGTTCTCCGTGATGATTTGCAGCAATAAAAGCTGTTTGGGTATTTCACAGCTTATTAAAAGTACATCACAGCGAAATTTCAGGACAGTTGAGATTTTTTAGCTTAGCACTTCCATCAGCCCAGGGCGGGGCAAATCTGTAAGGCTACAAATGTTTTCCAGTGATGCAAAACCCTGCCACCTGCTGCAATGATAATAGCATTGCAACACACTCGAAAATACTAATCTAGGACTCGAATCTAACTGTTCTACTGCAGACTAACACAGCTACCCTCTGAAACTTATCCAGGAATAAGCATTTTGGGGCCTGGAGGTCAAGCCTATCCCCTAAGGCTTTTCACCTGGCCTTCTGTGCCCTTAGTCCCAATCACTCCCAGGGGCATACTAATGTGCCCCTGAGCCATTTCCTCTCCAACCGCAAAACGGGCAAAGGGCTCTTCAGCACCTGTTCTTGTCGGATGAACACAAGAGACCTTGGCAGACTCTTACTTCCGTGCCTAGGCCAGGAGGACAGAGGGAAATGGCACTGAGCAGCGCCCAGAGCTCTGCCAAAGCCTCAGTCACGGCCCCCACTGGGGGAAGAAAGGGTTAAAGAGCCCTTTGCCAGGGTCTCAGATTTATGGCAAGTTCCAGTACTCCATGGTTTGCTCACTGTGAAAGATACAGTGCCAACCAGGGTTCTGCTCTTATTTATGCTGCCAACGTTTCATCACTCCCTTCATACATCAGTGTGTTGAGGGTACCCTTGTTTGATTATGAAGGGGTACCGGTAGAGAAGGTGACACCCAAGCAACACGTCTATGCCTGCAGAACGTACTAAAAGGATTATAATGTGTTTCCTCATACAGAGTCAAACCACAGGTCCTTTGTGCCCTTTTGACTTGAAGTAGTTTTAGAACTGAGCTTTCCCAGCTATGCTACCGACCCAAGATTCCCCCCCCACCTCCAGAGACGCTAGAAATTGAACCTGTACCCAGAGAATGCGCTGCCACCACTGAGCAGTAGTGGCCCTGCAATGGTCCTTCCCAAGGAGAGATGCACCCTTCACCATCCCTTCAGGTATCAGGAGGTGAACCAGGCTTTTGGTTAACAACCCAGCCTATCAGGGATGGCCTAGAGCAGGGGTCCCCAACCTTTTTGAGCCCATGAGCACTTTTGGTATTCTGACACAGCGTGGTAGGCACAGCCACCAAAGGGCACTGTTGTGGCTCACCTTCAGCCACGCAGTGTAGATCCCTGTGCTGTGGTGGCTGCTGCTACCAAAGCAACATTGTAAAAAATCTGCACAGCCGGTCAAACCTCTAGTGGCCATTCAGCCTTCCTGGTCAAAAGACTCACCTGGCCCCACCCACTGTCTAAAAGCACCTGGCACCAGAAAAGGTGTTAGTGGACACCAGGTTGGGGTTCCTGGCTTAGAAGGACCAAAAAGCTGCATACAAGGTGGAGACAAATCCCTGCTCTGCCCTGGAAAGTCACCTTCCGCTAGCTGCTCACACTCTCTGCACTAACCTGCCTCACAGGGTTGTTGTTGTGAGAAAACAGAGGGAGTGAGCAGTTGTTAGTTGCTTTAGATCCCCATTAGGGAGAAAAGCAAAGCATAAATAAAGACAAATACATACACTTGTGACAGAGGAGAGTTTAAGTGGCTGACCTAAGCCACTAACGTCTGCCTAGGTCCTTCATAGGGCTGTACTACTTCAACCCCGTTGTACTAAGTAAGAGTTAAAACAGCAATGTTGTGCCTTTTGAATAAAACAGACAGTATTCCCCATTATTTTTATAATTTGGATATACCTACTCTCCATAGAGCTTTCTCTCTTGCCAGGGTCAATGCCTTCCCATCTAGGATACTGTGTGGAAGTTTCCATCAAATCCCAATCCAAGAACGGACTTGCCCCTGTAATTCAAATTCCTTGGATACAATCGAACATACTCTATGTGATCGCCCTCTATACGAAACATCTCGTAGAAAACGGTTAAAAAACTGGTTACATCCCAAGTTTTACCTGTCTAATAAAGTTAGATGTCAATTTCTAATGAACGATCCAGCTCCAGAGGTCACTGCGGATGTCGCCAATTTTTTAGTAGAAGTGATAAATGTCCAAAAACTTACAACCTCTGATATCTGACGTTACTGGCTATGATTTTATCTTACCGGTTTTAAGATTTATGACCATTGTTCGTATCAATTGGAACGATTTATATGCCATTAAAGGTTTATGAATGAATGAATGAACGAATGAGTTAAAACAGCGTAATTTTGCACGGGATTGCTGAAATAATTTTCTTTCTCGAAAGAAGTCATTATTATCAGGAGGATGAAAATTAAACAGAGCAAGGGGCTAGAAATGCAGGAAAATGCAGCGTAGCTTTCTTCCTGTTTTAGGATGTGAAGTCCCCCCCCCCCCGCTCTCTCCCACTAGAAGAGAAAGCTGTTTCTGCGGGCGCTTATAATACCGGCCTTGTGGTAAAGGCAGGGCTGACTTCCTAGTCAATGCATGGAGGATTGCAGCCTGCATCCTTCTTCTCCGCTGCCTTGGCCCCCGAACGAGGCTTGGAAAGTAAGACCCGTTGACCCAAACGGGGTTTACTCCCGAGTAAGCACGCCCGGGACGCCCCTGCGAGTTTCATAACTGCTAAGCCGGCGGGGGGAACCCAGGGGTACGTTTTGAAGCTCACCCAGGGAGAGCCGCCTTCGTCGTCGTTTCGGCTGATGCAATGCCAAGCGTTTCCCCGGGCTTCTGGCTGCGCGCCCAACGCTCCCCCTGCAAGGACGGGTTGGCAACACTGTAGCGTTCCCTGCTCTGGTGCAAAAACCCTGTCGACGCCTCTGCAAGGCAGCAGGAGGCTCCTTCGTCCTCCTTCGGCTACTTTCAACTTGCAAGAAGTCTTCTTCCCTGCCTCCCTCTGAAATGCCTCCCCTGGACCGTGGAGCCCTTCCTTCCCCCGCAACTCAACAATACTTACAACGGCACCGACTCTTTATTGCCCCCGTGACAGGACATGACAGGTCGCTTTTGCCGACTTCCTCTGTTAGGTCAGCGGAAGAAAGAGATGTTTTTTTGTTAAAAACAAAAACAAAACCTGGGGCGGTGTGACTTAGCCCACACTTCCGGTTCCCATCAAACGCCTCCATGTGCGGGGCAAGAGTGAATTCTGGATGGGCTCGATCGGGCAATTGACGGCTCAGGGAGAAGGAGGCAATTAAAAAAAATTGCATTCACTTTATGGGCGAAAGCGCACGGTCGCTGGAGCCTCCTTTCTTCCCTGTTCCAGCCAGGATCGAACGCACGAACGTTCTTCCCTGTTCCCTGTTCCAGCCAGGATTCAGCCAGGATCGAACGCACGAACGTTCGAAGAACGTTCGTGCGTTCGATCCTGGCTGAATCCTGGCTGGAACAGGGAACAGGGAAGAACGTTCGTGCGTTCGATCCTGGCTGAACGTTCTTCGAACGTTCGTGCGTTCGATCCTGGCTGGAACAGGGAAGAACGTCCCTGCGTTCGATCCTGGCTGAACGTTCTTCGAACGTCCGTGCGTTCGATCCTGGCTGAATCCTGGCTGGAACAGGGAAGAAAGGAGGCTCAAGCGACCGGGCGCTTTCGCCCTATGTCTTCGGTTCGCTTAGCGCCCTGGCTCCCAACCAGGCGTCCACGGACCCCCAGGGGTCCGCGAGAACTTAATTAAGGTCCGCAAAACAAAGTTCTAAACCCATCATAAATTAATATTTTCAATTAAAAGTCCTCTGTGATGAAAATATATAGATTCAAATGTTATTCTAAGTTTAATGTTTAACTAGCAGTTATGATTAAAGTTTATTTTCAAATTCTGGGAATTTTTATTTTGAACCTTGGGGTCCCTGGACCGAACGAAAAAGTCCTAGTGGTCCCTGGTCAAAAAAAGGTTGGGAACCACTTAGCGTGAGGAACGACAGCCGTTTTGGACCCGCGGCCGGAGTTCTTTTGTAGGGTTGCCAACCTCCAGGTTTATTACCTACAAGCTGTACTTTTGGCTGCGGGAAGGCAGCCGCAGTGCGATTCTTGCTTGAGTTTTGTCATTGCATTTCATTGGGACTCCCTGCAGTTTACACTTGAGTAACTGATTTTGAAATTGAGTCGTGGGAATTAACACTTTGTATTACGTTGTGGAATTTTTTTTTTGATACATATAGTGATGCATAAGTAAGGGATACTCATAATTGGTGAATAGAATCTGATGTTTAAGAGCAGAGCCTTCGTGCTGGGTTTTTTTTTTTTTTTGGTATAACTGGTTAATACAGCATAGATTTGTTGTTTGTATTAAAACCTCCAGGTGGAGCCTGGAGCCCTCCCAGGATTACAGTGGTTCTCCAGGCTACAGAGATCAGTTCCCCAGGAGAAAATGGCTGCTTTGGAGGGTGGAGACTCTGGCATTATACGCTGCTGAAATCCCTTCCCTCTCCAAGCCCCCTTCCCCGGCTCCTCAGCAATTTCTCAACCCGGAGTTGGCAATTCTGCTTATATGTGTGTGTGGAAAGTGCCCTCAAGTCGCAGCCGACTTATGGCAGCCCCTTTTGGGGGTTTTCACGGAAAAAGACTAGCAGAGGTGGTTTGCCAGTTCCTTCCTCTGCACAGCAACCCTGGACTTCCTTGGTAGGCTCCCATCCAAATACTAACCAGGGCCAACCCTGCTTAGCTTGCTACATCTGTAGCCTAGGCCAGGGGTCTCAAAACTGCGGCTCCTGAGCCGCATGCGGCTCTTTGGCCCGTTGAGTGCGGCTCTCCGAACTTGGATCGAAGCCCCTTCTCTTGTGCCCGCTCGCGCCGGCAGCTGGGCTGCGGAGCCGGCACGCCTGAGAGAGAGAGAGAGAGAGCGGGCGAGCAAACGGCCGCGCTGTCTCTCCCCCCCCACACCATGGAGAATGGCCAGGTCCCCCTTTCCCTTGCCCTCAATGGTTGGGAGGCTAAAGCCCCCCCTCCCCTCTAGCCACGCGACTGCTGGGTGGGCGGCTCGGCAGTTCCTGCCCCCCCGCCTATCAGCTGTTGGGCGGGGTGGGCTTCCTTTGGTAGACCTGGCCTCCGGCTGAGTCCCATTGGGAGGCCATGTCTACCCACTGGCTTTCTTGGCGGTATACCTGGACTCCGAGGAGGGGAAAAAGTCCCCCTTCAGAGGCCAGGTCTACCAATTGGCTTCTATGGGCCTCCGGAGGCCAGGTCTACTGCCAAGAAAGCCAATGGGTAGACCTGGCCTCCCAATGGGACTCAGCCGGAGGCCAGGTCTACCAATAGGCTTTTATGGCAGTAGACCAGGCCTCCAGACGAGGACTCCAGACGGGGAGGGGGAAATGGCAGGGACTTACAATTTAATTTTTATCAATAAATAAGATCACTATTAAGTATGATATCAAGTTTTATTCAGTGTACCTATAGTTTAATTAAGACTTAAAACTTTAAAGTTTATTAAGTTAATAAACAGTGTACCTACCTATATAGTTTAAGAAATTTGGCTCTCAAAAGAAATCTCAATCGTTGTACTGTTGATATTTGGCTCTTTTGACTAATGAGTTTGCCGACCCCTGGCCTAGGCCATCCAGGTCAGGGCCAACATCATGCATAACCATCATTAACTCTATCTTTTAGCCATTCTGGTTAAAAGCTGAGATGTAAGGTGAAATAATAATCTAGTCTGCCATGCTAATTCTTGCCTGTGTGCGTGAGAGACAGCAGCCGTAACATTGCAGCCAACTTATGGCAAACCCATATAGTTTTCAAGGCAAGAGACTAACAGAGATGGTTTGCCATTGCCTGCCTCTGCATAGCAACCCTGGAGTTTCTTGATGGTCTCAGAGCCGACCCTGCTTAGCTTCTGAGATCTGACGAGATCAGGCTAACCTGGGCCATCCAGGTCAGGACAATTGTGCTTATAACCCCAACAATAAAATGTAAAGCAACTGCAGAAGTCTTTTGCACGGGTGGGGGGCTACTGTCTCACCTCTGACATTTGCGCATTCAGTTGCAAGTCCCTGTGAAATTAAAGCCGCACTACTCACTCCCCCCGTCGGGTCCATAGCGTTCAACTGAGATGCCTTTTGTGCCTCCCAAAGACCGTGGGAGAGGTTGGCATTCTTGCCCTGCTGTCTCCACAGTGTGGGTGCGCTTGTTGAATTTCTACCTACCGTCCCGTTAAAGCTTTGGGAGCCCAACGGCCTCATCCCTCAGCCATACACAATTTGCATTTTTCGAGTGTCGTGATTGAGTAACCACATTCAGACATACACACAAGCTACACGAAGAAACTGCTGATAAACAGAACTCACAGAGGCTGCGGCCCAGTGGTCCCCCCTTCTAGCACCAAGGAACAGAGAGAATATGGTGATGTAAAGCAGTACAACAAAAGGGACGTCTATCTGACTTGTACGCCATTTCAACCGAAATGCCAGGTCAAGAGTCAGCAGGCAACCACTTTATCACGGCTACGTTTCTACCTGTTGATCTTCCTCTTTGTCACAAGGCACTGAGAAGCATAGGAGCTTGCCCGAAGGGGCCTGTTGTGCGATTTCCTCTCCCAGCCTCTCATTCTTTGCACTGTTTTGAGTCAAGGGCATGATTACTTCAAAGCCTGGCAACCAAAGCGACCTTTCAATCTTGCCTGCTTTAAAAAAAATATTTACATTGGTTCTTGTAGGTTATCCGGGCTGTGTGACCGTGGTCTTGGTATTTTCTTTCCTGACATTTCGCCAGCAGCTGTGGCAGGCATCTTCAGAGGAGTAACACTGAAGGACAGTGTCTCAAAGATGTACATCCAGGCAGCAGCTTAACCATCACTTCAAGGACACTCAGCTGAATTTGTGTGGTAAAGCCATTTGTGTCCAAGTCAACACTGGCCAACAGAGAGATTACAGCTCTTGGGGGCTTATTCAAACTTGTGAAAAAGCCCATGGTGCTAACAGTCAACAGAAAATTGCTGTGTGAATGGCTTCATTTAAAGCCCACCCTTCCTCCAGAGGTTATTCAGTTTTGTTCTCACGACAGTAGGCTAAAAAGAGGTTGAACCAAAGACATTAATGCCTGTTCCTCTCAAAAACCTACGGCCATTCTGGACAAACATTACAGTTTTAAACTTGTATTATATTTTTGTATTTACATGATGTTAGCCGCCTTGGGCCCGGCTTACCAGGGGAGGGCGGGGTACAAATAAAATTTATTATAATAAATATTTAAGTGAATAAATTAGGAACACTCCAGTATTTCCTGATTTTAATTATAGCATCATAAAACCCTATGGCATGGACTAAAATGATAGAGTGTGGCTTGCACATGGTTAAGGACTTAAAGATTCCTTATTTATTCATTCCTGTTCTGCACCCCTGCAGGCCAACCACAGGTGGTTCTGCCTGGACAGAAGCAGAGCTGAGCAAGACACCAGCCTCCTTTTCAAACAACCATCTCCTACAGGTTTGAGTCTGTAGGACATAAGCTCGGTCCTCTTTGGCTGAATGTGTGTGGGGCGGGGGGAGAGAGAAGGCAGGGCTGGTGAACATCCTCTCACTCCCTCTTAACCACCTTACCTGTACACAGATGTGCCCACCCAAGGCTTTGGCAGCCATTGATGAAGAGATGAACAGAAGTCACGGGGTACAACAGTTCAACGAAGACACACAGCAACAGAACCCACCTCACCATTAACATCAATAAATTAATTCAGCGTGAGAATTTTCTGGTTTTTTTTTTTTTTTTGCTAAATTAAAACCATTCAAGGGGAGATTATGGATGTCATGCAGCATATGGAAACAGGAATGGAGAAGAGTGCAAATCCAGACTGTATTTTTAATAAAATGCCACAAACTTGCCCTTGAGCAAAGTAAAAGCCTGGTTCTCCCACTAATGGTGTGCATAGCCTCGGACTGGTTTATTTCTAGCCTGATTGCTATCCTCAGATCCAAAACTGTTCCATAATTCCCCACAGGAAGATGTCAGCTGGGAGTAGGGGTGCCACGGCGATTGTGCCAAAACTCTGAAATAACCTCCTCAGTGCTGAGGCCATTCTGGAGAGACAGCCCAGCAAAACCATTTTGCACAGCCTTTAGTACCAAAAATGAAATAAAGACCAGTGGCACATACAGCTGTTAGTGACAGATTTTTTTAAAGCTGTTGAATCTGATTATTTTATACTTCATATAACTTTTAAATATTATTTTATGCAAGTCACTTTTAAGTTTAGCCAAAGCAGAATACAAAGCTGAGCTGGGGACTACAGGCAGGGGTGAGTTTAAACTTTGCCTTTTTTAAAACGCTGGAAAGCCTAACTAAACTGAGGATTTAATTGAGGTTTGCTGGGAGAGGGTGTTTCTATGCTAATGCTAGAAGCCTCCAAGCAAAAATGGGGGAATTAGAGTGCATGGTTTTAAGAGAAAACATAGATATAGTTAGCATTACAGAAACCTGGTGGAGGGGAGAGAACCAGTGGGATACAGTCATCCCTGGTTACAAACTGTATAGAAATGACAGGGAAGGGCGTATTGGAGGGGGTGTTGCTATGTATATCAAGGAAGGCACAGTGTCTAATAAGCTAGTGATCATAAAAAGGGCAGACTCGTCCACAGAATCCTTATGGGTGACGATTCCGGGCCCCAAAGGAGATTTAGTACTGGGGACGTTCTATCGGCCCCCTGACCAAATGGCTCAGGGTGATCTTGAGATGGAGAATGAAATTAGGGAAGCATGTAAAGGTAATGAAGTAGTAATAATGGGAGACTTCAACTTCCCACATATTGATTTTATAAATGTATGCTCCAGTCAAGCCAAAGAGATAAAATTTTTAGACATCCTAAATGACTGTGTCCTCGAACAGTTGGTCATAGACCCAGCCAGAGGGGAGGCGATCCTGGATTTAATACTCTGTGGTGCTGCCAGTGATTTAGTGCGGGATGTGGATGTAGTTGAGCCAGTTGGCAATAGTGATCACAATGGCATCAAATTTAATTTATATGCAAGTGAGAAAGTGACTGGGAAATCTCACACAATTACCTTTGACTTTAAAAGAGGGAACTTCTCTAAAATGAGAAAACTGGTAAAGAGGAAGTTGAAAGGAACAGTTAGGAGGGTTAAAACTCTGGAAAAGGCTTGGGGGTTACTCAAGTCCACATTACTAGAGGCTCAGCTAGCTTGTATACCGCAGGTCAGGAAAGGTCACCACCATGGCTAACGGGTAAGGTGAAGGAAGCAATTAGGAAAAAAGTCTTCCTTCAGAGACGCCCAAATGAGGCGAACAGAAGCAAACACAAACTTGCACAAAGGAAATGCAAGCAGATAATTAGAGATGCAAAAAAAGATTGAGGGGCATATTGCTAAACACATCAAAACAAACAATAAGAAATTCTTTAAGTATATTAGGAGTAGGAAACCAGCTAGGGAAGCAGTTGGACCATTGGATGACAATGGGAGTAAAGGAACTCTAAGGGAGGATAAAGTGATTGCTGAAAAACTAAACGAATTCTTCTCATGTCTTCACTGTTGAAGATACAGGGCAGATTCCTTCTCCTGAACAGAGATTTTGGAGAGGGGAAAATGAGGAACTGAGGCAAATAGTGGTAACAAGGCAGGAAGTCCTAGAATGTCTAGACAAACTGCAAACTAACAAGTCACAGGGACCAGACGGTATTCATCCTAGAGTTCTTCAAGAACTCAAATGGGAAATTGCTGAACTTCTAACAAAGATATGTAATATGTCCCTTCGATCAGCCTCTGAAACAGAGGACTGGAGAATGGCCAATGTAACACCCATTTATAAAAAAGGTTCCAGGGGGGACCCAGGAAATTACAGGCCAGTTAGCTTAACTTCTGTTCCAGGTAAATTAGTGGAAAGCATTATTAAAGATAGAATTGTCAAGCATATAGAAGGGCAAAGTCTGCTGGGCAAAACCCAACATGGCTTCTGTAAGGATAGGTCCTGTCTCACTAACCTATTAGTTTTTTGAAAGCGTCAATAAGCAGGTGCACAGGAATGAGCCTGTGGATATTGTGTATTTGGATTTCAAAAAGCTTTTGACAGTCCCCCACCAAAAACTGCTAAGCAAACTTCATAGTCACGGGATAAGAGGACAAGTCCTCTTATGGATTGAGAGCTGGCTGAAAAATAGGAAGCAGAGAGTAGGAATCAATGGTTAGTTCTCACAATGGCGGGATGTGAGCAGTGGGGTGCCTCAGGGATCTGTGTTGGGACCGGTGCTTTTCAACCTGTTCATCAATGACCTGGAGTTGGGGTTAAACAGTAAAGTAGCCAAGTTCACAGATGACACCAAATTATTTAGGGTGGTTAAAACAAAATCGGACTGTGAAGAGCTCCAGAAGGATTTCTGCATACTGGAAGAATGGGCATTAAAATGGCAAATGAGATTCAATGTAAGTGTAAAGTGATGCATTTTGGGACAAAAAATCCCAACTTCACATATACACTGATGGGATCTGTGCTGGCAGCAACAGACCAAGAAAGGGATCTTGGGGTGGTAGTGGATAGCTCAATGAAGATGTCAACCCAGTGTGCGGCTGCTGTAAAAAAGGCAAATTCCATGCTGGCCATAATTAGATGAGGAATAGAGAATAAAACTGCTGATATCATACTGCCCTTGTACAAATCTATGGTGAGACCACACTTGGAATACTGTGTCCAGTTCTGGTCACCACACCTAAAAAAGGATATTACAGAGCTTGAGAAGGTGCAGAAAAGAGCAACCAAAACAATTAGGGGACTAGAGCAACTGTCCTATGGGGAGCGGTTAAGACACTTAGGGCTGTTTAGCTTGGAAAGAAGGTGGCTGAGGGGAGACATGATAGAGGTCTATAAAATTATGCATGGTTTGGAGAGAGTGGACAGGGAGAGGTTTTTCTCCCTCTCCCATAATACTAGAACACGGGGTCATCTGCTAAAGCTGGAGGGTGAGAGATTCAAAACAGATAAAAGGAAGTATTTTTTCACACAACGCATAGTTAAATTGTGGAACTCCCTGCCCCAGGATGGGGTGATGACTGCCAGCTTGGAGGGCTTTAAGAGGGGAGTGGACATATTCATGGAGGAGAGGGGTATTCATGGCTGTTAGTTAGAATGGATACTAGTCATGCTGCATACCTATTCTCTCTCGTATCAGAGGAGCATGCCTATTATTTTGGGTGCAGTGGAACACAGGCAGGATGGTGCTGCTGCACTCGTCTTGTTAGTGGTTTCCTAGAGGCACCTGGTTGGCCACTGTGTGAACAGACTGCTGGACTTGATGGGCCTTGGTCTGATCCAGCAGGGCCTTTCTTATGTTCTTAAATGTTTCAGGCTCTGGGTGTTGCACTTAGAATAGTTTCCAAGGGACCCCTTCTCACTTTACCCGCCCATCATCCACAGGGGTGGTGGCCTTGAAAACCTAAAACGATTAAAGTGCTACCAGAGTTGAGGCCCTTGGTTTAAAAAAATGCTATATATATGTGAAAGAATCCATGAACATAATTTCACCAGTACAATCAAGACATGGCTTTATGAACGTATATGGTTGTCTCTCGTTTGCAGTACTACCTCAAGCAAATGGTTCAATCGAACTCCACCAACAGCAGTTTTATCATTATTTTTGAGAACCGGTATAAAACTATAAGCGAATTAAGCTTTTAAAAATTTCCTTTTCCTCATTTTAACTTGATTTTGAAGCATATGGGTGATTTAAAAGTGAAAGAAAGATAAACAGGAATACAGTACTTACATGTGGAGCCAAAATTCCAGCCACAGAAAATATCTTCCAATTCCTCAAGATCTAGCTAATGGGTGAGTACTCTACCACATGCTGGTGGAACTTCCTCCAGCCAAATAAGCCCTTTTTTAACTTAAGTGACTCTCCCTTTAGAGAAAGGACATCTTCCACTGGAGGAAGAGCCACTGAGGTTGGAAGAGGCTCCAATCACTGCTAATTGGAGTGGTAGGATACAGGCAGTTCTCATTTAGCTGTGATCTTGCAACATAAATATCCCATTTTAGTGAAATGCCAAGAACCATGTTAGTAGAGTACATGCTAACCAGATGGATAATTAACAGTTTGCAGATTTTTCAACCTGGTTATTACAAGTACAGAAAAATCTTGTGATTCCCTAGTGAGTTATAGGATGTAAGGAAGTTACACCATCAACTCAGTACTGTCTGTTCTGGGTACCAGTAACACAGAACTGGATCTACAATACTTTAGACATGTATACTAGCTCCAGTTTCCCTATTGCCCTGCCCTAGTTGTTAATTCCCACAGAAAGCTTTGAGAGGAGGCTATGTTGCTTTAGGTAAGAAGATGGCTCATAAGGATTTAAACATACCACCCTTTGTTGTGATTTTATTTTTTTTGCAGATTGTGTAAACTTCCACTATACTTTTGTACAATGGTTACTATTTCAGGGACAAGAATTCCACATTAGGACAGTAGCATTTGATCCATAATATTTCTTATTTTAAAAAATCTACCAGATAAACCGAGTAGAAATAAGAGTGCAGAAGCCAAATAATTAAATGGCTGAAATAAAAAAAGATCATTGTATGAATCCGTTCAGTTTTCCTCGACCCCTCACTAGGCAATCGCCGCCAGGTAATCCTTAACCTCTGTTGGAGTGAGTCTTCTAAATCCTGCCTCGTTACAGATGCCAACCTCTATGTTGTCTTCTGTCATTTGCCCTTCAAAACTTTCCTAGGAGAGAAAAAGACTTTTCTTCAACAAAACAAAATATGATTTCCACAGAATAATTCAAAAAAATTGATTTAGAAAGTTCCTAACCTTTAATGTCAAGATAGCTGTATGAATGGCATCTTCCAGCTCCAAATCTTCATTATACCTGCCAAAGGAATACAATTCAGTTTTCCAATAACCATATTCCTTCAAAAACCGCTGTAACTACAGTAGTCAAAATCCAAGCAACCGCAACCAGTTCCACACACCCAAGAATTGTGTTTCACAAACTGCTCCCTAGGCTGCATGACAATCCCTTTGAAACAGAGAGATGCCTAAAAACCACTGAGTGTACACAATATTTCTTTGGGTGCCAGTCAATACTTTTAAGGGCAAGAATGCAATTACACTGGAAGATGTACCAGTTTATTAAAGAACACAACTTCTACAAACCTGATTGTTGTATGTGTTCCTGATTCCAAAAGGGAGTTCTGTAACAGACTTAAGTGTGGAAGAGCTTTGTTCTAAGACTACAGACCAATCAGCTGTATAAATGCCACATAACGCCATCAAATTGGACACGAATGTTTACTTAGATCAGGGGTGGGGAACCTTTTTCCTGTCAAGGGCCATTTGCACATTTATGACATCATTCAGGGGCCATACCAGGTGTAGATCTCCCGTGGGGGGGAAGAGGCTAGGGTTGCCAGGTCTCCAGCCACCACCTGGAGGTTGGCAACCCCAGGGGCGGCCACACAGAGAAGGCCTGCAGGGTGCCCCCACTTCCCCCTCCCAGGCGGAAGGGCAGCCAGCAGTGCGCCCGAGCAAACGAGGTGCCAGGGGGGCACAGCCCACAATCAATCAGCAAGGGAGGAAGGAAAACAAAGAGGAAAACGGAGGAAGGGAGAGAAAGGGAGAAAGAAATGGAGAGAGAAAGAAAGAAAAGGATGAAGGGAGACAAAGAAAAGGACTGAGGGAGACAAAAGAAAGAGACAGAAAAAGAGGGAGAGAAAGGAGAAAGAGTGACAGAAAAAGAGGAAGAAAAGAGAAAAGCCTTTTCCCCCCCCACACACACACACCCGCTGGCCCCGCGCGACCGGACCCCAGCCTCCCCTGCCCTTCACACACACACGGCGGCGCACAGAGCCCCGCGCGACCGGGCCCCAGTCTCCATGCCCTTTCCTCCCCAGAGTCCACAAAAGGCCCCCCCCCCGAAGCCCAATTGGCTCCTGCATGCATGCTCTGCCGCCGGGAGCCGCCAGCCTCTTTCCCCCTCCCTCAAGCTGCTCAACAGCCGACAGTCGGCGAGAGGAGGTCCAAAGGGCACCGCAGCACCACTGTAAGCCGTGGCGCCAGGAACACCCTCTGGGAGGGCCGCCCTGCGCCCCGCCTCTGCAGCAGGGCCCTGGAGCTCCCGAGGGCCACAAAAAATGTCCTTGGGGGCCGCATATGGCCCCCGGGCCTGAGGTTCCCCACCCCTGACTTAGATGAAATTCACATAGGCCCTGTCCTCTGGCATTTTGAGAGCTTGTCAAACATGCATTTCAGGAGCTGCGGTTCAGGTCCGCATGAATGGAAGCTGTACCCACATGGAAAATCCACTTTTTGCCCTATCCATATGACATGGTAATCATGCAAGTCACACTCAGGAAATGAGCAACTGACAGGCTCCAACTACATGTGAACAGAACACCAGTGTAACAGCTTGTGGGGTTATCCACCTTGTGGGGTCCTGAAATAGCATCAGAGATGGAAAGATGTGTTCTTCCTCATCTCTTTGTATTTCCCCTGTGAAAAGTTTTCATGATCTTGTGCAGCCTGATTTTTCAACAATGCTAGCTTCTTAACTGCTTAGCACAAGCTCACCAGCCTGTACATGAACTGTTAAATTTTTGTTTTGAACATACACTTTAAAGAAAAACCCTATGTAACTTGAATGCTCAGTGGACAGCAGTTGGTTCAATAAAGATTTGCTTTTATTTTTCTTATTCTATAAGATCGCAACAGCTAAGATTCTGTGCTACACCAAACACACCCACCTATCCCTTGACTTGGACTCTGCAGTAAGTCTCCACTAACCAAAGGCATATCTGTCAGCAGAACAGAATCTCCTCTCCTCACGTTACATAACATTTTTGCTCATTTTGCTTGTTTTCTAGGTTCTTTGCTAGTCATTTTTAAACACAACCCAGAACTTGGAAGGTTCAAGTGAGACATGGAAAATTATTAATGATGACACCTTCATTGCATATAAGACAATTTTCACGTATTGCAAATCAGAGCCTATATAAAATATCGAAGAACATTACTGGTAACAGTACCTCTTTTCAAGAAAAGTCTTCCCGTTCACATAATTCTTTCCCATTGCAGTTGCTTTCCATGCAAAGTAAGCCCCCTGCAGAAGTGAAAAATACATGAAACTGAATATGAGAAAACTACTTCAAAACCATCTTCTAGATACAGTGAAATGTAGGAATGTATCTTCTTGGAAATACATTCATTCTTAACTCCAGGCTGGGGTGGGGGGAGGAGGAAGATGACAACTATGGCCCATCTACACAATGAAGTATCCTTGAACACACACGAACCTGCCTTATACGGAGATTCCTCGGTCTATCAGGATCAGTATAGTCTACTTTGACTGCAGCAGTTCTCTTGGGTCTCAGGCAGAGAGGTCTTTCACATTGCCTACTACGTGATCCTTTTACACAAAGATGCTAGGATTGAGCCTGGGACCTTCTGCATGTCAAACAGATGTTCTATCACTGAGCCAAGGCCCAAAGTTGACGGACATTTTGAAATCAAACAGGAAATGTTTTAATGCACGTGTATCACTGCCAATTTATTTAAACCCCAGAGGGGTAGCTGTTTTAGCCTGCTACACCAAAAAGGGCAGTCTTTGGGCATTCAAAAGACTGAATGGATTTACTGTGGCAAAAGTCTGCATAGAGTAAAACACACTTCATTAGATGGAAGAAATGCATATTCAGACATCAGGGAGGCATGGACAGAGGGAAAGGAAACTGTAAACAGAAGGGATCCATTGCTATTTAATGCAAGAGGTCGAATCTTACTGAGTTCTCTGTAATGCTTAAATGTCTGCAAGAGTATCAGGGTAACCATTCACAACAGCTAAGTAATTGGCAATAATAAAGCCTTCCTAGTTTTGCTAAGCTAATCTAACACCTGTAGTGGCGAAGAAATCCTTCGGCTCAAATCCTTAATAAACACAATCAAAACTCACTGAAACACTGTAACTAGATGGAGGACACAACTACCCATGCTGATCCAAAGCAAAACCCAACCTGTAATATCCTCTATTAAGACCAACAAGCAAGCTTTCAGCTTCTCTGGAACACTTCATTAAGCTAGATGTTAAGGTGAGAAGGGGAAAGAGAAAAATGTGTACCGCCTCCCTTTCTTATGCATATAGTCTGATGAAGAGTTCCAGAGAATCTGGAAGCTTGCACACTGTTCTGTGTCACTCTGATCTTAAAGGCATTCCATTGATTTTGTTGTCCAAAAATATTATAGTTCAGCAATTTCTTTGTAGCCTCTCACCTTTTGAAAATTTATTGTTACAGAGAAAGAGCGCGCAAGCAGAGGCTAGATGGCCATCTGTCAGCAATGCTGATTGTATGACCTTAGGCAGATAATGAGTGGGAGGGCAGGAAGGTTTGTACCAATTTTTTGGCTCTTGCGGCCCTTTCTTGCATGTCAAGGGTAGTGCCAATCGCCACTTTGGGGTCAGGAAGCAATTTTCCTCCAGGCCAGATCGGCCAGGGATCCTGGAGGGGTTCTTCTGCCATCTTCTGGGCGTAGAGTAGGGGTCACTGGGGGTGCGGGAGAGGTAGTTGTGAATTTCCTGCATTGTGCAGGGGGTTGGACTAGATGACCCGAGTGGTTCCTTCCAACTCTATGATGCTATGAGGTATGGTGCATTAGGGACTCTGGAAGGATATTTAACACTGAGCATACATGAGTGCATGCATATACATGAGGCCTATTTAAGAATTCAGACATCTGACCTATCAAGATATCCTGTTTTTAATACGTACAGAGGGATCAGACTGGAATAAATACGGCCGTCCTTCGTTCCATCCACATATTAGCAAAGATACTCCAAACGGTCGTACGCCCCTGTCAGGCAAAATATTTTACAAGAGTTAGTAGTGACATCAGGAGTTATTCTGAGAAGCCCTTAAGATTAGCATTAAAATGTTGCTGACTCATCTACTGATGATATACTTCAGGTATAACGTTCCTTCTCTTTGTAACCTGCAATAGTGACACTATGGGCAACGCAGATCTCTTTCCAGATCTTTTCCCAATGCTGTCAGTTGCACACTGGCTCAACTCCCTAGCCTCTGACATCAGCCTGACACAGCAATTAAGCAGGTGAGGTTGCTGCATAGTATACTTCGTGTAATGCTGGAAAGAGATTTGTTTTAATTTCAGCAAATAAAATGGCACAGTATCAGAGCCAGGAAAAAAGCTGGCAAAAGTTTTGCCATTCAGAGGATTTGCAAAAAAATTGGGAAGAATGACATTAAACCCCTCTTCGTCACTAACACCACCACAAAGGCAGTCACTATGGGCAGCAAAGACAGCTCATCTCCTGAGGTATGACACACACAAAACCCCACCTGCTTTTCATGATCCTTTATGCAAAGATCTCCCTACACTGTAAGCCACCAGCTTGAGGCCCGTGTCCTAAAAACAGCACAGCCAACCCAAGTTTGTCATCCACCCCATGCAGAAGATACAACCACTATGCTGTACAATTCATTACACGAATTAGGCTTTTAAAATGAGCGCAGGAAGAAGGAAGAATGAGAGCATTTAGGCTCCTGGCCACAGCCCAGAGTTAAGCGGACACTGTCTAGGGCTGGACCTGCAGACAATTGGCAAGGCAACAACTGTTCCAGGAGACAGAAAAAAATGGAAAACATCAGCAAGGAGCAGCACTAGATGGTGTTTGGTGCTTAATTTCTGGCACACTTGTCCAAATGGTTGGCTGCCGCTGCTCTAAAACAGAAAGAGTGCAGGAAGAACAGATCAAGCAAAGGGATGTTTTGAAACAAGTTGGAATGGGGGTGGGGGAATGGCATACCCAGATTGCGTGTATTCTTGCATCACGGAAGCAATCCTCTGAACGAGCTGAGCTGTTGGAATAGGCTCATTATACACCAGGTAGTATTGCTGGGCCAGTTTGCGTGCTCTGTGGACGAGGACCCTTGACAGGCAAACAAAACAGTGTGTGAAAAAGAGTCAAGAGCATCCATTACACTCAAGAACCAAACAATGAACAAATTGAAGGATTCCACATAAAACATGAAAACTGACATCGCCCCCCAATGACTTGCTGGACTGCCGAAAAGAGAAATCAACCTCAACCCGACACACTAACAAGTGTGATCAGTCCATCATTCTCTCTCTCCTATTAGTGAAAAGTCCCCAGTAAGAGCAGCATTTTACATTCCCTTTTCAGTGCCAACACAGAAGGTGCTTGCCTTGCCTCTTCCAGGAAGGAGGCCACCCCAAAGGGACGCAGCCACAACTAAGAATCGGCAGCTATGCAATTTAAACAAGGAAAGGGTCAGACCTATCTCCAGTGAATGAACAGTTTATAGCAACAGATCTTCTCCAGCCCTTCCCTTCACCAGTCCCAGGACAAGCAGAATATGTTTGGCTCTGAGGCTTACTCTGATTGCATTCTGTGTGTGGGGTGGTGGATACCCAATTCCCCTTCTTTACTACAGATCTCAAACAAAAGATAACAGTAACAATTCATCTCAGATTTATTTTTAAATACCTGTAATCAGGGCCCATGCCACTATATACCAAGCCGATATGTTTGGTGATGGACTCTACTTTGTGTACACTTCGTTCGTCATACAGAATGGACTTTTGCTTTTTCTCTGTCGCCAGCACTACGCCATTTGCAGCTGCAAGAAGAAAGCAAGTGTCTCAGGTACATCTGCCAAAAGGCCTTCTTCCTCTTCCCTTTGCACTTGTCTCTCAAGCATACACAACTCACAGTCTCGGAGCATCATCCCCAGCAGATGGTAATGATAGTCCATTTACTTTGCTGTTATTCTGTATTGATCTTAATCCCATCTGCCACTTGACATTTAGTTGGGGTCTACTCTAGAATAGGAGTAATTATTATGTTTTACTACCACTAAGAGTGCTTTCCCTGAGAAGGAATAAAGTTCCCCCCCCTCCCAAGTTTATGGACTTCTAACTTCTTAGACCCACTGTGATTTGAAGCCCTAAACAAAGTTATTTTTTTTTCCATTTCAGAGTTCCATACATGGAAGGGTCTACCTTCTGTGCATACACAAACCTCTGTTTTAAAGGAATACAACTAAGAGTTAAAAGGGGGACCTTGTAAGGAAAATTTCAGTAACCTTAACATCTCATAATGTATGATGGAAAAAATAACGAGGGTACGCTTTAACATCTTCATTTATTTTCACAGAAAAATAGTCAATCTCTGCTACATTGAGAAGTGTCCTATTGCCACCCTGAACCTCACATGCATCATTTAGCATTTGTTTTTACACAAGCACCCTTTTTGCTTAGACATACTCAGACTCAGGACCAAGTGAGAAACAAACCCATGTATTAGGACTGGGCTGTTGCAAAATGCCCACGAAGTGGAAGGGAATTTAAATCACAGCATGGATGAGGGGAAGGAGGAAGCAGATCTCTTCCTGCCTTTCCATGCTTTTCTCCCTGAAACTATTTTAGCTATTTTTTCTCCTTGCGGTGCTCCATGACTACACAAATAACCCTGAAGTCACTTTAAAGGTGGCGGAATTTTTGACGGAAGTTGTCAAGTCTAGGATCAAAGCTTAAATCATATCTATATGGGAAATGTATGGAATGAGAATTCTTGTGTACCGTCTATGCTATATTTCTGAGAATATGCCAATAAAGGTCATTTGATTTGATTTGACTACACAAATAACCCTTGCCTGGGGGGAAAAAACCCAACGTTTACAGTGCATTCTTAAGGAGAGTTAACTCCAGTCTAAACCCATTGAAATGAAAGGGCTTAGAATGGAGTAACTCTCCTTAAGAATGCTCAGTTAGAAATGGGTCTGGAAGGGAAACACATGAGTGATAGGAGGGTTTGGCACCCCATCCCCCATGCCCATTCAATGGTGCACTTTAAAATCTCCCTACTTTGTAAGAGATTCAGCATGGCCCAGATTGGGTCACATCATGTCTACTTTTGGGCTCGAGAAACAGCACTTCCAGATCACCTTTTGGCAACAAATCATGCTGGCCTTATATAACCACTCTCCTCTGGAAACGAAGAACTGCCTTCATCAACAAAACATGAAAGTTCCACAAAAGGAGATAATTCTTTTCCTTTATAGGCTCCAAGTTGCTAACATAGGTGTGCGTGGGCCTTTGTGTATGGGCGTTTTTTGTGGACTTCTTTACCAAGTGTCACACAGCCAACAGGATATTGGTCACGGACGCATGCCTTCTACCTTTAATTCCGACCGATGGGGCTCCTGCTGCAACAGCCGCCAAAGCATATTCAATCTGAACAAGCTTTCCAGAAGGGCTGAAAGAAAAGGCACGGTTCATTCATTCATGAAACAGCTTGGCACGTAAACACTCTCAAACTGAAACGGGCCACAGCAAGCAAATTGCTTGGCTGCTTTTCAAGGAGAGGATTTGAGGTACACCTTAGTCAATACAGCAACACATACACAGCAAGGAGAATGGAGTCAAAACTGACTCTTAAGAAAATGATTATCTATGGCTACAGCTTTGTGCCCACTTTCTTGGGAGTAAATATCAGTGAGATTTATTTTGGAACAAATCTGTTTAGGATTGTGCTGCACATTTCATGCGGCCATGAGCTCAGCTAATCCGAAAGTAAAAACATCAAATAGTTTTACTTTCACTTTTTGCGTTCACATCCCAGATTTCTGGAGGAACGTTTTAGACAACTAAGGCCACAATCCTATCAGGGTCTACCAAGCAGGAAAGCCCACTGAACTCAGCAGAATGTGTTACTGAGTAAAACTCTGTAATCTGTATGCCTGCACTTTTATACACATTAAAGAGTAAACCCAAATTAACATAATGAGACTTGCTGCCAAAGAAGCACCCATAGGCTCTTGCTAAAATATTAAATTTTAATTACATCACAACACTGGTGAAAAATCTATGGAGGCTTAGATAGCTGTATCTGATAATGGGAACATTGACTCTTGAAAGCTTATACCCTGAAAATCTTGTAAGGCACTACTGGACTCTAACCTAGCTCTCTGCATAGCAGTTAGTAACTCTATAAAACTGGAAAACAGGAGACTTCCAAGAGAAATGCATTCAAAACACACGCTCCTTAGTAAGACACATTATCACAAACGGCTATTGTTACAACACAACTAATATTATCAAAACTTATTATAGCACTGTGCAGTTAGTAGAAACAACCAAAAGCTGTAATGGGGAGGAGTGATTGGAAGCGGCCTGCGACACGCAAATGTCACCATTCTGTTTCTGAGCCAGTAAGTGAAGATCTAAACACTTTCAGTTTCCACTTTGTCTATATATAATGACTTGATTACTTTTTTATTCATGTAAATCACTGGTTCCCAACCAGGGGTCCGTGGACCCCCAGGGGTCCGCGAGAACTAAATTAAGGTCCGCGAAACAAAGTTATAAACCCATCATAAATTAATATTTTCAATTAAAAGTTCTCTATTTTATATATATATATATATATATATATATATATATATATATATATATATATATATATATATTCAAATATTATTCTAAGTTTAATGTTTAACAAACAGTTATGATTAAAGTTTATTTTCAAATTCTCGGAATTTTTATTTTGAACCTTGGGGTCCCTGCACCGAACAAAAAAGTCCTAGTGGTCCCTGGTCAAAAAAAGGTTGGGAACCACTGATGTAAATGATAAGTCAACCTAATGAATTGTGAATAAATTTGAAATTGGCCCACAGATCTGAAGCCTCCTATGCCTAGATGACAGCGGTGAGCAGGGCCGGGGGTCGACCCAGCCTCCTCGGGGAGCTGGTGCAGGATGAGCCCAGCCTGGCTCCCGCCCGGGGCCCCCTCGAACCCCCCTCGGGGCTCCCCAGCTGAGGGCCGAGGCGGGGCCGGCGGAGGTGACTCCACAAAATCCACCGCTCGCCTCTGCCCAGGAGGCCGGCTGAGCTCCGGGGCCGTCCCTCGGGGCCCTGGCCGCGGCTCCCAGCCCGCCTCGGGCCCGGCTGCCCCGGAGAACTCCCCTCGAGGCCCCCGGAGCGAAGCGAGCGCCTTCCTTTTACCTGAAGGTGGTGAGAGAGAAGCTGTAGCCGCGCTCCGCCATCTTGGTCCGCCCGTCCCGAAACCCCGCCCCCTCGGCCGCCTTCTGCGCCTGCGCAGAGTGGGGCGCCGCGCGACGTCCCGTCCCTAGAGAGGAGATCACAGTTGAAGCGCCCGAAAGCGGGGATTCTGGGTAACGGTCGACGGCTCGCGCGCATGCGTGCGTCAGCCGCCTTGGCGATCCCTCCAGTATTACACGTGTTTGGACAGGTGTAGGCGCCAGGAAAAGGCAGCGGGAAAAGAGGGAGACCCAACAAGAGAGGGGCTGACTCCACAAAGGAAGCCGCAGCCTTCAGTTTGCAAGATCTGAGCAAGGCTGTCAAGGATAGGGCATTTTGGAGGACTTTCATTCATAGCAGTTCTCTTACAAAGGAATTTTAAAGGAAGACTGGAAAGAGAAACTGCTGAATTACAGTTGATATTCAAACTAAAGTCAATGCATTTACCTGGGCTGAATAAAGACCTTGCATTCATGGCCCATTACCAATGCTGATTTCTCCGCACCCATCTCTCCCCTGGACATCACAGACTCTTCTGCATATCACACCTAATCCCATCACGCCTGCTATTCACATTTACATACTGTTCCTCTACTTAAAGACCGATGGATTCACATTCTAGCTGTATCTGAAGAAGTGAGCTGTGGCTCACGAAAGCTCATACCCTACCAGAAAATATTTTTGTTAGTCTTTAAGGTGCTACTGGACTCTTGCCCTTTTTCATTCATAGGGTCGCCATGAGTCGGAAGCCACTTGACGGCACTTCACACACACACACACACGCAGTAAAATATGGAAATTGTTCCAGAAGTTATAACATTCCCGGGGCGGGGGCAGCTGCGTCCGTCTCTAGCAGCAAAACCAAGCAGGAGTCTTGTGGTGCCTGAAAGACGAACACGATTTTATTCAGCAGACCCTTTTGTGGCATAGGACTCACTTCGTCAGATGCAATAGGCGATGGGGTCCTAAATATGCATCTATGTTGTACGTTTTTTAAAAAAATCCTGCCCCTTTCCTCCAAGGCCCTCAGAGTGGTGTAACTAATTTCCAGGTCCGCTATTTTATTCTAACAATACCAGCCCTGTGTAGACCGAGAGACAGCGGGTCATCCAACGACCTCTGTATAGTATAGGCATGTGTATGTCTCTTTAAGAGAAGTGTAGCACCCTGACTGTTGGAAAGGGCATGCATAATTAAAAGGAAGCCCCGAAGCAGTCAGGGGGGTGACCGCGGGGAAACGTCCCTGCATAAAAGGCCACATTCTTTGAAGTCTTTGTTGCAACAATCACTCGGCTACTTGTTAACATATGCGATGATTTTGTATGAAAGCGGAACGAAAAGCCAAGTTCCATTTTACACCGGAAGTGCCCAACAGGCCGCCGTCCTTTGCGACCTCTACGCCCGGAAGTCACCGACCGCCCCCACCACACACACACACACCCCGTTTCGCTATACGGATGATGGGGTCCACAGGCTGCGAAGGAAACGGCGGGTCAATCAGCGAGGCTGCTGGGAATTGTAGTCCAGCGACTCCACGTCGCTGTGGAACGGAGGAGCGTCGGGAATCCACGAGAACTCCGTTTCCCAGCATTCGACGCGGCAGGAACGGCGGCTTGTGCGCCCGCGCTGGTTTCCGGGAACGGCCCGGAAAGGGGAGGGGGGAGGCAAGATGGCGGTGGTGCTGGCGGTCCCTTCGCCTCTGCTCAAGATCCGTGGCTGCCTTCGGGGTTGGTTGGGGTGGCTCGGTAGCCAGAGTCCTCCGTGGGGTAGGTGTGCCCCGCCGCTCTTCTCCTTCACAGCCCCTCTGTTGGATGCAAAAGCCAGACCCTGTTCAATGGCACAGACCCACCAAGAACAGGGAGACTCAGGCTATTTATTTTTTTTAGAAGCAAGGAGTATATTTATTTATGCCAGCATAAGAGAGAATGTGGGTCTCCCGACCTAAAACCACACCTCTGAATTATTATGCAAAATGGAGAGATATTTATACACTTCTAGAGTCCCTTGTTAGGTCAGATTTCATAATGCAGTATAACCTCGTGATATGCCCGCCCCCTGAGTTCAATTGACGATTAGCTCACCGTCCTGTTTTTAGGCGTACTAATCTGTATCAGTCTCTGGCGCAACCTTTAACACCTGTGCAAAGGTTTTAAACTTTTGTTAGGATATACTACTCTCTGCTGCAGGGGTGGGGAACGTCAGGCCCGGGGGGGCGTTTAAGGCCCGCGAAATCATTTGGTCTGGCAGATCTCTAGCTCAGAAGGATGCTGCCCTGTCTGAATCTCTTGGGTCCAGCTGGGGACAGCAGAGCTCAAAAGCAAGTCGCTCTACGTGGCAGACACTTCGAGCCATCTCCGGTCGTGCCTTTTGGCTAAATGTTTGACCAAATATAGCAGGCTAATTAAGTTGATAATTTTGTATGGCCCATGAATGATGTCATAAATATCCAAATGGCCCTTGGCCCTGCTCTACTGGCTTATATAAGTAACTACAGCTTACAAATATTGATTGCTCCCATATAAAGTAAAATAATACTTTTGTGAATGAGTAACATATTAGGATTGTACAAATCCTCGGTGCAGTTGCCTCTCGACCATGGAAGATCTGGGATCCGGGTCAGAGGTCTGCTCCAGAGCAAGCGGTGTTGTGAATGTGGGGGCAGAAAGGGCAGCGTCGGAGGCCTCCTCTGCTCGGCGGGTCTCCTGGTGAAGAGTTGAAGGCTGACTTTTGGGCAGAGAATCAGTTCCTGCTGCTCAGCAGGGATCTTGAGAGGCAGTGGTGTGTAGTGGCTAGAGCGCTGGACCGGAATGTGCGAGACCCGTGTTCAGATCCTCTCTTTGTCACGGAAGCGTAGCCAGTGCCCTTGGGCCACGCACAAATTTCAACCTACCTTCTTCGTAGAGGTTTTGGAGGCAGAGCAGGAGAGAATTATATTTCTAGCTGCTTTGGATCCCCATTGAGGTGAGAAGCACAGTGTAAACATTTATCCAGGAGGATTTAATTCTGAATTAACATGTATAAGGGCTACATGTGCATAGAGAGTGGCCTTGGCTCAGTGGTAGAGCATCTGCTTTGTATGCAGGTAGGTTAGGGTTGCCAAGTCCCTCTTTGCCACCGGCAGGAGGTTTTTGTGGTGGAGCCTGAGGAGGGTGGGGTTTGGGGAGGGGAGGGACTTCAGTGCCATAGAATCCAATTGCCAAAGCAGCCATTTTCTCCTGGTGAACTGATCTCTATCAGCTGGAGATTAGTTGTAATAACAGGAGATCTCCAGCTAGTAGCTGGAGGTTGGCAACCCTAAGGTAGGTCCTATGTTCAATCCCTGGCATGTCCAGTTAAAAGGGTCAGGCAGTAAGCCGTGTAAGAGACCTCTGAAATCGTGCAGCACTGCTGCACATGAGAGTACTAACCTCGATAGACCAAAGGTCTAAGGCAGCTCTGTGTGTAAAACATAAAAGAACAACATTGGACTAGAGTGGAAGAGCAAAGCAAGGCAATTTTTAATGCAGCTCTCTGTTGTCTTTAAGCTCCTGCGTTGGCTGTACAGGGTCCAGCTTCTTTGCTTGAGCCCATGGGAGAGAAAGCTGAAAGCGATGAGACGCCAAGCTTTTTAGACAACGTATTTTGGATGGCAGTTCCAAAGTCGAGGCGGACCATCGAGGTGAATCGCTGCAGGCGAAGGAATCCTAGAAACCTTATAAAAATTAAGGTAAACCATTAAGGTTTGGTTTTGTTATCTTGCTGGTTCTAAATTTCTTTGTCAGTAATAGTTCAGAAAACACAAGAATGTAATGAGAACTGAGAGGATTGTTGGCTCACCGCAATAAATGCCCATAAAGATTTCTTTAGGAGTCATCATTGGTGCCAACAAGCACTATCACCACTGGCTCCTCCCCAACACTACCTGATAGCCAACCTAGACAGCGCATAATAACTGCAACCTTCGTCCCAGGCAGGGATGCCACTATGCTGTTAAAATGCCCATCACAGACCCATCGCTCTATATTCATAAGTACTGACAGGGCCACCTTAAGCAGAGTTACATTCTCTAAGGATGTTGTGTGTACGTTCTTGGTGGTGGAAAGTGTCTTCAAGTCATAGCTGACCCCATAGGATTTTCAAGGCAAGAGACATTCAGAGGTTGTTTGCCATTGCCTGCCTCTGAGTAGCAACCCTAGTCTTCCTTGGTGGCCTCCCATCGAAGTACTAACCAATGTCAACTTGGCTTAGCTTCTGAGATCTGATGAGATTGGGCTGGCTTGGGCCATCCAGGTCAGGGCTACATTCTTACTTACCTGTAAAATAAAATGGGAAGGAAGTACTACGAGCCCCTGTTCCGTTCTCCTTCAAATTTCTTAGCATTTGTAAAACTTTTCTAGTTTTCTTCCTATCATGCATTTTAACCCTGTGCTTGTTCTTGCCTTTAGAGAAACATCGATGTTTGTCCCCAGTGTGGTAATGTAAAGCTGAAGCACGTCCTTTGTGGCTATTGTTACCAGAAGGTGAAACTGGAGACAACTGCCATAAGGTCCCAAATAAGGACCCAGGAAGGAGGACCTTTTAGGGCTCCTACCACTGAGACGGTTGTTCTGTATGAAGGAGAGAAGCCTAAAGAGCAAGACGAAGGGAAGCGGATCATAGAACGAAACAGGAAGCGCCCGTCTTGGTTCACTCTGGACTGATGATTTAGCACTGTGGATTCTCAGGTTACAAACTACTTGTAAAATAATTGAAAGGAATGGATCCTTAAAATGTAATGATTCTGAAACACACAAAGGGGTGTCTTTAAAGTTTTTGCTTACATCTGGCATTTCAGTACAATAGTTCTTTCATTTTTGTTTTCCCCATTACAATCTTATTTTTAACATTCATGGTATAATAGTTGGAGAAATTTAAGTAGAATAATCTGGTTTGCCAAGATAGCTACTGTGATGACATGTCACAGTTCTAAACTGGGTAATGCAAGTCATTGTCTTGCCAGATTAGATTCTTTCTACATACATTTTGGTGTCATACTCCACTATACATTGTAAATGTCCCATTGGGGGAATTTTTTTTTTGAAGTGCATATGTAAAAGGCCTTTGAAAGTACAATAAAACATTTCAGCTTTATAATGAGAATTGTGAGTTGCTTTGAGTTTGATGTTCTATTCAGTTAGGAATTATGATGATTACTGAAGTCAAGCCAAATGACTTAAGTTGACATGTAGACCTTCAATGAAAATAGACTGAGTTGACATGGTACTGTAATTGAGTCAAGGCCATATAGGTGAGAGAATTGGGTTTTTCCCCCATTGCTACTGCAACTAAACACAAGTCTTTCAATGCCTGCTTCTTTCAAAGTCTGCAAAACAGCTATCTACTTTTGGGGTAGTGTTAGGCCTTGATGCACTGTAAGTCCCATTCATGAAAGGGACAGATGCACCAACAGTCCAAACCAAGGGTTAGATATGCTGAAGTACTTACTCTGATTTGATTCCATTGACCACTTCTGTCGTGACATGAGTTTTGTCTCACTGATTCTGTTTCAGTCACAGGTAGGACTCGTATCCTACCATGCCACTTAGCTAATTTTAACACATTTCTTAAGCTCAAGGTCATCCAACTGATCCTGCTCTTCTGCTGGGAACTCGAGGAATGTGTCACAGTTTGCTAAATGAGGTGTTAGAATACAGGCTGACGTCTTCTTGGCATGGAAAAAGTAAAGTCTAGTTAGTGGAGTGTCTATTGAGTCACAATATCATCTAAAGTATTAAAATGAGTCAAAAACCTGTGCTGTACTTTAATAGATGTTGTCCAATAATCATACTTGAGTTCATCAGCTTCATCAAGTAAGGGCAATTCTTACTGCTCTTGAAAATGTTTCTGATTCCACATAATATCTAATGATTATCACTCATGGAAGGTACATGGTAGGTGGCAAAAGTGTTGAGTACAAAACTGAATGTTGGAACTATCCTCAAAGCAGTTTTGGAGGTAGACATTTTGGAGAGAGAAGATGGAAGCTATTGCATTCATATTTTTAATGAGATCACAGATATGCCTGAATAGAATATAATGGCATCGGTGTAATGCTTTTTATGTTAATCTAGAGTGCTTCACGTGTTACCTGTAAGGTAGGCTAATATCCCATTTTGCAGATAGCAGGGCTGTTGGGAGAGGATAGCTCTCATAAAGTTACCTTGCAAGTGCCTAGCTAAAATGGTGTTTGAATCAGGAACCTTGTGGCTCGTAATCTTAGCCCCGACACTGGTCTTTTATGCATGGGAAATTTTACCTTGGTTTCGATGCTCCCTTGACCCACACTTTTCTGATCTGAATTCTCAAAATTCTATGCATGGTGGTTGTTTGCCCTGAAGAAAGTCCTAGAGTATCAGGAGTAAGTTTTTGTAATGCAGGATCACCAGCACAAATCCGGAGCATCTGAGTCCCTGCCCCTTGAAAACACTGCTTTGTAATTGGCTGTAGCCTGCAAAGGGATTGCTCACTGGAAACAGTGGGAGAGGCTGGAAGGCCCATTGAAGATCATGGGAGCCAGGATTGCCAACCGACTTGCTTGGGCTCCATTGAAATACATTGCAGCACAAAAAGAGTTGCAAAGCAAATGCGGAATGGATTTTCCATTTAGGTCACTTGGCCCAGATAGACTACTCCGTCACTGGATTGACAGCCCCCAGAGTGCACCATCATTCCACTCTGGGGCTGTCATTCTAGTCCCAGAACACTTCTGCTACTCCCAGAGGGTGTCATTCAAGTCCCAGAGCACAGATTCTGTTCCCTGGGTCGGTCATTCCACTCTGGGGGCTGTCAATCCAGTGCCAGAGTGGTCTATCCGGGCCAAGTGACCTTAATTGAAAATCCATTCCGCATTTTCTTTGCCACTGTTTTTGTGCTGTAATGTATTTCAGTGGAGCCCAAGAAAGTGCAGCTAAGTTGGTTCCTGATTATGCAAACACTGGCTGGGCTGGAGGAGGAGGGGGAAACCCGAATGCCTTATGCACACAAATAGCTACAATTTTAACCCATTTGATCTCAGAGCAGACTTTAAATCTGTGGCAAAAGAGCATTGGAAAAACCCGAGAAAAGTGCAGGGTGGGCGTGAGGTCATCTCCGAGAGATGGAAAACTCATGCATAACTCCAAGGAACAACCAAGTCACTCCGGGGGCGAACGTGAGTCAAAGTACCCATGCATAAAGGACCACTGACGGCTTTAAAATGTTTTTGAGAAATCTATGAATGGTTCTAACAACGATCAGCAAGATTAGGTGAGGTTCTTAAAACTTTCCTAGGCATGTGACATTAGGGAAGTGGCAAGTGAGAATAAGTTCAGATGATGGGTTAAGCCTGTCCAAAATAATTGCATGTTTCAGAGTGACTCCCATGCCCTCTGTTCTCTTTATGAAAGAAAATTTTTCAAGATTTCTCAGTATACATGGGTCCCCAAAAGTATAGCTAAAATGAAATGCAACATTCAAGGCAGTAGGGGGCAGTGGACCTCCTGTTTTCTAAAGACTGGAGTGCCAGAATAGTTTAGCGCTGCAACAGAGGCGTGTAACTAAAGTACAACGGATTGAATCCCGCCACCTTTTCTGTTTGATGTTGCCTGATTTCCTTCCTCACCGCAGTCCCCCTTCCCACATGGCCATGAGGGTTCCATGATCTCCAGCATAGCCTTTTTCATCAGAAGTAAAGTCGGCAGGATTCAACCCAATGAATAATGAAGCAAGGGAAGGGATGGTTACTGACCGCGTTGAATTAATTAAGACTTAGAAGTCCATGCCCAGAAAGGTTGGCATGTGACAGCTTCAGTTCTACGTACCCACTCTGGGCTCCTTTACAACAGAGTGAGATATACTAGGATGAGTAGAATAGGGTCCTATAAGGATGTGTCTCTAAATTACAACTCTTATTCACTAGTGCATTTCTCCCCACAGTTGGGACTCAAAGTGGCTTTAGAATATTGTTCTCCCCTTCTCCGCTCTCTCACAACAACCCTGTGAGCTAGGCCAGGCCGAAAGTATGTGATTGGCCCAAGGTCACCTAGTGAGTTTCCATAGTAGAAGCAGAGATTCAAGCCCAGGTCGCTCAGGGTCCTAGTCCTACACCACACTAGCTCTGTGAAGCCTCTGTTTGACCATAGCCTTGCATATATCTCAGGGCTTGGCTTGGCAACTTCTCCCTGTGGCTGTGCAGAGTGCAATCCCTTCCCTTTCTTTGGAAACTGCAACTGAACAGCATCTCTTCCCCAAAACGCAGAAAGCTGATCACAGCTTTCCTTCTGGTCATTTATGCAGGAGGTTCTTTGGACAAGATATCACGGTAGTAATTCATTAAATGTTTTAAATTAAAAACAAACAAACATATGGAGGCTATGGTGGGAACTAAATACAGTACCAGCAGTGGACTGGAGATTAATTACAGATATTCTTATATAACTCAATGCATTTTGAGCCATCAGCAGATATTGCCCACACAATTTCAGGTTTTTCTCTTTGCCTACCAGGGAGTAAAAAATGCTTCAAGGAAAAATGTAGATGCGGGCATACTCACAGAGACAATTTTGGCATGACAGTCTACAAAAAATAAGTAGTGTGTCTGCACATAGTCTAAAGAAATAGGGCCAACTGAAAATAAGACTTAATTAATGGAATGTGCCAGTCCAGCCTAATAAATGAATGGAAAGGGGTAGAGGGAGTTTTTCTTATCAAGGGGAATGGGCAGATTGTCATTATTCTGCAGGAAACAATTTACACATATCGTAATAATATCACATCTCCAAAGCAAATGGTTTCTGGGGTTTAAAAAATAATATTGAATAAATTATGAGGCACTAACGTGGTGCAGTACATGATTCCTTAATAGTGGCTGGCAGTATTGTGGCTTCTGAAGAGATCATTAATATATTCGCTACTGAATAATAGATTTGCCAGCACAAATTCACAACTCTTCTCAGTACTGACTTTTTTTTTTTGTATAGGGGGGTTAATTTATTGAAATAATCTGTTATTGTCTCTCTCTCCCCACCCCCTTCTCTGTCACATTAATTAATATTGTAGTATCTACATGAGGAAAGAAAAAAAATCTTGGTTCATAAAAGCCCCTGTGGAAAGCAGGAGTTCACATTCAGATTGCCAGCTCTGGGTTGGGAAATTCCTGGAGATTTTTGGGGCGGAGCCTGAGGAGGGCGGGGTTTGGGGATGGGAGGGACTTGTGCACCATAGAGTCCAATTGCCAAAATGGCCATTTTTTCCAGGTGAACTGATCTCTATCAGCTGGGGATCAGTTGTAATAGCTGGAGATCTCCAGCTACTACCCTAAGAATTATGAATAGGCAACTGGGTTGGCCACCATAAGAAAACAGGATGGTTGGCTAGATTAGGGCTCCCCAACCTGGTTGAGCCTGCAGGCACATTTGGGATTTGTAGAAAAAGAAGTAGGTGCCACCACAAAATGGCAGCCATGGGTGGGAAATCAAGTGTTACCAACTTCAAGGTGGGCCCTGCAGTTTTCCTGGAATTGAAACTGATCTCCAGACTACAGAGATCTGTTCCCCTGGAGGAAACAGCATCTTTGGAGACTGGACTCTATGGCATCACATCCCTGCCGAGTTCCCACCCCTCTCCAAACTCTGCCCAGTGTCCTCTGCATGACCACCCTCGGATCTCCAGGAATATCCCAAACTGCAGCTGGCAACTCTAGATTAACTGACATGGCTGGTAATGTTGGGAGGTTCCTCAAAATGGTGGGAAGTTCAAAAGCAAAGGCCCTCCTAGGATTAGGGTTGCCAGGTGGGTTGCGCAGCCGGGGGCATGTGTGATCCCGCTCTGGAGCAGCCTGGTGGATTGGCGGGCAATTGCCCGCCAATCCACCAGGCTGCTCCAGAGCGGGATCACACATGCCCCCGGCTGCGCACGACGCTATCACATAACTTCTGGGGGTTTGAGTACTAAAGTGGCCACCATGATGCGGTGCGGCGCTTCCAGGGGTAAACCCGGAAGTGGCATGATAGTGTAGTACGCAGGTGCAATCGCCCCAGCCCTGTCCCCAAAAACTTCCAACCGATGGAGAGGGGGGACCTGGCTACTCTACGTAGGATGGAAGCCACTGATTCCAGATGGGTACTCCCAGCAAACACAACGGTAACGCCCCTTGGCTTGTCCAAAGAACCTCCTGCATAAATGACCAGAAGGAAAGCTGTGATCAGCTTTCTGCGTTTTGGGGAAGAGATGCTATTTGGTTGCAGTTTCCAAAGAAAGGGGACAGATTGCACTCTGCACAGCCACAGGGAGAAGTTGCCAAGCCAAGCCCTGAGATATATGCAAGGCTGGGTCTATGGTCAAAAAGAGGCTTCACAGAGCTAGTGTGGTGTAGGACTAGGACCCTGAGCGACCGGGGCTTGAATCTCTGCTTCTACCATGGAAGCTCACTACGTGACCTTGGGCCAATCACATACTCTCGGCCTGGCCTAGCTCACAGGGTTGTTGTGAGAGAGCGGAGAAGGGGAGAACAATATTCTGAAGCCACTTTGAGTCCCAACTGTGGGGAGAAATGCGGTAAATGAATAAATAAATGTAACTGCACAACTGTGACACACAAACTCAGCCCTTTGCTGGTCAATAAGCATGTGACCCTGTCCTGGACTTTCTTTTAGGAATGCCGGGTCACCCAAAATGTTGAATCTGAAAACAATTACACCCAAACCAGAGACTCCTTAAACAGAAAACATATATTTAACGTGCGTAGGTCCAAGAACAGAAGGCTCAAAGACCCCACTGGAGTTTTCACATTACATATCTAAGCACTGGTAAAGGCACTTCGTTACAAACTTCTTCATATATTTTAGGCGGGCTAGAATATGATTGCCCTGACCTGGATGGCCCAGGCTAGCCTGATCTCGTCAGATCTCAGAAGCTAAGCAGGGTCAGCCCTGGTTAGTATTTGGGTGGGAGACCACCAAGGAAGACCAGGGTTGCTGTGCAGAGGAAGGCGCTGGCAAACCACCTCTGTTAGTCTCTTGCCATGAAAACCCCAAAAAGGGGTCGCCGTAAGTCGGCTGCGACTTGACGGCACTTTACACACACACAGAATTTGATTGGTTAACTACTGGTGACTTGATCGGCCTGGGCTGTGGCTACGAGGCGTAAGTGACTTGCCTCGTAGTAAGTGACTACGAGGCGTATGGTTCTTTGGCCCCATCTTTAGCACAATGCATGAGAGAGAATATCTCCTACTCTAAATAGATTTGGGCCTCTCTGCATCCACCTCATATAATGCTTGCTTGGAGTATTGTAGCAACTCTCCTTTCCAGTTAGGCTCCATTGTGTTTTTGAGCATGCATGTGTCTGTGCCCCCTGCCCCCACCCCATCTCAGAGCTCTCGTTGAGATATATATATATATAAACAACAAAAACAAAACAAGAGTTCAGGAAATGAAATGGCACCAGGCATGTGAAGGGCTGCCATGCCGCACACACCAAGGAGCACAGATGGGGGCCATCAGCTGCAGCAGGTGCTGCGAAGACAGATCACCAACTCAAGCACAGAATGATTGTGAATCATCTGTATGGGCCTATTGTCTGGGGGCATCTAACTCGGTTACATGCTGCACACAGCAGAGACGGCGCCATCAGGAGCTAATTGAATCACTGCTTTTCATTAGGAAATGACAACCTGGGCCTCCCTTACTGCCTTCCACCGTGATGTGCTCGCATGTAGCTTGCTCTGCTGGCTCGATCCACAGATCAGACTAGGCTTGCGTATTTGACCATGCAGGGGAAGCAGAGACTGGGAACAGATCAATTGTTCTTCACTCCATTTTGTTTGCTAACTTCTTCCTAAGAGGCTCATTGCACATTTATGCTGCAAAAGAAGCCTGGCTTTGATAGTAGCAACTATTATTGAGCTGCTTGCCATCTACGCAGTGCTTTGATGCTCACGAGTGAGGCATCACAAGATTCTTGTTGGCTGGTTAAAAATATACACACAAATGCAAAAAAATAGACTACAATTATTTTAGATAGTGAAATTGTTGAGATAGATTGCGATGAATCGTGATCTTGTGGATCATAAATTAGACACACACACAAAGATTCAAGACACATTGCTTTCCTTCACAAAACATAGAGGTTTACTAATCAAAAGAGGGTAAACTTGGAATATAAATTAATATCGTATAACTACAACTCATTTCCTAAACTCTTGCCAGCACGTGGCTAACAGGCTCTAAGGCTTAAAAACAAAGTAGAGAATATGGTTAACATTATCAACTTGAGGAAGAAGTGAAATGAAGTAAGTCTTTTCTTAACCAAAACGGCAGTTCACCTGAAGTTTCTAGGATCGCATGAGAACATCGCATGACCAATAGCTCTTGATCTGACCAGTCGACACTTGCCAAGTGGCTCGCACCATCCCCTTGAGTCAATGTAAATAGAAACACAAACATTTAACCATTTTTGTGATCCTGGCAGAGACAAAACTCATAGACTAATTCCCAACACAGGGGGCTTGGGGATCTCACACTATTACAACTGGTCTCCATGCAACTGAGATCAGCTCCCCTAGAGCAAATGGCTGCTTTGGAGGGTGGAATCTATGGCATTATACACCACTCAGGTCCCTCTCCTCCCTAAACCCTGCCTTACCCAGGGTCCAGCCCCCAAATCTCCAGGTTTTTCCTAAACCAGATCTGGCAATCCTAGCAAAAACTGTGCTTTCAGGAAGCTTCATGTTTGATTTATGTAGAGGACTTGAATCTGAACACAGATTCCTTGAAGACTACATGTTTTGCTTGTGAAATTGCAGATAAAATTCATCTCCTAATTCAGGGTTCATAATGAAAATTATACAGATCAAAACAAAATACATTTGTTTATTTGGTGGCAGGTATGTAGCTGCTTTTAGTTGGGACTGGGTTGACAACGTTATTTATTTTTTTAGCAATGTATTTTGTTAGTCTGTTTTTCTCCCCAGCGTGGACCTAAAGCAGATTACAACACTGTCTTTCCCTCCTCCCTTTTATCCTCGCAACCACTTGCAGAGAGGTTAGGCCAACTAGAGATTGACTGGTCCAAGGCCAGCTAATGAGCCTCACAGTAGAGTCGGAATTTGAACCTGGACCTCCCAGATCATAGTCCAACACTAACCCAGAGGTCCCCAACCTTTTTCAGTCTGGGGGCACATTTGGATGCAGCAATATGGTGGGTGCAGCAATAAAATGGCTGCAGCAGGAAGCAGCGCCAGCCACAAAATGATCGCCACAGCTTAACTTCAGTAAAGAACCTTGTGCTGTGGTGGCAACTGCTGCCAAAGGAACATTTAAAAAAAAATCTGCACAGCAATCAAATCTCCAATAGTCAAACAAGCCTTGCTGGGCAAAAGCCCTACCTGGCTCCACCTATTTCCTAAAAATACTTGCCAGGCACCAGAAAAGGTGTTGGCATGCGCCATGGTGCCCAGAGGCACCATGTTGGGGAGTAGGGTTGCTAACCTCCAGGTACAAGCTGTGGATCTCCTGCTATTACAACTGATCCCCAGCCGATAGAGATCAGATCACCTGGAGAAAAAAGCTGCTTTGGCAATTGGACGGTACGCCATTGAAGTATCTCCCCTCCCCAAACCCCGCCCTCCTCAGGCTCTGCCCCAAAAAACCTCCCACCGGTGGCGAAGAGGGACCTGGCAACTTTATTTACGACGCAGTGTTTACATCAGAAGGCAAATGTATGAGGGTGGGATCTACTTGCAGAGCAGAATCCATGAGACAAGGTACTTGAATACATGAAATTGCTTTATATGGAACAGAGACTTGGTCCATCGAAGTCCTTATTGCCTACTTAGACTGGCAGCAGCTCTCCAGGCTCTCAAGTCCAGGACTTTCACATCACCTACAACCTGATCCCTTCAACTGGAGATGCCAGGGATTGAACGTGGAACCTCCTGCATGCCAAGCTCTGCCACTGAGCCATACTTGCTACCTCCTACTTAACCTGCATAACACCCACCTACTGATTGTTAGCAGCAAGTATGACTTAGATCCATTTCAGTTATATGTGTTCTCCTCCAAACAGGCTACAAAAGCAGAGATAAACGTAGCTGAACTTAGATAAGCTGCTAGTTGCTGTAAACGCCAACAAGTGGTATTAGGAAACATTTCTGGAAGGTGGCTCCCCCCCCCCCCCATGATTCTGCCCTTCTCACTTTTGTCACTTCAGTTAGACGGCAGAGTCTCTGATTTGATTTGCCTCTCTGCTTTGTGCCTTTAGATTCTACAAACATCTCCTTGATACCAATTATAGGTTTATTTTTCAAGACAAAATGTCTGGCTTTTTACTTCCAAGGCTGTATTTAGCAGATGCTGTCAAGAAGGATCAGAAGGAATACCAAATGAATATTTGCATGGAGATAAACACTGTCTCCCCCCACCCAACATGAAAGCAAAGATGACAAGCCAAAGGCCAATGTAAATTTTAAAACACATTTCAGAGTTCCATAAAAAAAATCTAGGTCAACTTGATGAAGTACTGGACCAGGTGGGAAACAGAGCCAGGAAAAGATGGCTTCCCTCCTTTAACTGTAGGCGATGCATATGATTTACCTGTAGAAGGTTGCAGATTCCGTCCCTGGCATCTCCAATTATTTATTATTAAGGTTGCCAGGTCCCTCTTTCCCACTGGTGGGAGATTTTTGGGGTGGAGCCTGAGGAGGGCGGGGTTTGGGAGGGGAGGGACTTCAATGCCATAGAGTCCAATGGCCAAAGCAGCCGTTTTTCTCCAGGTGATCTGATCTCTGTCGGCTGGAGATCCGTTGAATTAGCAGATCTCCTGCTACTACCTGGCAGTTAAATCAAACAAACAACCTGTGCCGTAATAGGAAACCTTAGGAAACTACCTGGCAGTTGGCAACCCTATTGTTTATGCATGGGTGTTTTACCTGAGGTTCGTTGCTCGCTGAAACCACACTTTCCTGTTGGGAATCTATGTACCAGCAGAAGTTCCCGCCCCTTGAAATGCTGCTTTGTAACTGGCTTACTTTGTAGTGCTTACTGTGAGAGAAAATCCCCCCACAACCCAATTGCCGCAATAAAAAAGCATTTTAAGAACAAAAACAAAAAACGGAGCAATCTGTAAAGGAAGGGGGGGGGAGAAATCCAAGCCCCGATTTTAAAATCCTTTATTCTGCTCAGAAAGAACTGCAAAGAATCAGGAAGCATTTTAATGCCCGCCCCTTGACACGCTGCCTCAAACATCCATTTCTCAGGGGAAAGGGAGAGCGAAAGATGCATTCCTAGAAGTGAAAGGGATGCAGTAGTAAAAACCATGGATACAATAGGAACCTAGCAGCCCTGATTCTAGAAACGGATTAAACTGAGACCTGTCACTCTGATTTGTCAGTCTGTTATGTTCAACAGCAAAATGCACAAAACTTTGACTTGATCTTATCACAATGTCAGAAAAAGTACAGCAATTATCTCTAACTTGGATTTTCCTCACAGCTGATTCAGATTTGCAACATTTAGGGACAGATTAATTAAAAATCAAAATTAGATTGTTAGTCCAAAAAAATGGAATAATTTGTTTTCTCCTAGTAAAGAAATTTTTATGAAGATCTCAGAATGCAATATGTAGCTACCATTAAAAAAAAAAGACAGAGAAAAGTGTTTTCATACAAATAATTTTTTAAAGGTTACAAATCGTCCAGTATATTGTTTATGGGGAAAAAACCAAGCCTTAATTCTGGGGGAAAAACCTCTAGCCTTAATTTTAGTTCATCCTTATGTATGGCAAAAATCTTGGCTGGCGAAACTTTCCCTGAAATTAGGAACATAAGAAGAGCCTTGTCTCACACAGATCCCAACCAGTTACTTTGAAGAAGAAGAGTTGGTTTTTATATGCTGACTTTCTCTACTACTTAAGGGAGAATCAAACCAGCTAACAATCACCTTCCCTTCCCCTCCCCACAACAGACACCCTGTGAGGTAGGTGGGGCTGAGAGAACTGTGACTAGTGCAAGATCACCCAGCTGGCTTCATGTGTAGGAGTGGGGAAACCAACCCAGTTCACCAGATTAGTATCCATTGCTCATGTGGAGGAGTGGGGAATCAAACCCAGTTCTCCAGATTAGAGTCCACCGCTCCAAACCACCACTCTTAACCACTACACCATGCTGGCAGGCCAACAACAGGGCATAGAAGCTGGCGCTGGTATTCAGAGGTTTATTGCATCTGCATGTAGAGGTTCGCTTTAGTCACCAAGGCTAGAAGCCATGCTAGACCTATCCTCCATTAATCTGTCTAATCCCCCTTTAAAGCTGTCTGTGCCAGTGGCCATCACCACATCTTTCTGGCAGCGAATTGCACCTATTGATCGCTCGTTGTGTAAAGACGTCTTTCCTTTTGTCCAACCTGAATCTACTGCCAATCAACTTCATTGGATGCCCTTAAGTTCTAGTACCTGATGCATTATTTTATAAACCTCCACCATGTCCCCCTGCAGTCACCTCTTTTTAAAACTGGACATTTATTTCAGCTCCTACTGAGAGAGTCCCCCCCGCCCGCCCGAAAAAAAAGGGCTTGGGGGAAAGAGTTTGGTGTGGCAGATAAACTCATCATGCTCAATGCCCTGTCTGTTCTTGACATTTAAATTTTTTAAAATTTATTTAATGCCACTTGTTTTACTTCTTCTCGTTGACTCTTACACCTCCCCCCACCCTGACATAGAGGGATATAAAGCTTACTGTGTACCAGCTTTTAAATCAAACTTGAGGGGCCGCTGCCAAGCTGGTTTAGCCTTTCTTATTACTTCTCTCCTAAATTTGCATATAATGCCCCTGCTGGAGTGTAATGCTAATATCCAATCCTGTAAGATTGTTTTTACATGCCACCATGTTCTGATAGACATAGTTTACATTTACAATGGAAACAATTGAGGGATTATATTGGGGTCTTAGACAGAAGTTCCCTCTGACTGAAATAGTTCTAGCAGGTGATTTTAATGCTAGACTGGGCAGTGATGTCTCAGCACTGGCCAGAAAGCTGGGGCTTCACCATGGGGAGCTGCCATTACCTTTTCTTCTAGTCAATGGGCGATCCAGGGACAATGCTTTAAATTATGCAGGCGTGCGGTTGGCCAAATTTTGTATTCAATTTAGTAAAGTCCTGCTTAATGGATCGGTTGGCCCTGATGATGTAGGTGAATTTACCTTCATTTCAAAAAGAGGCCATAGTGTGATTGACTATATCCTAACTTCAACAGCATTCAGAGATTGTGTGGAATCCTTTAGTGTTGGCGACTGTATTGTTAGTGACCATCTCCCTCTGATGATGAATTTTAATGTAGAACTCCCTTTGTTTCCTCCCGTTTTAACTTTGGGGTTGGAGAAAGAAATAGATAATGTCCCAAGAATTTACTGGTCACCAGACATAATTCAAAAGATATCTCTATTACTTAAAACTGAAAAAATGCCTGAATACAGAAATACAATAATTCGCTCAAGGGACCCCAGGGAAGCTGTTAAACCTTATGAGAATTTAATTACATGTATAGTTTATTCAGCAAAACAGCAATACAAGGGGCAGACAGAATGTTTAAAAATTCCCACCAATACCTGGTTTGATAAGGATTGCAGGGCCTTAAAAACTCACATCCGTGACATCTATCGCCAGTATCGGAATTCCAGAAATGCCCCATTACTGATAGAATATTTCAACTTGAAGAACGTATTGCAGCAACGTATCAGAGATAGGAGAAGGGAATACACCAATAAACAATGGGAAAATCACTTTCAGGCCATAAACTCCAACAATTTGAGGGCATTTTGGTCATTAGGGAAACTATACAATTCCAGCTAACTTTAGACCCATCAGTCTCCTCTCGATTGTAGGGAAACTCTATGCCAAACATCTATTGAATAAACTCTTAGCTTGGATGGCAGAACATAAGACTCTAGGCCCTGAACAAGTGGGCTTCTGCCAGGTGAAATCCACTTTAGACCACTGCATTGTACTTGCACATTTAGTTAACAAGTACGCTAGGAAAACCAACACCAAGTTATACTCTGCCTTCCTGGACCTTAAGGGAGCATTTGATTCCATCCAAAGAAACCTTCTATGGGATAAGTTAATGAGCATGAACATTGTCAAGGGATTAGTATTCCTAATCAGAGGATTGTATACCAACACAAGTTGTCAAGTCAAGTGCACCCCGCTAGGCAAACTATCCCCGAAAATCAATATCAATAAAGGGGTTAAGCAGGGGTGTATCCTGGCCCCGACTCTTTTCAACCTCTTCCTAAATGATCCGGCTACGGCGTTAAGAGAGGTTGATGGCCATTGTCCCAAACTCAGCTCCATGCATACTCCCCTGTTACTTTATGCTGACGATGCTGTGCTATTGTCATGTTCAAGGGTTGGCTTAAAGAGATTACTAAACCGGTGCCATGAGTATTGTACTGCAAATGGTCTGGTGTGGAACCATTCAAAATCCAAGGTCCTGGTAGTCTCAAAGTCCTGGAAACCACTTAAATGGATAATTGGTGGCAACTCACTTGAGCAGGTCAAATATTTTAAATATTTAGGCATTTATTTCCATCATAATGCATCTTGGAAAACCCATTATCAATTTGCAACTAAATCAGCAGAACTCAGCTCATTAGCAATCATTCGGGGTTTTTTCAATAGTGGAAATCAATATATTCCTGCTGCCTTAAGGTCTTTAACGCCCAAGTCAATGCGCAATTGCTGTATGGTATTCCTGTCTGGATTAGTGCACTAGGTTATCCACTGGAACGCACCCAAGCCAAATTCCTCAGAAAAATAATGGGTATGCCCTGTTGTGTCCCATATGCTGCATTGTGCTTGGAAACTGGCCAAATGCTACTTGAAACAAGAGCGTGGCTCATAACTGTAAAATTCTGGTTACGCCTCCATTTTAAGGCAGATCCCTCTTCCCTTATCTACTATATGCTCATGGAGTCACATGCTTCTATGTGGCTTAAGCATATTGAGAGCAAAATTAAATCTATTGGCTTTAACCTTGACTCCCTGCTTATGCTTACTGAGGCAGAAGCTTTTCAAAGGATAAAATGCAGACTCTTAGATATAGGACTTCAAGACTTAAACAGCGCTGCTAATAAAACATGCTCCCCATCAAATTTAGGGGTACCTTTTGAGGTTTATCAGCCCTCCCCATACTTGTCCCACCTGTGTGACCCTTCTCAACGTAGAGCCATTTCTCTGGCCAGATTTAATGTTTTGCCATCTGCGCTACCAGAAGGCAGATTTCAGAAAATTCCTCTGTCTGACATGCTTTGCCCTTGTGGCATCAATTGTATTGAAACGGTTGCTCATGTCTTATTTTATTGTAGTTTCTACACAGAATGTTGCAACGAACTTTTAAGCCCCCTGTTGGTTAATAGACAGAGAGACTCCGATTCTTTTAACGTTTCCTATTTATTGAACAATCGTTCGCCCCGTATATTGGAGACGGTGGCACAGTTTTTAAAGTTTGTATTAAAAGCCCTCCAAACTGTTAATTAGATGGCGGTATCACAAACAGTGATACTGGACTGCCAAATGGTAGATGGCAGTATCACAAACAGTGATCCGTGGACTGCCAAAAAAACAAATCAGTGGGTTATAGATCAAATCAAGCCTGAACTGACCCTAGAAGCTAAAATGACTAAACTGAGGCTATCGTATTTTGGTCACATTATGAGAAGACAAGAGTCACTGAAAAAGACAGTCATGCTAGGGAAGGTTGAGGGCAGCAGGAAAAGAGGAAGACCCAACAGGAGATGGATTGACTCAATAAAGGAAGCCACAGCCTTCAATTTGCAAGATCTGAGCAAGGCTGTCAAGGATAGGACATTTTGGAGGACTTTCATTCATAGGGTCGCCATGAGTCGGAAGCGACTTGACGGCACTTAACACACACATCACAAACAGAGCTATTTGATGTAACTGTCTTTTAATTATGCTATAAAGGGCACTTTTTAATATCTCCATTCCTTTTGTACCCTTTGTGTATTATGTTTTTATGCCAATAAAGGGATGATGATGATATGTATGGCATATGGATACCAATAAGAATTTTAAATAAAAGCAGAGGTGAGGAGGCAAAATTCTGGAGAAGAATGAAGATATGATTAATATTGTAAGAGAGTATATTAAAAAGTGTGATTTTGTTAAACAAATCCCAGTATGGTGTAGTGGTAGAATGTCAGACTAGGATCTAGGAGAACCAGGTTTGAATCTCTACTCAGCCATGAAAGCTTTCTGGGTGACATTTGGCCGGTAAGGCCAAATCTCTTCCAGTGAAAAGCAGAAGTGACATCATGTCAGGGACAATGTTCTGGGTTTAATCATAGAGTTTGGGGTGAATCCTAGAGCACCCTCAAAGGTAATAACACCACTTCCATTTTTTCGCTGGCCATTTCACATTTGATGATCTTCCTACAGAGATATCATTTCTGCACTGGAAACATAACATCTGCATATGCATCTCGGAAAATTACAATGTGTGAAATAACTCCAGCTACTGGCAATAGTTGCAAGATTTCTTCAAGACAGCAGATGTGAAATAATATGCTTCAATGGGAGCCCTAATCCAATCTCTAGAAGATATTGCTTTTATATCTCTGAGGCCGGAGTTTCTTTGTTCTCCTTGGCATTAACTGTTACAGTCCTGGATGCTCTTGTGACAGAAATGCAGATGTTAAGAACTCACTACTGAAGAATATATTGCTGCATCTTGTGTAAATTAATTCTTCATTTATCCCTTTCATCCAAGGGACTTCTTGGTTTATAGCTACACTAGGCGTAGGAAGAATGAGTGGGAAGAGTATAGTCACAGATCCTTGGGTCGAATCTGCCGTGAACTCACTTATGTGGCCTTACAAAAGCCACTGTCTTTTTGTTTGAAAATGTTTTATTAAACTTATTAAATTGTACGTAACATTAACATAATACATAACATACATACATAATCTAACATAAGATCTAACATAAAATCAAGTGCGCCTCATTTAACTCGAAGTCTACTATCTGTTAAAAATTATCATCTCTTCATACCTATATTTGTAATTGTACTTATTGGTGACTAAAAGCCTTTCAAAATATTACCTACGTTGAAGTACATGAGAAAGAAAGCATTTTAATTGTATCCTACTTATGTTTTTATACAACTGTGATGATTATTTGCATTAACATTTAAATTGCAAGTCAGTATATTCTTAAAAGCCACTGTTGTTCACCTTCAACAACATCAGTGACAGGGATCTAACAATATTGGTCTACCTTATAGGGTTGTTGCAAGGATTGATGATACAATCTATAGAAAGTTATTTGAAGACTCTGAAATGCTGAACTATTATTAATTTGTTTACATTCTCTAGGACAAACTCCTCCTCTGCCTTCTTTCATTTGTTTACTTTTTAATTAAAATATCAATACCCCACCTTTCCCTTGTGACTCAAGACAGTTTAAAATTCCAAAAACTAAAAATATACAAAATACAGTAAAATCCCATCCCCCCAAAGGAGACATCTACTGCTTAAACTCCAGTAAAAGAGAGAGCCAGCGTGGTGCTGTAGTTAAAGAGCGGTGGACTCTAATCTGAAGAACCAGGTTGGTTTCCCCACTCCTACATGAAGCCTGTTGGGTGACCTTGGGCTAGTCTAGGGTTTCCAACCTCCAGGTAGTAGCAGGAGATCTCCTGCTATTACAACTGATCTGCAGCCGATAAAGATCAGTTTGCCTGGAGAAAATGACCGCTTTGACAATTGGACTCTATGGCATTGAAGCCCTTCCCCAAACTCCGCGCTCCTCAGGCTCCATCCCAAAAACCTCCCACCAGTGGGGAAGAGGGACCTGGCAACCCTAGGCTAGTCACAGTTCTCTTCAAGCTCTCTCAGCCTCACCTACCTCACAAGGTGTCTGTTGTGGGGAGAGGAAGGGAAGGAAATTGGAAGCTGATTTGATTCTCTTTAAAAGGCAGAGAAAGTTGGCATATAAAAACCAGCTCTTCTTCTTCTTCTTCTTCTTCTTCTTCTTCTTCTTCTTCTTCTTCTTCTTCCCCTCTCAAATGAAACGAATGTACAGTGTCTCTAAAATCTTATAAAGATGGCATCCCGCTCCGCTCCTCAGGGAGCCTGTTCCACAAGGTGGGAATCACTGAAGATTAGGAATGGCCTGGCACAGATGTCAAGTGGGCAACCTTAAGCAGGGAAGTGGCTAGAAAGTGCAACCAGAGGAACTTAATTGGCACAACAGGGGCAAATAGGAAGAGGCAGTCCTTCAGATAGCTGGGTCCGAGGCCATGAAGGGCTTTTAAGTCCTACCCAGCACCCCGCAATTGATCTCAGAAAATTGACCTGGTATGTGGGGAGTCAAAGGAAAAGTCGGCAGTTTTCAAGTCCCAAGAATGCCAGCCAAGCATCCAGACCGGTCCTTAGGGGATCCACAACTAGGCCAGCATCCGGGCCACCCTCAAGGGATCCTGCGCACCGTCTCAGGAGAGACTATTAAGATGCCGCGAATAACGAGGGAGCTCGTTAGCATTCATGTTGCTCACAACTGTGACTCGTTTGCATGTGAGCTAAAAATAAACGTTAATGGGGAGATTCCCTGCGGCATTTGTTTTCGCATTAATATTCTTTTTATGGTTATGTGAGAAATGGCTTCATTGAGATATCACTCGAATGACAAGGGAAATTATTTGAATCATTACAATAATGTGCAGAGGGATACAATGACTCCAGAGCTTTCGGAAATCATGCATCTGTAGGTGATAAGGCTGCAAGCATCAGTCAAGCAATCAGTATGGTTAATTGACTAAACTTTAATTGCAGATTATAAACCTTTCCCAATTATTGAAATGGGGAAGGGGTAACAACTAGCAAAGAGTCTGGGGCTTGGGAATCTTGCAGAACCCGGGATTGTCAGCTTCCACACCATCCAATTTAATATATGCATTCACGCACCAACAATACCCTTCTATATCTACTGTTTACATTGGATAAACATGTTGATCTCGGCGTGATAGAATTGATGAACACAAATCGGAAATAAGAAACCACTAAATCCATAAAGCAACAGAAGAACATTTTAATTTCCTTGGACATACTATTACAGACCTTAAAGTCACTGTTCTACACACACACACACACACACACACACACACAAACTTCAAAGGGAATATACAATGTGAAATTACCAAAGTAGAACTCATCAAGTAATTAAATACTACATGTCAACCTGGCTTTAAAAGAGACGTGGATTTCCTTACACAATACCATCTCTAATAACTCCACAGGACCCACTTTATAGACATTTTGATGGGCTGTTCTTAACATGTTTTACCAGACAATAACTTTTTACCACTTATCTGTAAATCCTGACTTAAATTTTTCACCTTGCTTATTTGTTCAAACCTCTGATCTCTCTCTTCATCCATTATTTGTATCTGCTATTCTGTTTCAGACACACAAAGAGCTCACACTTTGAAGTTTTATTACTGGATTCACAGCTAACCTTTCTACCTCTCTCCCTCCCCAATTTATACTTGAAAGTTTCATGACAGCATTCACTCTCTGCCTTAACTCCTCCTCCCTGTAATTCCCCCTCCCCTTAACTAAGATCCCCAGTTTGAACTACACATATTTGAAGAAGTTAGTTGTGACTCATGAAAGCTCACATAGAAATAAACACAGTCTTTAAGGTGCCACTGGACTGTTATTTTATTATTTTCTCTTTCTTGACCAGATTTGAAATGTAAAGTTGGCTTTCCCCTTGAATTAGAATCTAAAATTGACAGATAATGTACTTTATAGTGAGAACTGTCAACCAATTGTGTCTTGTCCTCAAATTAGTTATACTAATTTTGTCCCTAAGTTGTGTACAAAATTCTCCAATCAGTCATGAACTCAGATTGCAGACTCCTTTCACCTCAGGCTTTGTTTGCTTCTGGAAGGCTGGGACAATTGTTGCAATTATCAAACACATCTGCTTTTCATATGCCCGACTGCCATGTGTCCATCTCACAAATAGTGGCTCAGATCTTCTCCCTCTGCCTCCGCTTTTCTTTATGGGCAGAAAGCTGATTGCAACATTCCTTGATCTGCCAAATGCAAGCACTTTGTAGTGGGCAACACAAACATCTGGGGTAAGAAACCAGCTGTTATGGGCCAGATCGGCAGACAGTTTAAATATGTGTACCATGGACATCAATGGAAGTATCCAGATGGCACCATCTGAAAATGTGGTTTCTGGAGTATTAAATAATTATCACACTTCAGTATAATATCATTGGTAGTGATTTGGGGCAGATGCATGGTTGAATGTAAGCAAGGGCTCAACTTTTAAATATACAAATATATTATAAATATATTATAAGTTCTTCTTACCCAGGCTTTGAATTAAGGGGTTAACATTTGGGGGGGGGGGGGAAAGACAGTCCCAGGCATCTCCTATTCAAAAACACAGATAGTGATGTGAAAGACTCTGGAAAGCAGCTACCAGACAGAGTAGAAAATACTGACTTTGCTAGATCAGTGATCTGAAGAAGAAGAGTTGGTTTTTATGCCCCACTTTTTCTCTGACTTTAAGGAGTCTCAAAGCAGCTTACAATCACCTCCCTTTACCCTCCCCACAACAGACACCTTGTGAGGTTGGTGGGGTTGAGAGAGTTTGGAGTGAACTGTGACTAGCCCAAGGTCACCCAGCAGGCTTCATGTGGAGGAGAGAGGAATCAAACCCGTTTCTCCAGATTTGAGTCCACCACTCTTAACCACCGTACCACACTGGTGTTCATCTATCAGCTTTATGATGCTGTCACTGTGTGCTAACAGTTGAGTAATAATTAATACAAGGCATTACAGTAATTTATACCTAACAATAATGGTGTTTTATCTGAATTCTTATATTAAGCTCAGTTCTAGCAGGATTTTCTTCATGACTGTGTCTTAAAGCAAGTTGCCATGACATCATCTCTTATGCTTATTATTAATAATGCATTTTAAGACTTTCTTGGTGATAAGATGCATAGAAAGCCATTGTATGTACTGAAAACCTCCTAGCTACAAACAGAGACTTCCTTAATAAGTGCAATTATTTGCAGGTCTGTCATAGTTTCTGTTAATTTCAGGGCAGTTTTCATGTTTTCAGAGCATCTCAATCAGTCTTTCAAGATCTGATGCCAAATAATCAAGATCAAATATACAAACATAAAATGCCAATTAGCACAATGAAAACAGTCCAGAATACTTACTCTACATTTAATTTGTACAAGACCTCAGTTTTGTAGCAACGTAAGCAAAATTAGCTATATGGTATTTGAATTCTTCCCACCAAAAGAAAAACAACTTTTCCCAGCACAAAGGACACCATCGCTATCGCTGTTCTCCCTTGGTACAAAGGGTAGCCCAGAAGGTTATGTAGATCTTCAAGTTACACAGTACTACAAACACATGATCTCAGTTATAAACCATTTTTAATATTGACTCTTTAATACCTTTGAATGCTTGTCACTTCAATAAACAGGGGAGGGGCCATAGCTCAGTAGCAGAGCATCTGCTTGGCAAGCAGGAGGTTCAATCCCCGGCATCTCCAGTTAAAGGGACTAGGCAAATAGGTGATGTGAAAGACCCCTGCCTGAGACCCTGGAGAGAAGCTGCCAACTGAGTAGACAATACTGACTTTGATGGACCAAGGGTCTGATTCAGTATAAGGCAGCTTCATGTGTTCAACACTAAAAATAAAATAATGTAAATTTGAATCCGCAAGTCGCCATACCTCCATTCAGACATTCAAAAGTGAGGAGGCTAAATATATAAGTTGTAGGATTGTACTCTCTGTCTTTAACCTGAGCCTTTGTGCGTTCAATAGAAGTTCTGGACCAATTTGCCTCCCCTTCAGAATCAACTCAGAAACTCCAGCTGGTCCAGAATGCCATGGCTCGGTTATTAACGGGGGCTAGGCAGAGGAAGTGCCTGGGAAGGCACTGGCAAACCACCCCATAAACAAAGTCTGCCTTGGAAAAGTCAGGATGTGACATCACCCCATGGGTCAGGAATGACCCGGTGCTTGCACAAGGGACCTTTACCTTACATTTTAGGCAGAGCAAGCATATTACTCCAATTCTGCAGACGCTCCGTTGGCTGCCCATTTGTTACTGAGCTCAGTTAAAGGTATTGGCTATCACATGCAAAGCCCTTCATGGCCTTGACCCCTCTTATTTGCAGGGCCGCCTCTCTCCCCCTGCTCCTCAATGACAACTTTGCTCAAGTTAGAAGGGGCTTCTGCAAGTGCCACCCTACAAATGGGCAAAACCAACAACTACCCATACATGCACTTCCTCCGTTGTTGTACCTGCCTTGCGGAATGGGCTGCCCAAGGAGATCAGGAAAGCTCCCACTCTCTTGGCTTTCCATAAAACCATGCAAAACTGAACTATTCAAAAGGGCTTTTCTGCCCAGGTAATAGGGTTGCACTGCACAAAATGGTTTTACAAACTTTCTTGGATGAATTATTAAGGGCTGTGATCTATACTTCTGTGTTTAGCTTACTGTAAGTAGGATCTTATTTATGTAATTTCTGCACTGCTTAATGTGTCATATTATGTTATGCTTCAATTCTTTCTGGGGGTTCCAGACTTCTAAAATCCTAATGCATTGGTTATTGAATACTTGTAAGAAAGGTGGACTATAAATAATACAAACAAACAAACAAACAAATCACTACACCACAACTTCCACATGTCTTTTCTGTGCAGGTCCCATGATCCCCAACTTAGCCTTTTGGATGGTCAAAGGGGACCTCTCCTCCCCTTTTCACCAGCAGAAAAGCTGGTTGGATCTAGACCATTAATACTGGTGTAAATGACAATGTTTATGATATGCTTGTACACTCTAAATTTCTATATACACTAGTATGATCATACCACAGAGCCCATGGTCAGGCTATGCATGTAGATAGGAGCATGCTTGAGTCTTAGCCAAGTCGTTATTTTCTCAGCATCAGTCCTCCATCTTTCAATGTCTGCTCCTGGTTTGAGCCAATGTGTCACTCTTCCTTCAAAAAATGAAAGGACTAGCCCACCTTCTGTTTCTTAGAATGCCAGAAACTAGCTATTTTATGTGTAGGTGATAACATTATAGCTAGACCCCATTTGCTGCTCATTATGTCTCAGCAAGTGCATGCTGAAATACAGGATAATAAGCATCAGATTAACTCTATGTATTCATTTCCACTGCAGGCTCCATTTCATTAACTGTCTTCTACAACATTATTACAAAGCCTACAGTTGCCTTGCTTCCAGTAAAATAGTTCTCCCCAGAATGGTTTGACATTGAATGAGGTCATCTACTTAGTTGGATGTTGGCTGGAACAGCAGCATAGTTTGCAAGTCCTCAAAACTGCCTACCTAGTGATAAATTTAATGAAATATCAATGAAGTAAAAATAGTTAGTGTTATTTTGTTAAAGCCAAAAAAAAAAAAAAAGTCCCCCCCTGATGCTGTAGCAGAAGACATTTCCACCTTGGCTTGGTGCATCCCATTTCTGATTGTCTATGCAATCTTTCGACAGCAAAGTCAGCTTGCAGATGGTGAAAGCTAACTATTACTGATAGGCAACTCTTGTTGAGAAGAGTAATCCAGGGCTGCAGGAATATTCGGTATGTGCTGTTCTAAATTAAAGGTATCCTATTGAGGGTACATCTAGCCACCATCTATTCTGGAAGCTCCACTTGCCACAAAAAGCAACACAACACTACGGCACTTTACACACACACACACACACACACACACACACACACACACACACACACACAGGGCCAAACCAAATGTGATGCTGGGAAATCAGTGAAGGGACATTCTACTGGTTTTTCAGGCTTAAAACCAGTTGTGGGGAGCCTGGTTTGGACTGGATTCATGATGTAGGGGAGGGGATCGGGATTAATCCTTTCCACTGAGCTGCTTTTCCAGTCTCAATTCACCCTAACCCCCAAGCCGATATGTTCTTTGACTAGCTACATATAGAAATGATTCAGATTTCTCAAAGTGAAGATGATTCAGTCCCAGGTGCAAAGTGTGGAAGCAGTGACTAGGAACCCCTTAAAGGCCTTTTGGTACCCCTGATTTTAACCCTATGGTTCTTAAAAATAAACCCTCTTCATTTCAGTAAAATCAAAGTATGGCTTTTAAAGAGAATGCTAAATTAAGCATTAGACTTTTAAAGGAGTGAAACACTAGAGTGAAGTCATCCACCACAACCCAAGAGACCAAATGCGGCTTTTCCTTCTACGTTTCCTTTTATGTTTCTCATGGAAGTTACTGCTGCCTCTGTTTTCCTTCCTGATCTTGCTAACTCTAAATAGTTTTAACTAAAGCAATGAATCATTCATGGTGTTTTTCTCAAAGCCCGTGGTTATTCCATGAATGTCTAGATGTATTAATTTAAGGGTTGTCGCTTCAGCGGCAAGTACTAATTTAAAATAATTACAAAATAAGCCTGCAATCCTGAATTTTCTGAGAAAATTACTCGCTAATGAGTTACCTACAAATAACTCTACTTAGGAAAAGTTGCCATCTCAGGGCCTAACCAGACATTACATTATCCTAATGTGAACCTCACGTTTCCTTGATCCATGAGTACTTTTGATTGTGCATGTATGAGGCAGGTTGTTCCAGGCATATTTGCAATCGTCCTTGTGTTTCCTTACCACTTCCCAAAAACATATCTTCCATGGTGTGCTGTCATGGGGCTCTCATACCCCCCAATGCCATCCCAGGATACCTTGCAGTTTCAAGCATGCTTCTTGGTGGTGGAAATTGCCACCAAGTCACAGTCGACCCTGCAGGGTTTTCAATACAAGAGATGAACAGAGCTGGTTTGCCATTGCCTGCCTCTGCACAGCAACCCTGGACTTCCTTGGTGATCTCCCATCCAGGTACTAACCAGAGTTGACCCTGCTTAACTTCCAAGATCTGATGAGCTCGAGCTAGGCTGGGCAATCCAGGTCAGGGAAAGCACGCTTCTTAGCTCCTTCACAATAACTGTTTTTGGCACCCTTGTATGGCCAAAATGTGGCTTCAATTGTAATGTCTGGTTATATGTTTGAAAGGAATCATACCCATCATCAATTGCCAATTGCCAACTACCTAGTCTTGTATTTGCCAACGATCAAATAAACAATTTTGCATAAGCTCTGATTCTGTAGCTGTGCATCTGTTATCTGATGCCAAAAAATTAACAAAACCCAAACGCTCCGATTCCCCACAGAAGCTGAAACATAAAAATACTGGCACATGGTGCCCTGCAGTGTTCTGTGTACAATGTGGGGCAGACAAAATAAACCCCCAGACTGACCAATGTAAACCTAACTATTGGGGAAGATCAGGGCCCCAGTTCCTGTAAAGGGAACCCCGATACTTAATTTTCTGCTACCAAATCAGAGGGATTGGATCGTTCCTCTTGAACTATAGAGAATTGAGATCACACACACGCACAAAAGACACAAAGCATTTGTCTTTGTGTTAAACAATCTTTACTCTAACTCAGGGTAGGGAAAAAGTCACTGGGATACAAAACAAATAATTCTGTCTACATTCTATGTTCCTATACTTGCCAAAACCTTTGGCAAGGCACTAAGCTTACTTATGAGTAGGCACCCTTAGCAAAAGGAGAGCCTCCCATCCTGCCTGTTTAGCAGTCAAGCAAAAGTGTGCAACTACTTTCTCTTCTAACAAAGAAATCGAAAGCAGTTGAACATGCAAAATAGTTGTATACGTGACCCTCAGGCACGATTGCAATGGCCACCACAAACTGGCCATTTGGTCAGTTACAATATTAACCCCTTAACTGTCTGACATGTAACAAAGCTCGCTCTCTAATACCCAACACTAACCCACAGCTGAAACAAATGTGCTGCAGTCAAGAAGTAGGCCGGTGCTACAGATGTGGGTGAACAATCATACTAACAAGAAGAGCACACGAACAGAGAGGAAAAGCAGGCAAAGAGGAGGAGTGACATGAGGTGTGCTTGTACAAACAGACTCAACATGGGTACATGTGGCAGCCAGCTAGCACAGATTCTGATGGTTCCATGAAGCCAGATGGAACGAAGACCAGTAAGACCATGTTGGTTGAGCCTCAGTGAGCCCATAATTTCCTTCACCCATCCTTTAAACTGCGACAAACTAGTCCTCATCACAGATTAAGGATTCTTAAGGGGAGAGAACTGGGCTTGGAGGATGTACACCTAAGAGCATGGGGCCAGTTGCCATTCTCCCCCTTGGGTTCATTGCTGAAGGGATTTAAGCAGACGCCCTTTTAGTTGCCTTCACTCAGCTACGGGCTTCTGCCTGCACACTGCTGACTGATGCCCATGTTTCCTAGCAGCATGAGGCAGCCCTTGGTCACAGTGAAATGTGGTATCCGGGGAGACTTTTTAAATTACCCAGTTTGCTTGCATACATCAAGGGAAAGTTCAGAAAGTGTGGGTCTTAGCTGAGGAGTAAGTTGAATCAGAGGCTGGTTCACACTTAAGATGGCCCTCATATAAGTGTCTTGAGTAGGCTTGGCCCTGCCACTAGAAAAAGAGTTTTATATCAACTGTTGCTAGTCTTTGACCGTAAATAAACTTGATTTGATTAGAAAATGAGTTGGATCCAGTCAGCTTTTCCGCTGTTGAAAAACAGAAAAGGCTGTGCTGGAGATCGTGGGACCTTCATGTACCAAAATATCTGGGATGGGCAACTTTAGTAACAGGGCAAATTGTGAGAGACTGGATCTGGCCCACCATGGAAGCCTTCGCCAGGCAGCAGATTTCAGGGGTCAACCTTAAAGGGCAGCTAACTGTCAATTATTTAATGCTTATACTTTTACCACAGGATATGCCATATGGCTTTTCACTTCAGGTATAAAAACACCGTCGGCCTTCTCTGACCTTGGGAATGTCTGGGAGCTGCTGCCATACTTACATAAGAACATAAGAAAGGCCCTGCTGGATCAGACCAAGGCCCATAAAGTCCAGCAGTCTGTTCACACGGTGGCCAACCAGGTGCCTCTAGGAAGCCACAAACAAGATGAGTGCAGCAGCACCATCCTGCCTGTGTTCCACCGCACCCAAAATAATAGGCATGCTCCTCTGATACCAGAGAGAATAGGTATGCAGCATGACTAGTATCCATTCTAACTAACAGCCATGAATACCCCTCTCCTCCATGAATATGTCCACTTCCCTCTTAAAGCCCTCCAAGCTGGCAGCCATCACCCCATCCTGGGGCAGGGAGTTCCACAATTTAACTATGCGTTGTGTGAAAAAATATTTCCTTTTATCTGTTTTGAATCTCTCACCCTCCAGCTTTAGCAGATGACCCCGTGTTCTAGTATTATGGGAGAGAGAGAAAAACTTCTCCCTGTCCACTCTCTCCAAACCATGCATAATTCTATAGACCTCTATCATGTCTTCCCTCAGCCGCCTTCTTTCCAAGTTAAACAGCCCTAAGCGTCTTAACCGCTCCCCATAGGACAGTTGCTCTAGTCCCCTAATCGTTTCGGTTGCTCTTTTCTGCACCTTCTCAAGCTCTGTAATATCCTTTTTTAGGTGTGGTGACCAGAACTGTACACAGTATTCCAAGTGTGGTCTCACCATAGATTTGTACAAGGGCAGTATGATATCAGCAGTTTTATTCTCTATTCCTCGTCTAATTATGGCCAGCATGGAATTTGCCTTTTTTACAGCAGCCGCACACTGGGTTGACATCTTCATTGAGCTATCCACTACCACCCCAAGATCCCTTTCTTGGTCTGTCGCTGCCAGCACAGATCCCATCAGTGTATATGTGAAGTTGGGATTTTTTGCCCCAATATGCATCACTTTACACTTACTCACATTGAATCTCATTTGCCATTTTAATGCCCATTCTTCCAGTATGCACAGATCCTTCTGGAGCTCTTCACAGTCCGATTTTGTTTTAACCACCCTAAATAATTTGGTGTCATCTGCAAACATGGCTACTTCACTGTTTAACCCCAACTCCAGGTCATTGATGAACAGGTTGAAAAGCACCGGTCCCAACACAGATCCCTGAGGCACCCCACTGCTCACATCCCGCCATTGGGAGAACTGACCATTGATTCCTACTCTCTGCTTCCTATTTTTCAGCCAGCTCTCAATCCATAAGAGGACTTGTCCTCTTATCCCGTGACTATGAAGTTTTCTTAGCAGTTTTTTGGGGGGGACTGTAAAAAGCTTTTTGAAATCCAAATACACAATATCCACAGGCTCATTCCTGTGTACCTGCTTATTGACGCTTTCAAAAAACTAATAGGTTAGTGAGACAGGACCTACCCTTACAGAAGCCATGTTGGGTTTTGCCCAGCAGACCTTGCCCTTCTATATGCTTGACAATTTTATCTTTAATAATGCTTTCCACTAATTTACCCAGAACAGACGTTAAGCTAACTGGCCTGTAATTTCCTGGGTCCCCCCTGGACCCTTTCATCCAGGCCACTCCTCACAGGAAGACACAATGTAGAAGGAAAAATGTTTGTACATAGAGGTAGCAAAAATCAAAATGGTTCTTCTGTCTTGACTAGGGCTGCCAGCTCCGGGTTTAGAAATACTTGGAGATTTGGGGGGCGGAGTCTGAGGAGGGCATGGTTTGGGGAGGGGAGGGACTTCAATGCCATAGAGTCCAATTGCCAAAGCAGCCATTTTCTCCAGGGGAACTGACCTCTGTCAGCTGGAGATCAATTGTAATAGTAAGAGATCTCCAGCTAGTACCTGGCGGTTAGCAAAACAAGAAAAGAGCACCTCCGTGCTAATACCGTCAGGTTTGGAAACTGGCACGGGAAGAAATCAGTACAATAATACAAAATGTGTATATTGTGTTTCAAAACATTTCAACAAGTACAATGGACTACAACAAGTGACAATAAACGATATATACAAAATATACAAAACGTGTTTGATGCAGTCTATGAATAGTACAGTCTATAAATAGTAGAATCTTCTTAGTATATAGAAAAGTATTTTAAAAACTCCATCAGGTACATGTATAAATGATCACAAAATCTTCATTAAGCATGATGGGTGGGGGACGGCCGTACTGATTTCTTCCCGTGCCAGTACCTGGCGGTTGGCAACCCTATGTTGTTGCAAGGATAAAATGTTGTGAGGGTATAATGAAGTTGTGAGCCACATTGGGTCCCCCCAGGAAGAAAAGTGGGATATAAATATCTAAATATATAATGTACTACTTGAATGGAAAAGAACAAGTATCTACACCCTTCTCATCCTGGCAGATAGCTCTCATTCCAAATAGATCTAGAGTTCTATTTTCTTTCTCGCTATGTCTTCAGTGGCAGCAGATTCAGTTTTCTGCTCTATTTACTAGGTAAAATGCACGATAGTCTGAGCACAACTGGGCAAAAGAATATTAATCTGAAACAGAGTTTGCTGTGAGCTCAGTGGATAAAAGGATTCCCTTTCAATGGCATGATCATGAATGAACAGATGCTGCGATTCCTCTGTTACAACAGAAGTATAATTCTGAGGAGAGATTTTACGAGAGGAAATTCATGCTTGCGTTTACACTATTCAGTAGTATCCCAGTGGAAGACTTATCGTCTTATCTCTTGACGAACCTCTCCACTAAATATGTAAGCAATTTTCACTGAATAAAAAGTGTTGAATCTGAGGTAATGCGAGCACTCTCAGGTGTTTGAGGTGTGATAGCTGGAGCCATTGTTTTTTATTTCAGTTGTCAAATAAAGTGTGGGTGTTTGTGAAGCCACCTCTAGAAAACAGAGCAGAGGCACATATCTGATACGTCAAGGTTTAGTGAGACTCAAAAGGTCTACGTTCACTGACTTGAACAGTTAAAGCTTTTAAATTCAAAAGTCTCGCGCTGAAGGCAAGTGGCAAAAGGTCTCAAAAGGGACTTAGTGCTAGCGACTTTGGTCCTAACGTTTATCTGCAACATTATTTGCCTGCAAAGACACTTACAGTGATTCAGGGCAGAACCGCATCTGACAGAAGACACAGGGTTGCCACTAAAACCAATTTCCTTTTGTCAGATTCTTCACCTCTTATCTGTATTCTGTTTGGATCTTTGTCCAAAGCATTGTAATTATGCCAATAAAGGTGATTCTTCACCTCCATAACAAATATGCATATTATTATATTATGATGTCATATGTTTCTCCATCCCTCCACCACTCAACTTCATTGGCTGGTGCTGACTAACGTGCCCAACACTGTCCCAGAAAATGCCAAGAAATTTGGGGGGTGGGCAGTGCCTGGAGAGGGTGGAGTTTGGGTAGGATGTGATAACCCTACCAGGTGATGCTCTACAAGGTTTTCTCTCCCCTCTATGATCTTTACCCGAGAGATGAAGGGAAAGTCCTAGCACATCACTATGTAGAGGCCATTTTTATCTCCTACTCCTCAATTCCTCCAGGGGTGGGAAATTGGGGCTGGGGGTGGGTAATCCTCCACCTGGGGTGGGTAAATAGGAGGCCTAATGCTGGCAGTTGTGCCATTGAAAAGTCACTAAGGTGAGGAAAGCACCATCTTTAGAAATTTTAGAAACTTTTGGGAGGCCCTGAAGGGCCATTTTATTTGCCAGGGCAGACATCTTTTGTGAGGAGGGATCTGGGGTATTATTTTGTCTGATATAAATTGTAATGTTTTAACTTGTAGGCTACCTTGAGCCAGGAGGAATGGAGGAATATAAATATTTAAATAAATACTATAAATAAAAATGAACAAAATATGGTGGGAGAGAACTCCACACAGGGATGCCATTTTGGGTAGTAGCCCTATACCTTCTATGATATATAGTTCAGCCCTTACAACATTAAAAAATGTTCTTCCTCAGTTCCATTCCGCAACTGGCAGGAGATGGGGAGGTGGGAATGTCCTGTGAGGGTGTGTGCTAGGAACCCTGATGCAATGACGTCACTTCCAGTGTGACCTGGAAGTGAAGTCATCACACTGGGGGATGCTCTAGCATTCCTCGAGCGTGTCACCTGGCATGATGTCACTTTTGGTTTGCACCAGAAGCAATGTCATCACACCAGGGATGCTGATCACCCCCCCATTCTACCCAGACATTTCCTCCCACTGCCCACCTGAGTGGTGGTGGTCAACGAGAGCTGGGGGTAGGAGATCTCCTGCCCCCAGTGGGAAGCTGACAACCATAAATTCATTGGAAGTTGTGTGTTCTTATCAATGATAAACTGTTCAGTTCAAAACTGAGAAACTGCAAGCAATTTTCTCCTATAATAGTCATAGGTTAAATAGGAGAATAAAATAATTCTGGTCCCACAATTTCCCTAACATGCATACTATAAGGTTGTGTGGGGTGGAGAAGAAATTAGCACACTTTATACAACGATGTAATAATATTTACCCTGTATATCAGCAGCAGTTGGAATACTTCAATATGTATACATGGACTGTTATAAAATTACTCTAATAGGAAATAGAGCCAGTGTGATGTAGTTGTTGGAGCGGTGGACTCTAATCTGGAGAACTGGGTTTGATTCCCCATTCCTCCACATGAGCGCCAGACTCTAATTTGGTGAACTGGGTTGGTTTCCCAACTCCTACACATGAAGCCAGCTGGGTGACCTTGGGCTAGACAAAGTTCTTTCCGAACTCTCTCAGCCCCACCTACCTCACAAAGTATCTGTTATGGGGAGAGGAAGAGAAGGAGATTGTAAGCTGGTTTGATTCTACTTTTAAAAAAGGGTAGAAAAAGTCGGCAAAAGGTAGAGAAACACTTCTTCTTCGTCTTGCACTAATAGGCTTTTCATTTGGAATTGATGGGAGTTCTTGTAGGAGGAGCCTTGTGGCTTAGAATAAAGGATGGAAGAAAAAAGAGGGGAATGAAACCCAACCTGAAAACAAAAGGTACTCTTAGCTGAGGATGTGTTGTTTGTAACCCTAGATGTGATTTCTCTCTACACTAACATTCCACAAGAGGAAGCCATAGACGTCCTCAGAGAAGTTTTAGACAAGAGAAAACAGTACAGGTATCCACCTACACACTTCCTATGCCAAATGGCAGATATCTGCCTAAGAAAAAATTTCTTCCAATTCCAACAAGAATTTTACATGCAGACATCAGGTACAGCAATGGGCTGCAAGTTTGCCCCTGAGTTAGCTAATTTCTTCATGGAGAGATTAGAAAACACATTCATACTTCAGGAAGAGAATATATACTGCAAACACATTCTCCTATACAAAAGGTATCTTGATGATATTTTTATTATATGGCAAGGCAACACAGAGACACTTTCCAGTTTTACAGAATATATAAAACTATACATAAGACCATCAAATTTGAGGTGCCTGGGTTTGTGGTTACAGATATCAACCTTAAGTTTGGTCATTGTGCCATTTTAATGCTTTTAAAGAATTTTAAAATCTGCATAGCGCTTCTAATAAAATATATTTGTAATATTTCCACAAAGACTTACATAAATTTTCCTCTCACCCAACCCCGGGTACCCAGCTTAGAATAAAGGATGACATGGTCAACAAGGAACTGATTGGGTTCAACAGCTCTGCAGCCTCCAAGGGAAGATAGAGCCAGACTGAACTCTTACATATATTGTAGCAGGTCCGGAAGGTCCAGCCAACAAAGTCTTAAATCTCCTACACTTGTGTTTAAAGCCCTTGCCCTCCTACGGTGCTTTGTGATTTAAGAGACCATCTGATGTGTCTGGTAAGTAAGACTGGAAAACTGTGGCTTCTGAGGCAATTGGTGCATGGACCTTGAATGCCTGAATGGGCAGATTTGCTGGCTTTATGATTTAGGTCTAGAGGTGAACATTCCCCTCCAGATTGTTCCTCCTTGAATATGGCCTGGCCAGTTTACATGGGTCCTCCATGGCTATTTCATCAATATCAGTAACTGGATCTGCACTGGGGTCTGGATAGGATCTCTAATCAGAATGCCTATTTCACTGGGTCGTGTCATGGCAGAATATTACCAAAAAAAGTGTCTAATATGTGAGTCATCATATTTGGGAACATTTTTAGAAAACTGTAAAGTGTGATGTAGTGAGTCAAGACCTGAGCAATATGGAGGATTCATAAAACTATTTCACTATAGTATAATAGGATGAAGAAGTGATATTGTCTTGATTTTACCACTATAGGCTAGGCTAGGGTTGCCAACTTTGGGGTGGGAAATGCCTGGAGATTAGGGGCTGGAGCCTGAGGCATGACTTCATCAGGATACAATGCCACAGAGTCTAGTCTCCGAAGCAGCCACTTTCTGCAGGAGAACTATTGTTTATTGCCTGGAGATCAGTTGTAATTCTGGGAGCTCTCCAGGTCCCACCTGGAGGTTGGCAGCCTACTATAGGTGCAGCTCCTTCACTCCTGTCTTGGCCTCGTCATTGCCTTACACAATTCTACCCATTTTGCTTCATAGCTGGTCATTTAGGCAGATGGAACTCATATCTTATTTACGGAAATACAATGGGGACAGCTGATTGCATGAAACAGTTGATAATGAGACCCTTCTTTTAAAGAACCAAGCCAGAAGAAAGCAGCTGCCTGCGAAATCAGTGACATACATGTAAGAGATACACTCAGCAAGCCTTTAAAATAGAGTTAAAATCTGCTTAACGCCAAATTGCATGGAGATTTAAATGCTATTTTTACAGTGGAACGGCCTCTCTCTCTCTCTCTCTCTCTCTCTCATTCTCTCTCTCTCCACCCTTCTCATTTTCAAGTACTGCCATATGTACCGTCAGGGTTGTTTGGGGCACAGAGTGGAATGAAGCCCAAAAAATCCACACAGCACCTATGAGCAAAGCCTGATCTCAAGTCTGTGGCCAAGGGACTTCCTGATTTTACCGATGGAGCTTAATATATGCAAAATTCCTAGTCTGTGAGAATACTTTGGAAAGATGCCATGAGACATATTAGAGGGAGTTTGAGAGACAAAGAGAACCTAGTGTATTCCTGGGTTGTCACTTAATTTGCAAAATGAACACATGCATGATATCCAATTGCTCTGTAGAGAATACCACTAAAGCATAACTGTGCCATCCTAAGCAGAGTCATATTCTGGAGAGCCAGCGTGGTGTAGTGGTTAAGAACAGTGGTTTGGAGGAGAGGACTCTGATCTGGAGAACTGGGTTTGATTTCCCACTCCTCCACCTGAGCAGCAGATTTTAATCTGGTGAACTGGATTTGTTTCCTCCCTCCTACACATGAAGCCAGCTGGGTGACCTTGGGCTAGTCATACTCTCTCAGCCCCACCTACCTCACAGGGTGTCTGTTGTGAGCAGGGGAAGGGGAGGTGATTGTAAGCAGGTTTGATTCTTCCTTAAGTGGTAGAGAAAGTCAGCATATAAAAACCAACTCTTCTTTTTCTTCTTCTTAAGCCCATTCAATAGATTTACTTGGCTCAGGATGGCACTGTAAATCTCAGGGGTGAATACTGAAACACGCTTATTTTCTGAAATAAAATTGAAGACAAACTCCAATTATACAATTAGAAAGGTTTACTGTGAAAAAGTAATTTTTACCAGCCAGTAAAAGGAACTCATACCTTTGTTTTGGCAGGATTTACCACCCATAATGTGTCTTTCAATCTGTACTCCAGGAAACACTGGATTTCCTTCAAAGCTTATCTGAGGCTTCCTAAGGAGAAGGTTAGTGGAGGCCCTTTTTATGATTCAGAGAGGACTGGGAGGCTGAATATTCACATGAGGCTTCCTTCTTGTGCATAAATGGTGTTGGAAAATGCTGTAAAGTCATAGCTGACTAATGGCGCCCCCTTAGGGTTTTCAAGGCAAGAGATGAACAGAAGTGGTATGCCATTGCCTGCCTCTGCATTGTAACCCTGAACTTCTTTGGTGGTCTCCCATAAAAAAGCTGACCAGGGCTGACCCTGCTTAACTTCTGAGATCTGATGAGAGTGGGCTAGCCTGGGCCATTAAAACTGAAAGACAAAGATCAACCACCATCAAGTTTTCTAGCACCAGTCAATGCTCCTTCTGCAAGCGAGACCCTCATATTCTTCAGTGGTTTTCAGGCCCAACGTTAGTGGGATCCTGAGGAGGAGGGGTCATCACTGACTGACTATGTGGAACGAAGTGTTAGTATTCTTTGCTGTCACTGAAAGGTTTTGGCCTCTATAACTCTGCATATGGGCCTTCTGGGGCATCTAGCTGACCACTGTGGGAGACAGGATGCTGGAGTGAATGGTCTATTGGTCTGAGAATTCTCTTAATGCACAGAGATGCCTCAGGAGACATGATCATATGGAAAGGACTGTTTTGAAAGCCTGGAGACCCACTGATCCTTCAAAAAATGTATATGGATGTTTGCACAGTGCAAAGACAAGCTCCCAAATACGCCACATGTTTCTAAAACAGCCCTCTACTCCTAGCATAGGATTCAGGTAAAGAAGTTGCAGTCCCGATGAAACAGAAGGGGATCATCTCTAAACTGGCCCATGAAATCTTCCAAAATAATTGTGCTGATGAAAAGGTGTGGTTACACTGTCAACATAAAATTTAAACAGTTTCCATTGTCTTCCATTAGGTGGCAAAAGTCCAACAAGACCACATCTTTGTGAATATGTAACTGTGATGAGGAGGGAAATCTCTCCCTTGTTTCCTACTTCGTTTTATATCAGATAATTGAGATGCCAGAGGCTTTATTCGGTTCAACAATAAAATAACAGAATTTTATTACGGTATACTTCACAGGGAAAGGTACTGGAGGAAAAACTAGTATTAAGGAAAGGCACAAATTTTCTATATAAATAATGAGTAGCTCAACAAGTACAGCACATATGTTATTTTACTTAACCCAGATTTCCAACTCTTTAAGGTAGCTTAGTCCCAGAACCTGCACACAGAGGTTCATGTGTATCCTCTGGTGCTGAAAACTAGGAAGTATGGAGATTCTCCCTTCTTTCTCTCTGTGGAATTACTTCACTGCGTTTAAAGTAATTATCTCATAATACTTGGGCCAGGAATACCTCTTTCCTCAGAGACTGTTCCTCCCCCCCCCAGGGACCTTTCCCCCCTCCTGAACTCTCTCTTTTGTCACCCTTCTGGTCCCCCCCCCAGTTATACTAAGCACAACCCATCACACCAAAACCCAGAGTAAAAAAAAAATCCCCCCCCAGCAGATCAGCGTCTTTTCTCTTAAGCTCTGCCCACTCCCTGTATGTCCCTCTCACATACAGTCACTGACAGACATTAACCCTTAGTCCGTCCCAGTAACAATGCTGAGGGACCATTTTCATGACCATTTCCCAAGCTAGCCAGTGGTTAAGAGTGGTGGTTTGGAGCGGTAGACTCTGATCTGGAGAACCGGGTTTGATTCCCCACTCCTCCCCATGAGAGACAGAGGCTAATCTGGTAAAATGAATTTGTTTCGCCACTCCTACACACGAAGCCAGCTGGGTGACCTTGGGCAAGTCACCCACCTCACAGGGCGTCTGTTGTGGGGAGGGGAAGGGAAGGTGATTGTAAGCCTTCTTCTTCTTCTTCTTCTTCTTCTTCTTCTTCTTCTTCTTCTTCTTCTTCTTCTCCTCCTCCTCCTCCTCCTCCATGTAGGCACCCCCTAATGTTTCTGAGACCATTTAATTATTCCTTAGGAGCATCTCTTATTTCTGAAGAATGTGATGATTCTGCACACAGCGATTACCTTTGCTCAAATTAATTTGCACACATTAATCAATCCATACATTCATTGTTTTATTTGTTGATCTTAGAAACTTCAAGGCCACTGGGGTTGCCAGCCCAGCACTGAAAACTGGCAGGGGGGTTACGGATGGGAACATGGAAACAGTTGTTGTTCCAATGCTGCAACTCCACTTCCAGCACAAATCTGTAAGTGACATCATCATGTTGACACAATGCTCTAGAACCCCCCAAAACTCTATGGTTTTATCATAGAGTTTTGTGGGGAATCCTAGAGAGTTGTGCCAACACAATGACACCACTTCCAGGTTCATGCCAGAAGTGATGTCATGGCATTAGAACAATACCTGTTTCCCTTCCCCTGCTGCTGTGCTGAGCCACTTTCCCCTATTAACAAGAGGTTCAAGGTGGCTTACATAAAAACCGCCAATAGTTCCATGAATAAAACCAACAAAATACACCTTAAACATTGTGCTTAAAACAAAAGAACAACACATCTGATAGCTTGAAAATGTGTGCCCCTTCAGACATCACACTACAAGAGAGGTGGCATAAGTTAAGTCTCTTCTGAAGTGAAATGCCTCAGATTCTTACCCCAATTGGAAAACTGTTCCAGAGCCTCAGTGCCCCCACCCAAAAAGCTCTGGAAAGGGCCACCACCACCCACACCTCCCAGTGTGAGGGAAAAATAAGGAGACACTGAGAGGATGAACAAATGTTACGCACAGGTTCATAACGCAGAGGTAGTCCTTCAGGTATTGGGTCCCAGCATGTGTAAGGCTTTAAAGCTTCAAACCAGCACTTTAAACGGAGCCCGGAAAATATTGGCAGCCAAGCATACATTTTAAAACAATGTGTTAAACTGTAAACCAGTGTGTTTTTTGAACCAGTTTCCTAGTTGCCTTTAAGGATAACCCCACACAGAGCACAATGCAGTAATCTAGCCTTGAGTTTAGAGTAGCATGGATCAGCATGGCCAGAAGGGAATCAATTTATGCCCTAGGTGCAACTGGTAGCATATACACATGCCAAGGGCACAAATCCTTTTGCTTCAAAAGAATAGTCCCTGATGGGGGTTTTTTCCCCATCTTAACCTTAAATATATCCAAGAACAGGTCTTTGGACCTTTCTGAATCTCAACCCGTTCCCCTTCCCCTCTATTGATACTTGAAATAGTGCCCCTGTTCTTGACAAGGTAGGTACTGCTTACCGGGGTCATCAAGCCACCACTATCATGACAGGATGCAGTAGAGTGATGGGTGACAGGAAAGTCCATCCATTTTTAAGATCATGGACACAGGGTCCCACCCATCCTGTTGCCCTTGACCTTCTCACCACCTTCGAGACCTATCCTGTCCTGGCTTCAGTGCTGGTAGAAGCAATCACACTGGGAGCCAGCCCTGAAAATCAGTGCAGAAGTCTGAACCAGCAGATTTCCACCTGGTTGTTTCGAGTTGCCTTTTTGAACAGCAGGAGCGCCGTCTATCCCCAACTGCAGGCTGATAATTATGCGCAACACATTGGTTTCCCCTCAGGCAAGGATTAAGAACCCCTGTCTTTTTCAGAAGATACACAGATGGGAGGAAACACATATAGAAAGATGAAACGGCACGATTTTCTTGGGCCTTTTTATCACTTGTACCAGTCTGCTACAACGACTACAACGTTGTACCATGTAGTACACAAATGCATGTGCCTATCTGATGAAAACAAGGAAGAATAGTCACAATTTTCATAATACATGCAGAAAGGGCTGAGGAGATTAGAGTCCCCTGCTGTTTCAAAAGGAGCAGCACCCTTGTATCATTAAGTTTCACCTTGGGCAGCCGCGCTGACAGGATATTATAGAGAAAATAACCATTCAAAGCATATTGTTGAAGTCCCATCAAAGGTATCTTAAATCACGACCCTGGAGATGGGGGGACAGAATATTAAGCGGTCACGAGTGCTCTGGTGGAGGAAGCTTTTGACCTCAGGAGAGTGGGGGATGAGGGCTGAACCGTTGGCCATAGGAGCAAGCCGTAAATGAAGAGAGCGATTCAATATGTCAGCCAGAAAATTGGGAAGGATGCGAGATGTGAGCGTTGAAATGCTTCACCACAAAAAAGCAAGTGAGTTCAGTTGGCATCAGGGCTCAGTGTCTCTACAGCTTAAAAGCAAAGATTGTTCATTATCTGTGTGTCATTAGCTATAATTATTAATCCTGGATATGGCACACAAAAGGGAAGCACCGTTCTGCAAGACACTGTTGAAACTAACAGGTTTATTCAGCAATGTGCCTAATATAAATGACAGGGAGAATGGTGTCATAGGTAGGGTTATCTTTTGTTATTTCTTGGTGGGATGGAAGGGTGAAGTATGGGGACGGGGCCCATTTTCCTTGCCACATGGTTTCAGGCCTAGGGTTGCCAGGTGGGTGGTTTCGGCGGGCAATTGCCCACCAATCCACCTGGCTGCTCTGGAGTGGCAATCGCATGCACACGTGACGGGTTTACCCCTGGAAGTGCCGCATCGCCGCAGCTGCTTTAGCACTCAAACCCCTTGGGTAAACCCGGGAGTGACGTAGTCGTGTGTGCGCGGCCCTGGGCACGCGTGATCGCCCCAGCCTCACCCCCTAAAACCTCCCACCAATTGAGAGGGGGGACCTGGCAACCCTATTTCAGGCCACATAATTCTTCCCTAGAAACATGTGTCTCTCGGTTTATTAAAAGGTATGTGTGTAAGGGATGTATTTAGTAAAGATAATAGGTTGGGTTTTAATCAAACCAAATCTAACTTTGAGATTATATTATCTAAGGGTAATAAAGGATTGATAGGAAGGATTTATAAAGCATTTATAGAAATGAATTTAGAACAGGAAAGGATTAAACCAGTGATGGTGAAATGGATGAGGGATCTAGGTTACAATATAGATTTGGAGATATGGGAAAATTTGTGGAAAAAAGAGTTTAAATTTACTATTACCAATGAAATAAGAGAAAATTTATATAAAATGTTTTATAGATGGCACATAACCCCAGTACTATTAAGTAAAATGAAAAAAGATGACAAGGCTCTTCGTTGGAAATGCGGTACAGATATAGGTACATTTATGCATGTTTGGTGGTTTTGTAAAAAAATTAGGAGGTTCTGGAGATTAGTTTTGAATGAAACTAATAATTTGATTAAATAAAAAATAAAAAAAGATCCCACTTTTTGTTTATTGGGTATTCCTAAAAAAGATTTAGATAAAGGTGACAGAGTCATATGTCAATACAGCTTTGCTGAAGCAAGAATTATAATTGCCAAAAAATGGAAGCAAATAAATAAACCTTCAATTATAGAGTGGAGAGAAAAACTTTGGATATATATGCGGATGGCCAAAATTACAGATTTTTTACATGGTAAAGATATGGATGAATTTAAACATACATGGTCAAAGGCCGCCGCATATTGGGATAAATTGGCAAAAAAGGATTTTAAAGGTATAGTTAATGAATTACAGTTCAATGTGATTTTTAATTAATGATTATAATAATAGGTTTTTATATACTGTCATAACACCTCGCCGGAAGTCCAATGGTGAAGGGCACTGTGGTGGGTAGTAGGGTTTAAGGTTTAGGGCACTATAGGCTTTTATAAAAAGAAAACTTAGTAAATAATGTATTAGTAGCGTATTAGTGCTCTGTATATGTTTTTGTGTATTTTATGTTTCTTTTTTTGTTGTTGATGTATTGGATTATGATTTTATTATTATTATTATTAATTTCTTTTTTTGTATGTCTTATTATAAAATCAATAAAAAAATTTTTAGAAAGGTATGTGTGTGTGTGTATTACTTATACACAACACATACTCTTAAAATATGCTGCAATTTCATTGTGAAGGTCTCCAAGAGCAAGAACTGGAATCCTGTGAATTTGCTGTGAATCTTGCCACCCTCTACCAAAACCTGAAAGGGTGCTCTCGTGTGATGCTTGTCAATATCATGTTTGGCATTTTCTCGCTCTATCTGCTTAATATTAAGGGAGGAAGAAATTGCCTTCTTAAATCTCACCAAAGAGCAGGCCTGTTTTCAGAAAGCTTTCACTGCCTCTGGTGGTTTTCTTATTTAGGGTCAGCTAGTGTAATTTACCAGACTGTATTAGATTTGGATATGGGAGAACAGGATTTATGTTCCCATTCATCTTTGAAGTTCCCTTGGTAGCCTAGGGCAGCTTACTTTCACTCCACCCAGCCTACTCCCCCTCTTACCTTGGGGATAAAACTCATTTCCACCCTGCACCAAACCAAGTGAATGCCAGAACTGTCTTTTTCTTCCTGTGAAAAGGCCTGTTTCTCTCCACATTAGAATTTCCCAATGTCTACTCCTCTGAAAACCCACTCTTCACATCAGCAGATGTCAGAATAAATTATTGTCTTTCTTGCATGAAACATGTTTTGTTATCACTGCTCCAGAAACCAATTGCATAAGCACCCATGTAAAATATTCTCTCAGACTCCAAGCCCCTAAACTGCAAAAGAAGTTGGCCTCTTTTGGAGCTCCCAGAAACTGTCATCCATGTGGATGCAGGAGAAGGTAATTAAAACTATAAGAAAAAAGAGCTCCATCCAACACCGAGCATCCATTCCTTGAAGAATTGCTCTTATGGGGTTGGACCTCATTAGTCCCTTCCATTTGTAAAGGGACTTTACTCTGGCATGAGGATTCTTTCCCAGCAAACGATATCCTTCTGAGAATCTGTCACCGGGGGAAGGCTCCTTCCATCGGAAGAAAGTACCCATATTAGAGAAACAGATCTGTGAAATCCAACTGCCCTGAGCCCAGTTCTGGGGAGGGCAGGATATAAGACCAATAAAGAAAGCCCGTTTAGTTTCTATTACTTTTCAAAAGAAGTAGCCACAGCAGTAAACAAATGAATGAGACTTGACATGACTCTAGTTACCAACAAAAGAGAAGGAAGAAGTCCTCCAGAAAACCAAAAAGTCTAGGGCAAAGCCAGGACCACCCAGAACATCCAAAAGACAGGAATTATTAAGCAAAAATTCTCTGGAATGAAGTATGAACTGAAACTAAAGTGTAATTTTGCCCAATCCGTTTGCAGTAGAGTAACATGGCTCCACAATTCATATGGACATGTACAGTGAAATATACAGGATAATATGATGATATCCTAGGTACAAACTCATTTTGATATCCTTCTGATAACTTCTTCAGATTGAATAAAGAATAAGAACCATCTCCATATAATCATAAAGTAGAAAAAAACAATAACCTCTTGATAGTTAATGCATATGTGCCAAAAATGACAGAAGTTATAATATTACTAGACTGAAGAGAAGTTATATCCTTGTAGTATGTAATCTTATAAATGTGACAGTGGAGAATAGCAGTGAAAGCATTAAATTGTCAATACAGGCCATTTCCTCTGATTAAAACCACAAACTGAGCCATAAACCCTCCTCAAAACAATTCTCCAATCTTCACAAGCAAGACTGAACACGTCCAACCTTACATCAAGTGAGGGGTTGTATACTTCACTGTTGTAGGCTGTCGGCTTCTTGTCCCTGTGCCTCCAGGCCTTCCACTTGGAAAACTGTGGATGCTTATGCATCTCTGCTATACATCCTGAGAAAGACATTGGCTGTGCACAGGAACTGAGAGGATCAGGATTTGGGCTAGGATCAGGATTTGAACTCTCCTCTTCCAGTTCTTATTGCCCCACTCCTTTCTCCCCTTTGCTTCTGCAAATCGAGAATTGGTCACGAATCACATCTTTGGGCAGTGGTATGATGGGGCAACTGTCCATTGTGCTGAAACCAAAAACAAAGACTTGAAGAGAACCTCGGTATATACAGTTACTGCTTACTAGAGGGCAGAATAAGCTAGATACAATGTTGAGGATAAACAAAGCCAAATGAACAAGAGCCCACAATATCTACAAGTAATAATCATTTCACCATAAATATCATCTGCAAATTGATAACACCACAGTACTTCGTTCTGGCTTCTCTGCCACAGTTGCGATACAATAAAGATACAATCCCTGACAATTTTTTTGAGTGAGTATGCTCTCTTCATCAAGAGATTTAAGGACAATTTTTTTTTAGCTCTTCTCCTAAACTTTGGCCACAGTTCAGCAGTCATATTCATACTTTGTGGACAGAAAGTACCAGGTTTGATTCTTACTGTCTCCTGTTAAATAGAAGGTACTGGGGTTGGGAAGATCTCTGACTAAAACTTTGGGAAATTAGTGCTAGTTAGAGTACACAATACTCAGTTAATTGGACAAATGGGCTTGCGCTTTTGGGTTCATGGTTAACTGTGCGGCCATTTATGCTTGGTAATTAGCAGCACATTCCAGGCTGAAGTGCCCCACATATTTTTTTTCAGTTTTTCACGCTGAACTCCTCCTTAGTTATCGCCTTTCTCCCCTTTGCTTCTGCAAATCAAGAATTGGTCACGAATCACATCTTTGGGCAGTGGTATGATGGGGCTGAAATTCAGTCCATTGTGCTGAAATTCAGGAAGTGACTGCGAAGCCAGTGCATACCTGCTTTGCATTTCTTAAGAGCCCCTTTAACGTGGCCTTTTGTGTTTCCTCTGCCCCTGCCTCGAAGAATCCCCTCAAGGAAGCATGCAAAATCACAGCTGCACGTTAGCTATGCAAACGGCGGTTGCTAATGGAAGGAACGAAGGAGCAGGCAAGTGTGGGGGGTGAAATTTCTCCTTCTGTGTAGGGACAGTGAATAGGCATTTTAAAGGTCGCATTTAAAAAAAGAGCTTTGAGCGAGCATCAAAATCGGCCCTGCATTACCTATAAACATTAATAACTGAATCCCAACACCATTTTTAAAAATGAAAAGCAGTTTGTGGAGAGAGGAATGTACAGTGGAAAAGTAGCGGTGGTGGTCTAGGTGTCCGGCCGGCCTCGACCAGGGCTAGGACTTTCTCTGCCCTGGCCACTGGCGGAATAGCCTCTCAAATGAGACCAGGGTCCTGCAGGAACTTAGGGAATTCCACAGGGCCTGCAAGACAGAGCTATTCCACCAGGCCTATGGTTGACGCCAGCTACTCCCCACCCACCCCTGGTAATCAATGCTGGCCTCCCTACCCTGCACTTCCCCTCGTCCCCTGAATTATTCTATCTTTGGGGATGTGGAATATAGCAGGCTTTGCTGTGGACTATATATCACACCAGTTGTGCCTTGTTGAATAATATATTATTGCTTATTGATATACGGGCAGGTTTTAATCATTGTTTTAACTGTTTTATTGTGTTTTATGATCATTCTATCATGTGAGTCGCCCCGAGCCCGGTCTTGGCTGGGGAGGGCAGATTATCAATTTAAATAAATAAATAAATAAATAAAATACGTGCTTGAGATCTTGCTAGGGAGAAAGCTTTGGGGGGGGCACATGGAAGTGGGGAATGGTAGGCTAGAAAAGAGTCAAGCAGACCCTCCCTTCATTAAAATTCTCTTCTCCCCCAAACTATTTTTTCATTTCAAAAAAATAGCGTCAGGGCTAAGTGACGCATGTTTGTTTGTAACATATATTTAGTCCTTTACGCTTCAATGGAAGCAGCAACTCTATACACATAAAAGGCATCAAGAATTGCATCAGCTTTTGAAGTATATATAGAAAAGCCTGCTCTTTTAGGAATGTGGTGTGTAGATTGAAATGCATATGGGCCAGGCATTGTGTGCAAATTATGGCGTTTATACATCTGTACACCCCCCACCCGGTACAGTGAACCTTGTTTAGAAAAAGCAGTTGTGCTATTTATAGCAGCTTTCAGAAATCTGGTGATACGTTTACCCATGTGAACTAATATTTTATGCAAATGGAATGTGTTTGCTGCCAAGTATAATAATTGCTAACCTCTATCTGTTCTTCAGCACAAAGGTGGCAGCTGGAAAACAAAAGGAACTTGGAGGAGAAAGTAAAATGGGAAGCGAGTGCATTTTCACATTGAGAGCAATTGGAAACAGTGCACAAACCAGGCTATGCAAATGATTGCGGCCCTGGGGGCTGGAATCGTTTTGATCAAGATGGGGGTGAGGGCTCTAATAATTTAGCATTTTTGGTATTACGCTTGTGTAGTCACTATATAGAAGGGAATAAGAAGATATTAAATGTTTCCCACATTATATTGCGGATGGAATCCAGCCATTTGCTCAAACGAGGTTTGTGTAAGGGTTGTGGTTCTTTCCCACTTTCCCTTTCTTCCAGCAATCCCTTTCAGACAATGTTCCCAGGATTGTGGGACACATATAGAGTAATAGCTATGTATGTCAGTAGTAGGACTGCCACCTCCAGGTCAGGAAATTCCTGGAGATTTGGGGGGGGGGGCGGAGTTAGGTTTGCCAGCTCTGGGTTGGGAAATACCTGGAGATTTTAGAGGTGTAGCTAGAGGAGGGTGGGATTTGGGGAGGGGAGGGACTTCAGTGGGGTATAATGCCATAGAGTCCACTTTCCAAAGCAGCCATTTTCTCCAGGTGAACTGATCTCTGCGCCTGGAGATCAGTTGTAGTAGCAGGAGATCTCCAGCTACCATCTGGAGGTTGGCTAGGGAGGGCAGGATTTTGGGATGGGAAGGACCTCACCAGGATATAATGCCTTTGAGTCCACCCTTTGAAGCAGCCATTGCCCCCAAGGGGACTGTTCCCTGTAGCCTAGAGGTCAGTTGCAATTCTGGGAGATCTGCAGGCCCCACCTGCAGGATGCCAACCCTACAGTACACTGCAGTGAGGAGGGGGGCAAAATCTTCCTCGTTTAAGAGGAGCTTCACTGACACAAGAGACAGCCTTATCAAAAGAAGAGGCAGGAAAGGGAATTTTGGCCCCTTCCCATTCCTCACCACAACTCACTGACCCATGTGGCTATTAGTCCATGTGTAGGTTTGCCAATCTCCAGGTGGTGGCTGGAGATCTCCCTCTATTACAACTGATCTCCAGGCAACAAAGATCACTTCACCTGGAGAAAATGGCTGCTTTGGAAGGTGAACTCTATAGCATTGAAGTCCATCCCCTCCCCAAACCCCGCCCTCCTCAGGCTCCAACCCCAAAATCTCCAGGTATTTCCCACCCTGGAGCTGGCAACTGGTGGGTTCTGCAGCTCTGGGGAATCAACTTTCCTGGGATAAGAAGGGACATCTGGAGGGATGGGAATGCAGGGAAGATGGCAGCCATGAGCTATTTCGATGGACGATCACTGGATCCAACCCTGTACATTATTGGTAGTACCGTACTTCTCTGAACAGTGAGAAGTTTCAGGGTGTCAAGACTTCGGTTGTCTCACAGCAGTCTCTCTGCTTTTCTCTTTGACTCTTCCAGAATCTGCTGCTTCTTCCAACACAAAAAAAATCTAGTGGCACCATAAAGGCTAAGAACATATCTTTCAATATGAGCTTTCATCATGTATTTATCTGGCTGTGACTCTCAAAAGCTCGCATGGAAATAGACGCAGTCGGTTTTTAAGGGGGGTTACTAGATTTCTCATTTATTTTGCTACGACAGACACGGTTACCTCTTTGCAATCTTCAAACACTGACACACATCTGCCCCCCCTTCAGCCTGGAAGGGGGGCTCAACTCTACCAGGCCCTGATGGGTACTTAGATAAAGCCATTTCCTAACAATTAAGACCCACTGAGGTAATATCCGCAGTCATTAAGAAACATTACTGTTGGGTTGTTTGTGGACTCTGGTTCGCCTCAGGTATGCCATTTTACACCAAGCCTGTAGAATATACTGATAGACAGTATCCAGAATCCAATATTATTTTAGTTTCCCCAAACTGTAAATAAGCTGCAATTATTTTTATGTTGAAACTTGATAAATGCAATGCGCAAGTACTCGTTCGTTCCTCCAGCAGTAAAAAAAGTTATTATCCTCCCCAAGGGTCACCAAAAATTTCATCCTCCCATTGTCATAAATTTTTGATGCGATGTGGCATCATGAGAAATGTGGGAAGCAGTGTTTATTGAGTGTGGGAAACAAAGCTTATGGTTGCCGCCAAGATAGCTTTCATAAATATCGGTGGACTCAGTAGATTTAATGCTGTGACATCAAAATACTCAGCACCCATAGTGACTAGCTAAGGAATAAAAGTTCTGATAGGGACAAACCATGTTCCTATAATGGATCATATTTTTGCATATTTACACTGTTTTAGTCCTGTCATTAAAAAAAAAAAATCAAAATCCAGCAAAACAAAGCCAAACCTTTACATCAGAGTATTCAAATAGTATCAAATCAACAGCATTTTTTTTTTGGCTTTCTACCCTTTATACCTAGGGTTGCCAACCTCCAGCATGGTGTAGTGGTTAAGAGCGGTGGTTTGGAGTGGTGAACTCTGATCTGGAGAACCGGGTTTGATTCCCCACTCCTCCACATGAGCGGCAGATGCTAATTTGGTGCACCGGGTTGGTTTCCCTGCTCTTCCACACGAAGCCAGCTGGGTGACCTTGGGCTAGTCACAGCTCTCTTAGAGCTCTCTCAGCCTCACCTACCCCACAGGGTGTTTGTTGTGGGGAGGGGAAAGGAAGGTGATTGTAAGCCTTGAGTCTTCCTTAAGTGGTAGAGAAAGTTGGCGTATAAAAACCAACTCTTCTTCTTCTTCTCCAGGTAATGGCTGGAGATCTCCTGCTATTACAACTGATCTCCAGCCAATAGAGATCAGTTCACCTGGAGTAATCAGCCGCTTTGGCAATTGGACTCTATGGCATTGAAGTCCCTCCTCTCTCCAAACCCTGCTGTGCAGATTTTTTTTTTTAATGTTGCTTTGGCAGCAGCTGCCACCATAGCTAAGCTACAGCAGCTATTTTGTGGCTGGCCCTGCCTCCTGCGGCAACCATTTGTGTCAGCCATTTTGTGGCTGTGCCCACCATACCATGTCAAAATTCAAAAGGTCCCCACTATGGTTGCCAGCTTTGGGTTGGGAAATACCTGGAGATTTTGGGGGTGGAGCCTGAGGAGGGCGGGGTTTGGAGAGGAGAGGGACTTATATATATATATATATATATATATATATATATATATATATATATATGTGTGTGTGTGTGTGTGTGTGTGTGTGTGTGTGTGTGTGTGTGTGTGTTCTTTCTTATTCTTTACCTTGGATTACAGTGCCTTATCAATTGTACAGTGGAATATAGAGTTTGTTATATTAGTTCTGCTGTGTGTTTGAATTATTTTCCAGTTTCTGTTGCTTCACCTTTGTAGTGGTTTGTATGGTGTAATAGTTAATGTTTGTGAGCCTGCGTGCTGATTCTTTTTGTGTATAGTTTAGTTTGTTTCAGCATAGGGATTTGTCTGTTTGTTATTGCCTTTTGCAACCACCTGGAGGTTGGCAACCCTAGTCCCCACAGTCTCAAAAAGGGTGGGGACTCCTGCCCTAAAATGTAACCCAGGTGAACAGTTTGTCTGGGACTATGTTTTACAGTGCTCCAAATGAAACTCAGCTTTGATAGTTTATCAGCAGATAGATGAGAAGCACAGGTTCTAATCTGGGTTTGAAACTCTCAGATTTATTCACTTTCAGTTGCCTACACGGGAGGCAAATTTGTTTCAGCTTTGCAGGGCACTTGATTTAATCCACCTACACTTCTGTCATCCTCACCATTCAAAAGAAGTATAAATGCATGTGAAAGTTTTCTTCTTTACCCACGGCACTTCAAACTCCATGTATTTTTCGTATAACAAAGGGGTCTGTCTTCCTTCTTAAAAATAATCAGGGTTCATAAAAATGGGATTGCAGTCAGTTATCTCCACATGTAAGTGAGAGAAAATGAAATATTGTAGTCCAAGGTACTGGGAAGTCTAAGAGGCCAAGCCCTGACCTGGATAGCCCAGGTTAACATGATCTTGTCAGATCTCAAAAGCTAAGCAGGGTCAGCCCTCCTTAATACTTGGGTGGGAGACCACCAAGGAAGTCCAGGGCCATGACTCAGAGACTGGCAAGGGCAAACTACCTCTGAACATCTCTTGCATTGAAATAGTGTTGCCAGCCTCCAGGTGGTGGCTGGAGATCTCCCTCTGTTGCAACTGATCTCCAGGCAACACAGATCAGTTCCCCTGGAGAAAATGGCCACTTTGGAAGGTGGACTCTATGGCATTATACTCCATTGAAGTCCCTCCTCTCCCCAAGCCCCATTCTCCTCAAATCTCCAGGTATTTCCCAACCTAGAGCTGGAAACCCTACATTGAAAACCTCACTGAGTTGCCATGAATTTTAAAAAAGTGTGATCCTAAGGTAATGTTGGAACTGCTTAGGATGTCAACTAACCCCATGCTGGTGTATGTTAGAGGTACATCAGTGCATCTAGAGCCAGCAGAAAGCTACAGTGGTGTAATTCCAACACTAGCACAACTATACCAGCGCAGGGGCCAAGGGAAATGGCTGGTGTGGCGAGTATGTCAGGGAAAGCCTGGGATGTAGGACCAAACTAGACTTTATGGCATCTATGGATCCAACCCATGGATGCCGACCCTATTTTAGAGCTAAATTTACTCATTTAAAATGCTGTGAAGGCACAATCTGTTTTGGCACTTGAAAAGGTGCAAGGGGGGGACGACACAACAAGATCACAGGGTCCTATCCCATTGGTGGGTCCCCTTGTGCATTTTTAAATGTCCAAATTCAGCTCTAAAACGGCATCAGCATCCTATTCTGGCCTTTAATGAGCATCCTGTCTTCTCAGCCTTGTTTCTGTCCCTGATGCCTCTATGAAATTACTCTGACGAAAGAGGTGACATTAGTATAAAACCTCCACTGAGTTTAGGGGTAATGAAAAACAGCCTGACCCTGCTTCCCAGCAAGGCTACAGTGTCATGGTGCAGCTTAGCAATTTTGACTAACTCTGCAGTCAACTGCAGCATTTTAGTGGTATGTAGACCCCAGCCAAACATCATGCCCTGTAACATATATGGTGATACATTTATATATTTCACTGGAAAGATGCAGGTTGTGAGTCCTCTGCAATTATGCCAAAGTAAGTTCCATTAACAAGGCCATAGCCAAGAAAATTTCACATGGGCACATGCACATGAAAGAAGCATGCGGAAGACTGGCATTTCATACGTACCCACTACTACCGTACCATACTACTAGCATCCCTCATTCTTTCCCTGCTGTCAAAGGACTTTAGGGTCCTGTTCCTCTCACTGTCTAGCTTTGAGGTTTCCAGAGCCATTTATAAGCTTTTTGAAAAAGGCGACCATTGGTGACATTTCATTCATCTCTAAATAGTAATCTTATCAGTGCATATGTTTCATGCTGCTGCATAGTTGACCAACAGTGACAACATCACTTTTAGGAGCAGCTATGTGGTGGAGAGATTTAATCTTTTGGCATACAGAAAGAGACCTCTTGTCTGTCTCAATTTGTCTATACACAGAAGGATTGTCTGCTTTTCACCAGCCCTGCTGCCAGTATTGTCTTTCCTACAAAACATGAATTACTTTTAGGCGTAAAACTGCAAGAAGTGGAGTTGAAAAGGTCTGCACAGCAGTTCACAAAGCACACATAGTATGCACCCCATCAAGTATGTTCCTCAGTCGTATGAGATTCCTCCTTAAATTAGGATCATATTTTCGCCTTTCTAGGATCAGACACTGACCTGTATTCAGCCATCTATGCACGGAAAGTGGACTTCTCCCACATTTTTCTCCGTTCCAGAAGCTCCTTCTCATTTCTGCTTCATTTGCCTTGTTGCAGGACCCGCATGAAGGTAGGGTTGCCATTCTCAGTTGGAGGTTGGAGTTCTCTCAGAATTACAACTAGGGTTGCCAACCTCCAGGTACTAGCTGGATCTCCTGCTATTTCAATTGATCTCCAGCCGACAGAGATCAGTTTACCTGGAGAAAATGGCCACTTTGGCAATTGGACTCTATGGCATTGAAGTCCCTCCCCTCCCTAAACCCCACCCTCCTCAGGCGCCACCCCAAAAACCACCCGCCATTGGCGAAGAGGGACCTGGCAACCCTACTGTTCCTCCATGCAGGTCCTGTGGACTTGGAAATGGTCCTTTGTTACCCAAACTGGACCCAGAGAGGGGAGAATCAGCTTGTTGCAGGGTCAAAGCCTGCAAAACAAAGGATCTTTTGCCAATGTATATGGAAGTTTTATTCCTGCACAATATTCCCAAGAGAAAGAGTAACCGAGACCAACCGATTCAAACTAAATGAAATATTTATTTACTACCACTCAGGCACAAAACTAGAGACAGACCAAAATTGCAAACCTTTAAAACCGCAAACACACCGACACAAGTAAAATCAGGAATAGAACCACCCTCTCCAGCCCAATAAACACGCACACATTACACACAAAACTGAGATTAGGGAGAGGATAAAGGGAAGAGACAAGGACAGGGAGGAAGGGAGATTGCAAAGAGCGGTACTGTCTTATCCAAGATGTGTGCGAGGCTTGAGAATCGAGGGGAGTCTGTGCAGCAGAAGTCCAAGGTGGCAGAGTATCAAGGGAAAAAAGGGAACCTGTTGCAGGGGTAGCTAGGTAGTAGGAGAACCTGACACACTTTTCACCAACCTGGGCTAGTATTTTATGGGGAAAAATTCCATAGCTTTCCCAGGATCAGGAGTGGTCCAAGAAATAAAATTTCTCTAGTATCAGAGGAGCATGCCTATTATATTACTGCTGTGGAACACAGGCAGGACAATCCTGCTGCAGTTGTCTTGTTTGTGGGCTTCCTAGAGGCACCTGGTTGGCCACTGTGTTAACAGATTGCTGGACTTGATGGGCCTTGGTCTGATCCAGCATGGCTTTTCTTATGTTCTTATGAATTCGACTGGGCAGTTTGAAGATAACTGCTGCCCAAATCTGGTGGGAAGGTTAGAAGAAGAAGAGTTGGTTTTTTATACCCCAATTTTCTCTACCTTTAAGGAGTCTTAAACTGGCTTACACTATCAAAACAGCCTAACATCGGACTGACTCAGAATGCACCATAAAGAAGACAGTTTTACCATCATTTCACACCTGGTTCCTTGTTGATATGCTAAAACTTTCCCATCTTGGAATATTTCCAGCATGGTGTATTGGTGAAGAGTGGTGGCCCCTAATCTGAAGAACCGGGTTTGATTCCCCACACCTCCACATGAGTGGCAGACTCTAATCTGGTGAACCGGGTTTGTTTCCCCACTATTCCACATGAAGCCAGCTGGGTGACCTTGGGCTAGTCACAGTTCTCTCTGAACTCTCTCAGCCCCACCTACCTCACAAGGTGTCTGTTGTGGGGAGGGGAAGGGAAGGAGATTGTAAACCAGTTTGATTCTCCTTAAGTGGTAGAGAAAGCCAGCATATAAAAACCAATTCTTCTTCCTCTTCTGATTGAATGAAAAGAGAAAAAAATATTTAGGAATTCTAAATGTTAAATCTACATAAGCCCAGCAACCTTTATGCCAGTTACTAGCTGCAGTTTGCAACAAGCAACAACCCCCCCTTTCCAGCACATGATTATCCTATTTCTTTTCCCACGTGGTGCAACATCTGAAAACTGCCTGTGTGCCAACAGAAGAAGGGTAGGCGTGGAGAGGAATAACGTTCCCAATTATGTAGGAAGGAGACTGAATGGTGTGTATTCTCCCCAGAGAGCAAAGTACAGCTGCAAACACAGTGGCAGGACCTTTTGGGACTCACATTTCAGAAAGGTGCCTTTGTGTGGGAGAAGAAAATTAATGATAAGGCTGGGGGGGATAAAAGGCTGGGGGAGATTCCCTCCCGGCAATCTGAACATTGCATATGGTTCCAGGGCATTTCCAGGGAACTGGAATCAAGAGCATCTTGTTTAATTACATCTGTAACATGTACTAGTCATTTAATTTATACACAAAGAAAAGAAGAGCGATTCCTGTAATCATATTCCTTGTTTAGATCACTAATCATTGAAGAACCCAGAATCAACACAAATAAATTAATGAATGCATAAAGAGTATCTGGGCTGTTCATTGGATTTTAATGCGTCCTGACTTCCATTGTTATGGAAACTAAAACAGATGGGGATTCTATATGTTTGGAGTCTGCAATCTTTGACAATGAAACAGCCAGACTATGTCAAAATTCAGAGCAAGAGATCAAGAAAGAAACAAGGTAAGAAAGCCGACTTGCATAACAAAAATATACAATATTAATGTTACTGAAAACTGATGTGTTGAGCAATAATCCATACATTTTCCACAGCCCGCATATTGGTTGTTGTGAGTCCTTTATTAGGAAGCAGCACATATGAGGTCTCACAATAATGAATAAATATACACAGGAGCAACCTGCGCACTTGTTTTAGTGCACCGGCATAAATCTGCACACAGTTTACCCCTGGATTACTGGCAACTGCTTGCCACTATAATTACCCTTTCCTATCTCTGAAGAATCTGGAAAAGTTGGTTATGAATGTCAGGATCTGCCCTGGCCCCACATCTACCTGGGACGAAGAGGAAACTCCTCAAAGATTGAGGAATCCCTCATGGCTTCCATTATACCTGAGGGTCCCTGACCCTGGAGCGTCCAGGAGAAGACCCCCCCCCCATCTTCTTCATCACCACAGGTTCCTGTTCAAGAGCCAGTGGAACAAGCAGACCAGAAACTCCCTGGTGGACGCCATCCACCTCCAGCACTGCCAGTAAGCCCCCAGGACCTCAAAGAAGCCAGACAGTCTGTGCTGAAATCTAGATAAGGAGCCCACACCAGGCAGCTAAAGGCACCTCTCACTCCAGTACCCTGCAGGAAGAGAGCACCTGGTATACCTCCCCCCCCTCGAGAATGCTTCATTCATCGAGTACCAAGCTTCAGGTTGTCCCCAGCCCAAGGAGTGTCTGGCTGTCCTCAACTGGGGCCCAGGGCTTTTTCTGCCCTGGGCCCCGCCTGGTGGGATAGCCTCCCAAATGAGATCAGGGCCCTTCAGAACCTAAAGGAGTTCCACAGGGCCTGTAAAACGGAGCTATTTCACTGGGCTTATGGTTGAGGACAGCTATGGTTTTCAACTAGTGCTGGCCTCCCTGTTTCCCCCCTCCCCTCTTTTTAACATCTACAGCTAGTCAATTACTAGATGGTGGGGGGGACACTGCTGTTGACTGTCCTGTTGGCCCTGCACACCAGAGACATCTCTGAGTTGTGCCATCTGGGTACTTATGCAACCAGCATATTCTGATTTTTGTAATTGTTTTATATATGGGGCTTTTATTGCTGTTATTATTATGGTTTTAATTGTATTTATTGAATCTAATTGTTGTTTGATTTGTTTGATTCTCTTTCCAGCCACTCTGAGCCCAGCTTTGTCGGGAAAAGCAGGATAGATAGATAAGATAGATAGATAGATAGATAGATAGATAGATAGATAGATAGATAGATAGATAGATAGATAGATAGATAGATAGAAGGATCCAGGACCTAACACCAGCTGCAGCAAGGGACAATGTTACCTGCTCCCCATATTAACTTTCAGCTGCACTCTAGCTTTTGCTGGCTGAACACCTCTTCAGCCTAGATTCTACTAAGCTTTGGACAGCTCCCCGCAGCGAGGCTTCTACTAGCCAGTGTTGAGGGTCAGTTCCAGATCAGCCTGAGCTTGGCTTGTCGTCAGAGACTCTCTGTTTGCATTCCCTAGTAGACCACGTAGTGATGGTGAAAATTATGTTGGGGGTCGAGCATGTTGAAGCCTAGATTCGTTTGTTGTCTGAAAGGTTTCTGAATCCAGGGTATAGAATCATGTCACTGGGAAGCAAAGCATCTGGGCCCATTTATGCAGGTCCTCGCGGTCACCCTGCCGACTGCTTCGGGGCTTTGCTTCGATTATGCTTGCATTTTCTGACCGGCAGAGGTCATCTTGTTCTCTCCGTGTGTTTTACCTGCGTTTTCTGGATGCTGGCTAAACACAAATCCAGAAAACGCGGGCAAGACGTGCAGAAATGCGTGGGGAGAGCAAGACGACCTCTGAGGGTCAGAAAATGCATGCATAATCAAAACAAAGCCCCAAAGTAGTCAGGATACCCAAGCAGAGCACAAACATGTATTCTCTGTCTCTCTCTGAAGCGTGCCAGATATGTGTAAAATTGTGAGAGGATTCAGCATGTGTTTTGGGCCCGAACACTGTGAGCGTCGTTTATATATTTGGAATATTAATATGCTGCAATTCAACATTATCAAATGCTCACAAATTCCAAAGTTAACCTGAAATCAAACATAGGATTTGGGACATCAAACTTCAACACCATTCAAATTCTGCTGCAGAATACCATTACTTCAGGAACAAGAAACTGGTGATGTGAAACCTTTAGCTAAGTTATTGATTCCCAAACACAGGATAGCTTTCCCTCTGTCCTGTCTCAATGTTTTTCCATCTGCTTTATTATTGTTGTTGTTGTTAGAGTTCGTTTTTATATGGTGACTTTCTCTACCACTTAAGGAAGAATCAAACCAGCTTACAATCACCTTCCTCTCCCCTCCCCACATCAGACACCCTGTCAGGTAGGTGAGGCTGAGAGAGCTCTAAGAAAGCTGTGACTAGCCCAAGGTCACCCAGCTGGCTTCATATGTAGGAGTGGGAAAACCAACCCAGTTCACCCAGTTAGTGTCCACCACTCATGTGGAGGGGTGGGGAATCCAACCTGGTTCTCCAGTTTAGAGTCCACCGCTCCAAACCACCGCTCTTAACCACTACACCATGCTGGCTCATACTGAGGTGTGCCGCTTCATGAGCATTTATGTCCTTGTGCTACTGGGGAAATTGAAATGGCTGGACATGTGCTTCTCCATTGCCTCTTCCATAGTGACCTTAGATATATAGTTATTATACCCATCTTCCAAAAAACCCCTGGGAAGATTGGAGGAATGGTATACCTCCTTTCTTCTTGCATGACTTGAATCTGAAACCTTGGATAGAGTTGCCAGATTCTGCCAGAGTCTACTAAGGTACAGTGTTGATTTAGAGGCAAGTATTTGCATTTTATATATATTTTAATGGAAGACTGTATATATATTCTTATAACCACTCTGTTAATATATGTTTTATTCTGCTTGTCCATGACTGTAATAAATTATTGATTGTTTGATTGATTGAAATGCTCACAAAGCACATTACATCTAATTCAAAACTTAAATGCTAAGACCCACGGACCTAAAACCAACAGCAGGAAAAACTGCAATAAAAACAGTTCAATGCTTGCAGCACTAGCAGGTCAATTAAAAGCAAGAACAAGTATTTTAAGTTGTCTTGGGAATAAAGAATGGGTGATTTGACACTTTTGAAGGAGGGAGTTTCTCAGTTCTGGAGCTGTCATGGAGAAAGCTCTGATTTGGCGGAGACTGATCTGCATTTTTCCACAGGAAATGGAATCTATATTGGGAGATTTATGTGTGGTGTGCCCACCGTCTTAATGTTAGCTGTCCGCCACAGCAATCTGATCAAGCTGAGGTCCGGATAGGAAGCGGGGGAGGGGGGATCCCAAACTGGAATCTCTAGTAGAGAAAAAAGATGGGCCACTACTACCTGTAATACCACCTCCATTTTCGTCCTCACAACAGTCCTGTAAGGAGATGAAGCTGAGGTAGAGTAATTGGTGCAGAGACTGGGGGCTTTGCACCCAGGCCCCCAAATCCTAGCCTGATAACCTCATCCCTACACAATGCTCCTCCTGTTGCTTTCACAAGCCACGTCAAGTCAAGAGCCAGTGCAGTGCAGTGGTTAGCGTTTTGGACTAGGATCTGAGAAACCCAGGTTCTAATCCTCACTCGGCCACAGAAGCTTGCTAGGTGGCCTTGGGCCAGTCACACTCTCTCAGCCTCACCGACCCCACAGAGGGGTTGTGAAAATAAAATGGAGGAGAATAGACCAATGTAAGCCGCTGTAGGATCTCTGGGTGGGGGGAGGTGGGATATCAATGAAGTAAACATATAGGGAGAAAGAGCTGGCTGAAATAGCCCCTCAATGTGCCTCTCAAAGTTCTGAATGGTCACCAAGGTTTTCACAGTGCCCTGTACAAATCCAGGGTGGTGTAGTGGTTAAGAGCAGCAGACTCTAATTGGGTTTGATTCCCCCACTCCTCCACATGTAGCCTGCTGGGTGACTTTGGGCTAGTCACACTTCTCTGAGAACCCCCACAGCCCCACCTACCTCACAAAGTGCCTGTTGTGGGGAGAGGAAGGCAAGGCAATTGTATGCTGCTTTGAGACACCTTAAGATAGAGGGAAAAGCGGGGTATAAAAAACAACTCTTCTTCTTCTTCTTCAAGAATCACAAGATTGTGCCGGTGTCTTTTATGTGCCTTCAAGTCACTTTTGACCGATGGTGACTCAATGAATCAATGACCTCTGTCAAGTCCTCTCATTAACAGCCCTGCTCAGGTTTCTTAAAGCTTGGAGGGCTTTAAGAGGAGAGTGGACATATTCATGGAGGAGAGGGGTATTCATGGCTGTTAGTTAGAACGGATACTAGTCATGCTGCATACCTATTCTCTCTAGTATCAGGAGCATGCCTATTATTTTGGGTGCGGTGGAACACAGGCAGGGTGGTGCTGACGTGGAAGCAGGCGGATTAGCAGTTATCCAGGACACACCACCAGAACACCTTACTTTATAGAAAACAGTGTTGTTTAATTTACAGTGCACAGATAAAAGTAAACCGTCATGTACACTTCTCTCCACTAAACTTCCCAACACAGAGTTACAGTTACATAGGCTTATATACATAACACCGCCTGAAACCAATAAGGCCACCTGCAGACCTGGCCACAGTATTACATCATCTTTACTGCTTTAAACCGGTAAGTTGCAGTTCACCCTAGAACCTGCAAGGCTATTGCTGCCTCTTGCATCATCCTAGATGCCTCTGAACTGACAGCTACCTGTCAGCTGTCTCTGTCAGATTATTATGGGCAACTTGTTACTCTGACAGGTACTGCTGCACTCCTCTTGTTAGTGGCTTCCTAGAGGCACCTGGTTGGCCACTGTGTGAACAGACTGCTGGACTTGATGGGCCTTGGTCTGATCCAGCAGGGCCTTTCTTATGTTCTTATGTTCAATTTTTAAAAAGGGTGAGATTGGCAGCCCCTATGTATTAATTATTATTGGCACTTATTTTATTATCGCTTAGTAATGATAGCTAATTAATGCCATTGTATTCCCTATTACTATGTATGGGTGTGAAAGCTGGACAGTGAAGAAAGCTGATAGGAAGAAAATAGATTCCTTTGAAATGGGGTGTTGGAGGAGAGTGTTACGGATTCCGTGGACTGCCAAAAAAACAAATCAGTGGGTTCTAGATCAAATCAAGGCTGAACTGACCCTAGAAGCTAAAATGACTAAACTGAGGCTATCGTATTTTGGTCATGTCACGAGACGACAAGAGTCACTGGAAAAGACAGTCTTGCTAGGAAAAGTTGAGGGCAGCAGGAAAAGAGGGAGGGCGAAAACGCACGGTCACTTTATCCTCCTTTAATCCCTGTTTCAGCCAGGATCGAACGCACATTAGGCGAAACGCACGCATTCGATCCTGGCTGAAACAGGGATTGAAGGAGGATAAAGCGACCATGCGTTTTCGCCCGGAGACCCAACAAGAGACGGACGGACTCCACGAAGGAAGCCACAGCCTTCAGTTTGCAAGACCCGAGCAAGGCTGCCAAAAGATGGGACGCTTTGGAGGGCTTGCATCTATAGGGTCGCCATGCGCCGGAAGCGGCTTGACGGCGCCAAACACACACGACGCAGAGCTATGAAATGTGCGGGGATAGATGATAAGAGGACCGCTTGCAGGTCACGGCACCAGAAATGATGTGGTAAACGGGGGTTCGTGGGGGGAGAGAGAGACCTGAGATCGTTATTTCAAGAAAACAGTTTATTTGCAGCTGCTGACTCAGAGGCCCTAATGGGCAGAAATCTCTGAGCCCTGATTGTACTGAGGGAGAGATATTTATCCAAATTCAAGATGTGACAACCCATCAACATTCAGGGTAAAGCTGATAAGCACTACAGACATAGAGGCGGCAGTAGAGCAACAGTTTCACCCAGTTCTTGTTATGGTTTACCGTAACCCTCTGTGACTCTTGCCCCAGTTACTAGCACACAGACACACAGAGATATCCCTGCCCAGCAACAAGCTATCCCCTTGCTGTCCTAATACATTTACAGAAAGGAAAAGAGATTATTAAAAAAGGTAAAGGTAAAGGTCCCCTGTGCAAGCATTGGGTCATTCCTGACCCATGGGGAGACGTCACATCCCAACATTTTCTAGGCAGACTTTGTTTGTGGGGTGGTTTGCCGTTGCCTTCCCCAGTCATCTTCCCTTTACCCCCAGCAATCCGGGTACTCATTTTACCGACCTCGGAAGGATGGCAGGCTGAGTCAACCTTGATCCGGCTCCCTGAAACCAACTTCCGTCAGGATCGAACGCAGGTCGTGAGCAGAGCTTCGACCGCAGTACTGCAGCTTAACACTCTGCGCCACGGGGCTCCTGTTGTATAAATGTGTGTGTGTGTGAAGTGCCGTCAAGTCGCAGCCGACTTATGGCGACCCCTTTTGGGGGTTTTCATGGCAAGAGACTAACAGAGGTGGTTTGCCAGTGCCTTCCTCTGCACAGCAACCCTGGTCTCCCTTGGTGGTCCCCCATCCAAATACTAACCAGGGCTGACCCTGCTTAGCTTCTGAGATCTGACGAGATCAGGCTAGCCTGGCCATCCAGGTCAGGGCGTTGTATAAATACCCTTGTATAATTTCCCCCCCTCTTCTTTTAATACCATTGTATTTTATTTTTCTTTTTTTCTTTTCTTTTTTTTATATTGTATGTTTTGTTAAAAATTTAATAAAAATTTTATATATATATATATATATATATATATATATATATATATATATATATATATATATAATAAGAGGACTGCTTGCTATTCTTTTTATATTGTATGTTTTGTTAAACATTTAATAAAAATTTAATAAAAAAAAATATATATATATGCCCTGACCTGGATGGCCCAGGCTAGCCTGATCTCGTCAGATCTCAGAAGCTAAGCAGGGTCAGCCCTGGTTAGTATTTGGATGGGAGACCACCAAGGAAGACCAGGGTTGCTGTGAAGGAAGGCACTGGCAAACCACCTCTGTTAGTCTCTTGCCATGAAAACCCCCAAAAGGGGTCGCCATAAGTCTGCTGCGACTTGAAGGCACTTTACACACACACACACACACACACACACACACATATATAAAATAAGAGGACTGCTTGCTATTCTTTTTATATTGTATGTTTTGTTAAAAATTTAATAAAAATTATATATATATATATATATAAAATAAGAGGACTGCTTGCTATTCTTTTTATATTGTATGTTTTGTTAAAAATTTAATAAAAATTATATATATATATATATAAAATAAGAGGACTGCTTGCTATTCTTTTTATATTGTATGTTTTGTTAAAAATTTAATAATATTATATATATATATATATATATATATATATATATATATATATATATATATATATATATATATATATATATATATATATATATATATAAAAATAAGAGGACTGCTTGCTATTATTCCCGTTGTTCACGGAGCGCGCAGGAACTCCGAGTGCGGCTTGATGATCGGCAGCAACGTGTTTGCAGGAGCGTGGCATTTCCAGGCGCGCGCCAACGCCAACGCGGGGAAGGGGCCGGAGGGGGCGAGGGCAGCAGGTCCCGGGGCGCTGCCTCTGCTGCTGCCGGCGCCGCGGCTCGTGCGCTCCGCCCCTCGCTAGGTACCAGGCGAAAGAAGCCAACCGCGAGGCGCGCCGGCGCGCCTCGCGGTTGGCTTCTTTCGCCTGGTACCCAGCGAGGGGCGGAGCGCACGAGCCGCGGCGCCGGCAGCAGCAGCAGCAGCAGCAGCCACAGAAGCAGCAGAGGCGGCGTCTCCCGCGAGAAGGGGGTGGCATCCCAAGCCTGCCCTCGCCGCCGCCCGAGGAGCATGCTCTGCCCGCAGCCCGGCTTTCTCCAGGTAAGGCTCCCGCTCTGCTGCCTGACGCTCGCGCCCGGCCCTGCCAGGAACTCTCCTCCCCCCCCCCCCGCCCCAGCTCTCCAGAGAAAGCCCAAAGGCCGCAGATGGCTGCTCTGCTCCCCCCCTCCTCCCCGACGGACCCTTGGCCCAAGCGGTCGGGGCTGGTGCCTCTGCTCCTCCTCCGCAGCCACCTCCCCGCCTCCCCTTTCTTCCGGGCCCGGGGACGCGTCCTGGGTGTTACGGAACGTTTCTTAAAAATCTTTAAAAAAAAAAAATCTTAAAAATTTTAAAATCTTAAAAATTCTTTAAAAAAAACACGTGCGCTTAAAAATCAAAGCAGGGCAGGTTACATATGGGGGGGGGGGAGAGAGGCTCTGTTTTGGCTAACGGGAGGGGGAAGGATCGGCTTGCCCCTTCCGAGGATCAGCAGTGGGTCTTCCCCGGAGTGAGTTTCTGTTTACATAACGCCCAGCGGGTCGCCGGGTTAGTCTGTCTGCAGTAGTAGAGAAGGGCAAGTAGTAGAGAAGGGCAAGAGTCCAGGAGCACCTTCAAGGCTGACCATTCTAGCTGGATCTGAAGAAGGGAGCTGTGGCTCGCGAAAGCTCCTACCCTGCCAGGAAATATTTTGGTTCGTCTTGAAGGGGCTGCTGGGCTCTTGCCCTTCTCCGCTTCTGTTTACATAGGTAGCAAAAAGGGGGGGGGGGCCAGGCTTTGTCAAGTCATAAAATACCCGGGATGGGAATTTCCCCTTTCCCTTCTACTTCATGGGGACTGCTTGTTTATTTGCAGAAGGGGAGGGGATGGAGAGGAGGGGAAAAGGAATGAGTGCAGAGTGGCAACACATGGTGTTCCCCCCCCCCCCAGAGCATCTTTGGACGCTTGGCACCCCCCTTTCTCTTGGACCATTCAGGGGGGCTGGAAGTCTGTCTTCAGCAAGCATCCTCTGTCACTGGGAGGATGGGGGGGGGAGAGAAGCTGGAGGGTGCGTTTTCTTCCTATTCAGCATCTGGGTTGGATTTGGTGTTTGGCTGCCAGTGCGAGCCAGCAAAATAAAGGCGGCAGGGTGAGGGAGCCCCTGCTAGCTGTAGTTGACACTAGTTTGGCAGCGTTATCTGGGTTGTGCTGTGACGGATTCAGTATTGGAGTTTGGGTGCTGGTGGTTTCTTTAAATAGTCTCCGGCTTGGGGTCAATGCAGCAAATTCTTAACAACAAGGGCATTTTTTTTTTTTGCTTCCTTGCCCTCCCCTCTGACATTGTTTTGAGTTAATGAACAACGTACCCCTCTTATAAGGATTAAACTCCTCCTCTTATTTCTGTGCATAGGCAGTGGATGGGTTGCAATTGAAAAGAGCGGTGGTGCAGCCATGAATAACGCAGCTTAAAAAATCCTTTCCTAGCTGCATAGCGTACATACGCAAACCCACACATGCAGCGGGTTTCTTCTCACTCTTGCCTGTTCCGACCGTGTGTGGCATTTCTTCAAATGAAAGGCATTTCTTTGGCCCTGGCCTGGCTGTTTACATTCTTCCTTTGGAGAACTGCAGAGGCGCCCCTGTTTATGCTGCACTCAGCAGAAGTGCGGAAGCTCGAAGGAGAATCCTGCCCCAGCTCCCTTTTGCCTGTGTTTTTAATAATCTGCCATCTGATTCAGCGGGGCGCATCCCTGGTCTGGAAAGAAAAGCATTTGAGGAACAGGGAGGGAAAAATTACTGCTGCCTGGAAGAAGTAGCATAGCAGGTGGTCAGCTGTGCCTTTGTTGAGCGGTGAACATACAAGGATTCTGGTTATTACAGTAATTCATTTTAGCTTGGGGATTCATTTGAAAATTTGGATTTTCCACTAAGAAGGGATTATCATTTCCCCCCTTGCTCTCTCAGTGTGTGTATTTTGTAAAGAAATGTACAGTGCAGTGTGTGTCTTGGCTGCTGTCTGTACTTGTCTTTGCCGTTGCCTTTGAAACGCTTTTACAATTATTTTTGAATAGCACGATACTATTTTTATTCCCATTCTGAATGCACCCTATCGGTGGTTTGAAAAGACATCAGAAGAAAATCTGGGTACGCTTTACTTGAATTCCCAAAGAGATCCACTAGTGACTGTACTTTCCTGTTTTTGTTATGTTTTGGAAAATGAATATTTAATTATAAATGCCTGTTTGATTCAAAAGCTATTTGTATGACGGCTAGTACTAATTAAGGTTTGAAAACTTTGATGACTGAAGCCAGGGTATATTCTTGCTTTATGGGTACGTACCTGCCTTGGTTTACCAGTCTCACTAGAAATGTTTACATATGCCTTGGAAAAGGTCATGCTTTCCTCTCCATTGAATGCTTATATTTAATTCCTCTAAGCGCTGCCTGTCACAGGTTTTCATTACACATGTGTAATGTGTGAGTATGGCAGCAGGTCGTGCAAGATACCAGATGCAATGTTCCTTAAGCTTATACAGGCTAACCAGAGTTTCCTTCGGGCTTCCCAACAGCTGGTAGATCTCCTTTGTCAACTCTTCTGTGTGTATATATATGCATGACTGTTTAAAATCTTGCCAGGATGTACTGATATAAAATGGGCAGTAGTTTCAGATCTGGTTTTCAGATTATTACAGGGAACCTTGGAATGCCTTTGGAGATTATCGGTATGTGTGGGGGTCCTTGTTAAGAAGATGGGTAATAATTTTGTCTTCCCATGATCGGATTTCCTGTGCAGAATGTAGGTAGGCTAAACCTAGGGAAGTGTTTCATGCAAGGCCCCAAGAGATGACAAGTTGACGTGAAAGGCAATCCCTAAGAATAGAAAGTTCGGAAACCTTTGTTTTAGATGAAACAGTCAGGCGTCCCTGGTATTATTCATCCGGTGGCCACTTTTGGAATTTGAGAAAGGGTGGCAAGCATCATCAAAAAATGGCTCTCATGTGGGGGCGGGGAACGTGGCCGTGGCAGAATGCTGGAAGGTTCCAAGCCTAATGTACAATAGAGGCAGCTACTTTCAGATGGGCATTCCCTGCAGAAGCAAAAGGTATGCCTTCTGGGCTCTTCTGGAGCATTTCCTGCTCTAGGGAAGGGGAGGAAAGCTGGGAATGGCTGTTTCAGTGTGGAAATGAAGATGCTGTTTGGCTTCACCTTCAAAAGAAAGGTGAGGGGGGTTTGCATTGACGTTATCAAGCCCAGAAAGGCAAGTATGTCTGTGGCTGAAACAAGGGTGTGTGGCTGTGTCTGGAATGAGCCCACTGCTTGTGAATCAGTCAGCTGGTAGATAGTGACCTGAAACTCTTCCCCCCCCCCCATGGGTACTATGTTGGGGATCATTCCATAATTACATCTGTAGAATCTCCCTGCGTTTCTTTTTCTCTCTTCATGTCCTTTAATGCATTTATGGTTTACCTGTGGAACTCAAGGCAGTGTGCATGGGGTTCCTGGGAAGCCCAGGCACTGACCAGACACAAACCTGCTTTGCTACACAAGGTTACTGTATTATGTGTCTCCAGATCATACCTTCTGCTTGCATACAAAGCTTGATAGCTAGAGTCAGCTAGCTGGGCTGCTGCTTTTCCAAGGTCCAGAGGTACTTGCTGCTTTATAGTTCCTATATTGCTTGCTGGCATAGGGTTGCCAACCTCCAGGGGGTGGCTGGAGATCTCCTGCTATTATTTTTCCCTTCTGCTCTCCCACATAGGAGAAACACATAATAGGAATTCACCCACCATGCACTAATGTGGTTCTTATTGGGTAGTAGAAATAAAAAATATTTAACAGGAGACATTGCTTGAGAACGGAGGGGATCCTAAATATCCCTCCTCCCTTTCCAAGACAATGTTTACAAGCCTAAGAACACTTACCTGGAATAAGGCCCCTCTATTGAATAAAACAGGACTTGCTTCTGAGCAGACCTGCTTAGTGTTGCTCCCAGTGTAGGGTTGCCAACCTCCAGGTACTAGCTGGAGATCCCCTGCTATTACAACTGATCTCCAACTGATAGAGATTGGTTCCCCTGGAGAAAATGGCCGCTTTGGCAATTGGACTCTATGGCGTTGAAGACCCTCCCCTTCCTCCTCAGGCTCCACCCCAAAAACCTTCCGCCGATGGCAAAGAGGGACCTGGCAACCCTAGGCTGGCAACATATTTTTAAACGGGAGCCATATTTTGAATGTAGCAATCTCTGGAAAGCCACCAATATTGGCACCATTTATTACTTCTGCCAAGGTACAAAAATGACACTGTACCCCTCTTAGGGTTGCTAACCTCCAGGTATTAGCTGGGGATCTCCTGCTATTACAACTGATCTCCAGCCGATTGAGATCAGTTCACCTGGAGTAAAAGGCAGCTTTGGCAATTGGACTCTGTGGCATTGAAGTCCCTCCCCTCCCCAAACCCTGCCCTCTGCAGGCTCCACCCCAAAAATCTCCAGGTATTTCCCATTCCGGAGCTGGCAACCCTAACCCCTCTTCGGCTTGTCTATGGTGAAATCCAAGCCTCAATTTTAAAAAGCTTTTCTTCTGCTCAGAAAGAGCTCCCAAGGAAGCAGGAAGTATTTTACATGCCTCTGGACATGCTGCTTTATAACTGGCTGTGAGAGAAACCAAGTTTGCGTGTCCCGCACTTTGCCTTATGCTTGGGGATTTCACCCAGATTTTGCTCAGGGAAGATGGAAGAGTCGGGTTATCAGAGAAATGGGAAGACCCAGACGTTGTGAGGGCTGGGCACGAGGTCATCTCTAATGGAGGGAAAGTTCATGCATAACTCCAAGGAACAACCGAGACAGTGAGTGAAAGTACCCATGCATAAATGACCTGTATGACCCAGAAAGATTCCATGCTTTTGTCTAAGCTAACTACATCCTCCCTTTTAAAAAGGGAAGAGGCCCCCCAAACTCATATGATGGATTTCCCCCCCAGCACAACAAAGATCTCACTTACTGGCACAAATGTATGGATTTCACGGTGCGTTTGATTAATCTTAGCAGGTTTTTAGCCTGACATCGCAGATATTCTCTTGCTACCTATTTGTTTCTTTATAACATATATTTCTTGTGGCCTGTTCAAGATACGTCTCTGCAACTGTTAATATTTCCATTCCCCCTTCTGTGTCTTGCGTAGTTTGTCAAAGCAGTCATGGAACACAGAAATCTTTCAAACAGCGATTACAATATTTTTTCTTAAGTATTAACATAAAATATGCTGCTATTGGGAAGTGCACTTAAACCAATATCTTTTGATAATAATATTCCTGACGTCCCCATGTGAGCATGTTGCTGTCTGCTGCTCCCAGACTGCTTCAGTGGCAGGGACAGAAGAGTCATCTTCAGAAAACTATGTGAAATAAATTAATAGCTATCAAGAATGTTGCATTCCCAGAGCTGATTTTCTAGATACAAGCGAGACTCTGCAGAGAGAAGGAACTGTTGCTTGCCGCCTTAGCACAGTATCCTCCAAATTTCAGGTAGATGAGGCACACTGAAAAGGTTTTCTTTTAGAGTAACTCTTTTGGGTATACCTTCTGCTTGGAAATTCTTTCTGTTAGGTTGCTTGGAAATTCCTTCAGTTAGAGTAAGTACTCTGAGATCCTAGGATGTTCATTATAGAATTTTTCACAGCACACATTTTGGAAATAGTTGCCTTGCATAACATGAGGTCAGAAACTAATTGACCACAATGTGCCACAAATAAGTAAAGTATAGGTACGCCTAGCGTGAAACATTTTAAAGCCCTAGTCTTGCCTGTTTTATTTGCATTAATTTGGAAAAGCCACTACAATACCATTGCTGTTATGAAAAGAACGGCTGATTCTTACCATTTTACTATGACTTCAGATTATTAGGATTTAGTTCTTAGGGCTGTGAGCTTTAATTGGATCAAAGGTTTGGATGATTAATCAGTTGAAAGTTTTAATCAGCATGGCTATGGCTTAAAGGGCACATGCATTCATTTTTGGAGCCCTGTTTGACTCTGGTTTTGTTGCTGCGATAGAGATCAAGAGAGAAATTATTGAAATTAGCCTTTCTTTCTAACAGTGAGTGGAAACTGCTGTTTGTTGAATGTGCTTGCTGGCCCCTCCTCCAACATGGATGCATATGGGATTAGTGGGTCTTTGAAATATATGTGTTTTGAATTATCTGTTTTGTTTTAGGGCTGAATCCCAAACTGATGCAATTCAGTAGCAAAATACAAACTCTTGCTTTATCAGTCAGCGGGTTTTGATCTTCCCAAGACTGATAGACCAGTGAGTGACACTTTTGCAATAAGAATTCTGACTGTGTTGAGGCCAATTTAGAGGGGGAGACAAGAAGGAGAAGAAAAGAGTTCAAAAAGTACTGTGCAATCAAATTTTTGAAGCGAAGCAAATTGAGAAGAGAGTTCCGTGCAAATTTAAATGGAATCCTGGCCACTTTTCTTCTTATGAGCCGAGATCCTCTTCCTTGTATCGAACAAATAGTATCCAAGTGCCTAAGTGATGGTTTTGTGAGTCATTTGTAGAGATTTTCAGCCTTTCTGTGGTTAGGACAGGATGCACTTGGACAAACCTTATTTGTTCCCGAGAGTGGTGTCCAGTTTTGCCAATCCTTTATAAAGGCAAATAATCAGCTGGCAAGAGCGGCTGCTGTGAGCAGTGGTGTTCGGCTTCTGCTTGCTTCCATCACTGCCTCGATAGAGTTGCCAGCCTCCAGGTACTAGCTGGAGATCTCCAGCTATGACAACTGATCTCCACGCCAGTGTGGACGCCAGAAATGCCTGTTGCCAAGGTTTGCTTGCCCTAAGACTCGTAACTCGCAAACAAGTTGCACCTCTCCTTTCCATGTCATTGTTTACATTTTCTTTTGTTCTGCTTGCTTTTTTCCTTCCCATAACAAAGTTCAAGGGAGAGAGGTGTATTGGCAAATTCTGTTCTTTTTTGTCCAAATGTTAAAGAAAGCCTTTGAGCAGATGAAGAACAGATTTCGTCAGATGCAGGATAGATGCAGATGAATCCATACAGCCAAGGTGCATAGTGTTTTCTGTGGGGACCCAAGTAGGGATCTGTAGAACTGACCTGCAAGGTTCTACCACTCTACAATAATTCAGTTAGTTTCCCTTGAAATACCTTAATTTTTTGCCCAAGCAGAAACCTGCTCCTCAATTTGCCTCCATATTTCTCTTTAGAAGAATAAGAAGATGTGTTAGTTTTTATATGCCATTTTTCTCTTTTAAGGAGAATCAATCCGACTTACAATCGCCTTTCTTTCCTCTCCCCTCAACAGACACCCTGTGAGGTAGGTGGGACTGAGAGAGTTCGGCGAAAACTGACTGGCCCAAGGTCACCCAGCTGGCTTCATGCGTAGGAGTGGGGAAACCAACCCTGTTCGCCAGATTAGAGTCTGCCACTCATGTGTAGGAGTGGGGAATGAAACCTGGTTCACCACATTCGAGTCCACCGCTCCTAACACTACACCACACTGGCTCTCACCTTTAGGCAAGGTGATCTGGCCTTGTCTGCTGGCTTCATGCATGGAGTCCCAGACTGTAAAGGATCTTAGCTTGATGTGTTGTGGAAACTCCATACAGACCGAGTTCAGCTTATGTTACTACTTGAAGTAGAATACATATAGAAGCAGAATCATTATGACACAAGAGGGCACATTTATTTTTTAATTTAAAATGTGTATGCTCATCCTTTCTTCTAGGACTCAGAGTGGCTTGTATAAGCATCAACAAGTTGCAAGAAAGACAGCAATACAATAAATGTCTACACCACTAAATCAAGATCCCCGTCTCGGGACAAATATCGCAGCAAAAACCTTCTTCCCACAGATCTGGTACACTCAATAGAAAGCTCTCCAAAACATGCTCTGTAAAGCAAGAAGGTGCCATCTGGCAGGTAATCCACAATATGGGCCCCACCTCTGAAAATTCCCTAGTTCTGGATGCAACAGAACCAAATAATTAAAGGGAAATAACAGTGGGGAGAAGATTGTCTGAGGAAGGTAATTAGTGCATGGGAACATATCAGGAAATGCAGTGCAATTGGAATAAAGGTGTCAGGATGCGAAGGGCTTTAAAGGTAGTAAGAAGAAGATGAAGAGTTGGTGTTTATACCCTGCTTTTCTCTACCGTAAGGACTCTCAAAACAGCTTACAGTCACCTTCCCTCCGCCCCCACAACAGGCACCTTGTGAGGTAGGTGGGGCTGAGAGAGTTCAGAGAACTGTGACTAGCCCAAGGTCACCCAGCAGACTTCATGCAGAGGAGAAGGGAATCAAACCCGGTTCTCCAGATTAGAGTCCGCCACTCTAATTGGGGGAGGGGCTGTGGCTCAATGGTACAGCATCTGCTTGGCATGCAGAAGGTCCCAGGATCAATCCCCGGCATCTCCAGTTAAAGGGACCAGGCAAGTAGGTAATGTGAAAGACCTCTGCCTGAGACCCTGGAGAGCCGCTGCCGGTCTGAGTTGACAGTACTGACTTTGATGGACCAAGGGTCTGATTCAGTATAAGGCAGCTTCATAAGCTCATGCAGAGGAGCGGGGAACCAACCCTGGTTCTCCAGATTAGAGTCCGCTGCTCATGCAGAGGAGCGGGAAATCAAACCTGGTTCCCCACATTAGGGTCCACTGCTCTTAACTACTACATCACGCTGGTGTAAACAGCACTTTGAATTAGGCCTGGAAGCAAATAGGTAACCAGTGTAAATGTTGAAGCACTGGAATAGTATGTTTTAAGCAGCAAGCCCCAAATGAAAGCCTAGCTGCTGCATATTGTGTCAGCTGAAGCCTCTGTGGGGCATGGCCATCACAGAAGCAAACATGGGCAGATCTGACAAACTTGTTCAGGGTTGCCCTTTTTAATATACGGAGACGAGTGCAGTGCTGAAGCAGGACAGAAGGAACAAGTCACTAGTTTAGAACTGCAGCTGGCTAGGTGTCTTCATAAGAATGTAAGAAAAACTATGCTGGATCAGACCAAGGCCCATCAAGTCCAGCTGTCTGTTCACACAGTGGCCAACCAGGTGCCTCTAGGGAGCCACAAACAAGACGACTGCAGCAGGATTGTCCTGCCTGTGTTCCACAGCACCTAATATAATAGGCCTGCTCCTCTGATCCTGGAGAGAATAGGTATGCATCATGACTAGTATCCATTTTGACTAGTAGCCATGAATAGCCCTATCCTCCATGAACATGTCCATTCCCCTCTTAAAGCCTTCCAAGTTGGCAGCCATCACCACATCCTTAACTATGCGTTGTGTGAAGAAATACTTCCTTTTATCTGTTTTGAATCTCTCACCCTCCAGCTTCAGCAGATGGCCTTGCATTCTAGTAGTATATGAGAGGGAGAAAAGCTTCTCCCTGTCCACTCTCCCTGCCCACCATGTATAATTTTATAGACCTCTATCATGGCATCCCGGGAGTGTGGGTCTAAAACGATAGTTGTCAGCAGATGCATTTACAGGGATGAGACAGATCGGTGGGGGACATGTGAAATATGGTAGGAGCCTTGCCAGCTTGAAGATAAACTGCTGCTATAGGGTTACAGCAGCAAGCCTAGGTATCTGCTTCTCTGGTCTGTAGTGCTGCCTGCTGAAGACTCATCGGAGTCAATAGCCTTTACATAAGTTAGGATATGCACTGCCTGGGTTTGGGGGAATACAGATGTCACATTGTTTGTGGTTATATCTTTCTGAAATTTTAATCAGGCAAATGGAATGTCCCTCCTACAGCGTGGAGTCAGAACCATGACTCAGCAAGAGTACACTTGTATACTGAGTCATGATGGTGACCTCAAGCCAAGATAGGAAGTGAGTTCTTTAATCCAATCCTCTGGTCCTAAAGGGAATGACACTCTTCTTGAGGAAGGCATTAGTGTTTGTCATGCAGGTAGCACTGGGGGTATCCCTGTGGCCATTTTGCACCAAAGATGTACTCAGTGGGCTGGGAGAGCCAGCATGGTGTAGTGGTTAAGAGCAGTAATTTGGAGCAGTGGAGTCTGATCTATAGAACCGGGTTTGATTCCCCACTCCTCCACATGAGCAGCAGACTCTAAAATGGTGAACCAGTTTGGTTTCCCCACTCCACATGAAGCGAGCTAGGTGACATTTGGCTAGTCACATGCTCTCAGCCCCACCTACCTCACAGGGTATCTGTTGTGGGGAGGGGGAGGGAAGGTGATTGTAAGCCGGTTTGATTCTTCCTTAAGTGGTAGAGAAAGTTCGGCATATAAAAACTAACCTTCTTCCCCAACATCTCCAGGTATTTCCTAACACTGAGGTGGCAACTCTAGCCTCACTTCATGTGTGCTTGAGTGGAGGTTTTGGTCCTGGCAAAATTTGGAGCTTGGCTCCTTCCTCCAGATTTGATTCCCCACTCCTCCACATGAGTGGCAGAGGCTAATCTGGTGAACTGGATTTGTTTCCCCACGCGAAGCCAGCTGGGTGACCTTGGGCTAGTCACAGTCTCTCAGACCCACCTACCTCACAGGGTGTCTGTTGTGGGGAGGGGCAGGGAAGGTGATTGTTAGCTGGTTTGATTCTCCCTTAAGTGGTAGAGAAAGTCCGCATATAAAAACCAACTCTTCTTTTTCTTCCTAACCCTGTCCTATCACTCTACCGAGCAAAGTTTATTTATTTATTAAAATATTTATACCCCACCTTTCCTTTTGGCTTAAATTTGAAGTCTTCCTCCAAATTAAGTGGCCCTTCCATGGCAGGAAGAGCCACTTAAGTTGGAGGAAGGCTCCTTAGGCTGCAGGGGGAAGGCTAATTGGAAAATGGTTGGATCCACCCTAGTACGTAGAGAACAAAGTGTGGATCGTTGCTAGCGTGGCAGGACTAATAGTGTACACTCACTGTCCCTTAAAAACCAAAGAACTGTTTGGTATATTAGACCAAGCCTCCATCTTCAACAATAGCCAGATATGTAGGGTTGCCAACTCCAGCTTGTGAAATTCCTGGAGAGTTTGGGGCTGTGCCTGGGGATGGTGGATTTTGGGGGAGAAAGAGAGTGTAGCAGGATTCAGTGTCACTCTAGGACCTCTATTCATCCTAGACTCTATGGTGTATCATAGCTACGGAGCTGTGAAGCTGCCATTTTCTCCAGGGGAACTAATCTCTGGAGATCAGTTGAAATTCTCGGAGAACTCCAGGCCCCATCTGGACGTTGGTGAGCCTACAGCCACGTGTTTGGGAAAGCTCGCAGGCGGTGCATAGTGTAATTGCACGGTGCATGGTGTGATTGCCACGGCCTGCTGTTTGCCATCAGCATCCTGATCTCTCCCTTCCTTCACTTTTCTTTCCATTTCATTTGCCCTCTGCTTCTATGTTTCAAGTGTGTTGCAAATGGAGCTACGTGCTTCTTGCTAGCTCTTAAAAGAACTACTCTAGTGCTTGATGCTATATATGGCCCATCTGCAGCTGCACTCTAAAACTCCTAATCTGTCCATTGACTTGCGTAATTACATACTAAACTTCAAACTGTGGGCATTCATTTTAAACTTAACAGTTAGTGTTGAGAGCCAAGGTGGAGTGGTGGTTAAGAGCGGTGGACTCTGATCTGGAGAACCGGGTTTGATGCCCCGCTCCTCCAGATGAGCTGCGGAGGCTAATCTGGTGAACTAGATTTGTTTCCCCACTCCTACACATGAAAGCAGCTGGGTGACCTTGGGCTAGTCACAGTTCTCTCAGCCCCACTTACCTCACAGGATGCCTGTTGTGGGGAGGGGAGGGGAAGGTGATTGCAAGCCGGCTTGGAACTCCCTTAATTGGTAGAGAAAGTCGGCATATAAAAACCAACTCTTCATCTTCTTCTAGCTGCACTCTAAAACTCCTAATCTGCCCATTGACTTGCCTAATTACTTACTAAACTTCAAACTGTGGACATTCATTTTTAGCTTACAGTTAGTGTTTTTATGGAAGTATATCAGGCTTCTCTATATGTGACACTAGAATAGCATTGCCAGGTCCCCCTTTGCCACTGGTGGGAGGTTTTTGGGGCAGAGCCTGAGGAGGGAAGGGTTTGGGGAGGGGAGGAACTTTAATGCCATAGAGTCCAATTGCCAAAGCGGCCATTTTCTACAGGGGAACTGACCTCTATCAGATGGAGATCAGTTGTAATAGCAGGGGATCTCCAGCTAGTACCTGGAGATTGGCAACCCTACATTCGGAGCAACTCTAAGCAGGTCTGCTTAGAAGCAAGTACTGTTTTATTCAATAGGAGCCTTATTCCAGGAAAGTGTTCTTTGGCTTGTAAACATTGTCTAGGAAAGGGAGGAGGGATATTCCGGATCCCCTCCGTTCTCACGCAGTGTCTCCTGTAAAATATTTTTTGTTTCTACTCCCCAATAAGAAGCACATTAGTGCATGGTGGGTGTATTCCTGTGATGTGTTTCTCCTATGTGGGAGAGCAGAAGAAAAGGGGAAAGTTGGCAACTGTGGGAAATACTGGAATAAATAAATCTGCAGTAGAGCAGATTTTGGGAACAGATGTTCTGTTTTTAGAGCCTCAGATTTAGAAGCATGTGGAAACATCGCTTAATGGGTAAGGAGGCAATACTTATTCCACGCGTATCTCTCAGGATGACACATTTCAGGATATTTCTTTTTGATCCTCAAAAGAGTTCTGTAAAAAGGTTAGGCTGAGAGACAATCCCATGAAGCTGCTTTGTGAAGTCAGACAATTGGTCCATCTAGCCAAACCTGATTACTTGTGACAGTGAGGCAGAGGGAATTCCCATCATCTGCTACTTGATATTTTAACTGGAGATCATGAGGAATGAACCCGGGACTCTCTGCATGCCTAGGGGTTGCCAACCTCCCAGGTGGTGGCTGGAGATCTCCCGCTATTACAACTGATATTCAGCCAATAGAGATCAGTTCACCTGGAGAAAATGGCCGCTTTGGCCATTGGACTCTATGGCAGTGATGGCGAACCTTTTAGAGACCGAGTGCCCAAACTGCAACCCAAAACCCACTTATTTATCGCCAAGTGCCAATACGGCAATTTAACCTGAATACTGAGGTTTTAGTTTAGAAAAAACAACTCATACATTCACATATTTTGCGTTAAAAGAAAAACACAATAACAGAGCTTTCAATGATACAAACAACTTTTTATTGAAAGGTAAAAGTTTGCATTTGGCATGCATCTCTCCAGGACTTGTCCTCTGCTCAGCCACCGGACATTATTGTACATAAGTAAACAATTATACTGTGCCTGAACCTCCTCAATAAGTGCTTGAAACTGTCGACAATTCAGAGCACGAGCCATGATGTAATTCACCATTTTTGTGACATCTTTGAGGACATCGTCAAATTTTTTGAACAATTAATGTGATTTTTGATGTTGTGTGCATGCTGATAATTTGTCTACCCTTGGCTCATACTTTGTAAGTTTGAGAGCAACACATGCAGCACTCAGGTCATCTGTTAGCCTGTTTCTGGTGTCAGATTTGATATAATTCAAAGCTGAAAACAGCTGCTCACAAGCATAAGATGATCCAAACAAAGTAAGGAAAGCAATTCCAAGTGCTTTCATTGACTTAAAATTATTTGGCAGAGAATTCCACACTTTAAGGATTTCATTTTCAGAACTAACTGTGCTGTCCTTTGGCATCCCTTCTATCTTCTCAAGTGTTTCACGCAGGTCATAGAATTTATTTTTCCAGATAGAGCTTTCTTAAAATTCTACTAGCTCCATTTCCAGATTTTCTTAATCTAACCAGTGTAGGCAGGAAAGATCAAGTTCTTCAGATTTGGCTTTATCTAACACAGGGTTGTCTCCATCTTACAGAACTGTAAAAATCTGTTACCAAAATTCACCTTTGCAGCTGCTACAATGCTAGAAAATTCCTTGTAGATTTCCTGGTGGCTTGTAGGATTGTCTGCAAATGTTGTAGAATTTTCTAAATGCTTTTTTAGACGGGTGGGGCCCCAGACAAAACTGAAGAGGGGCGGGCCCCGGCAAACAGCTGAGCTGCCCCGCAGGGGGGCACATGGCAAGGTTGTCTCCATCTTACGCAGCTCAGCTGAGAGAGAGGGAGGGCGCCAGCACAGGCTTGGGGAGTATGGGCTTGGGGAGAAGGAGCACTGACCTCAGTGCCCTCACCACGGCAACACGCACAGCCCTAGGCAGACGCGATGGGTCAGCGCGTGCCCACAGAGAGGGCTCGGTGTGCCGGCTGCGGCACGCGTGCCATAGGTTCACCAACACGGCTCTATGGCATTGAAGTCCCTCCCCTCTCATTCATTCATTAACCTTTAATAGGCATAGTTCAAAAGACATCTCATACAAATTCTCACGATCAAAATCAAATCACAACAACCCAAGATGAACAAACCAGGGCCCGTATCAGGCTCAGAAATATACAGAATATATAAAATACAAATAAATATGAAATATATAAAATATACCACATTATTGAAATTAAGCAAAAGGTTAAAATAATCTCCCCTCTCCAAACCTCACCCTCCTCAGGCTCTGCACCCAAAATCTCCAGGTATTTCCCAACCCAGAGCTGGCAACCCTATGCCTGCCACATATGTGCTGTACTACTGACCAATGGTCTCTCCTTAAATTGTGATTGCATCTTCATCTTCTTGTCCAAAGCTGTACCTCAGTAGCTCGCATGAGATTACTTCTCCCTGCCTTCAACCACCAGTAGGAAAAGGAAGGATGGATTTTGGCTTCTAGATCTTGTGCTGTCGGGTTGCCAACCCTGATATTAATGACGGTTTACCATTTCATATACTGCATCTAGTAAGATTAGTTTTGAACTTGTGTCGTTTTGATACTAAGCCAAGCCCTTATGATGGTTTTATGATCAAATCCGGCTATATTGTCTGCTTCCTCCATCACTGCATGCAAATTTTCTTAACTTCTTGGGATCTGTAAGCGGTTACTGTTTCAAGTTTGTGTTCTTGATTTCCTGTTTTATTTCCATGGCACCATTAAGGTTCCACCCATGAGATTTTCCTCAGAGCTGAGACATCATTCTCTACTCTGCTAATAACTTTACGAAAGGAAATAAAAGTGCATAATTGTGAAGTGTCACAGTTATCTACAGCACTGTTCTTGATAAATGTAGTAATTTCTGGGTCACAGGATCGTCTTTGTGTCCCACACACTGAGAATGTAGATTAATAATTTTCTTTAGAACAAATGTATAGACTTTTTTTTACTGCCTAGTAATATGATGTAGGCAAAAAGCATAATACCCATAGCTGTACAAATTATACCCAGAACAGTTCTGGGCATTTTTTCCTCCAAAAAAAGATCTGGCTTCAGCAAAGTTAACTGAATGCTAAAATGCTTCTGTTTGGAATGTGTCTAAAATTGTGGAAAAGATAGAAGCAGGTGCATAGTGGAAGTCCTTATACTTTTAATGCCTATAATACTCTAATCATAACATTGGCAATAAGGGTTGCTCAGATTGCAGGAAGTGTTAGGGGAGGGATTTTTGTTTGCAGCAACGTTTCCCTTTGTTATCCTGAGCAGTTAGTCTCCATTTAAGTCGGGGGAATTAGCTGGAGACGGAAAGCGAGAGGGGGATCAATAACCGATGTACACCACAATTGTCCTGGGTGAGAACTCTTAAATGAGCAGGCGGTTGTATCATTGGAATAAATTAAAGAACAAAATAATAAAAGCAAGAAATAATGAGCATACACATGCAATGCATACACTAGCTGACTAAGAGAACAGGAAGGAATTTGGACAGGGTTTCAGGGAAGGGGTGATAAGTTACCAGTCTTGAAGGGGACATCCAGGGAAGCAGCACTGAGGGGGGAAATGACCAGCTTTCCCAGGAGCAAAGAATTTCAGGTTTGAGGTTTTTTTTTAATTGAATACTCACTGTCCTGCGTCTATGATGCCTGCAAACATGTGCCGACATCTGACACAATGTTGTGCCTTTAAGAAGGGGAAGGATCAGAGCTGGAGGCAGTAGTTCTCACCAGAACTGCGTTTATTGGAACCCAACAGCCAACTAACTCAACAGGCCACAACTAAGCATCAGTAATAGGGTTGCCAGGTCCCTCTTCACAACCGGCATGAAGTTTTTGGAGCGGATCCCGATGGGGGCAGGTTTTGGGGAGGGGAGGGACTTCAATGCCATAGAGTCCAATTGCCAAAGCGGCCATTTTCTCCAGGTGAAATGATCTCTATTGGCTGGAGATCAGTTGTAATAGCAGGAGATCTCCAGCTAGTACCTGGAAGTTGTGAAAAACAATTCTAACTAGACAGTTGAACAGTGCTGGATACAAGTATAATTAGCAAAGATAAACAGCACGGGGCTCTGAAGGATAAATTAATTAATTTTACTAGCTAAGTCAAGCACTATTATACACAGTTCGAAGTCTATTAACACATTTATAGCATGAAATCATAACAATATGAAAAGTCAATGAAAAGTCCCAACCGGAACATATCACCCAAGTCCAGAACAAAATAAATCCTGATTTATTTTCAGGGTGACTCAACCCCTTTGAGTTCTGGACTTGGGTGATATGTCCCGGTTAGGACTTTTCATTGACTTTTCATATTGTTATGATTTCATGCTATAAATGTGTTAATAGACTTCGAGCTGTGTATAATAGTGCTTGACTTAGCTAGTAAATTAATTAATTTATCCTTCAGAGCCCCGTGCTGCTTATCTTTGCTAGTACCTGGAAATTGGCAACCCTACTCAGTAACTCGAAAATCCTCCAGTTATGGTCACAAGACCTGAGCCTTTTTGTTCTAGAGAGACTCTGGAAGATGTCCGCAAAGAAACAGTACCAATATACCACACAAGTGAGGGTGAGTGCATGATCAAAGACACATACACACACTGTGAATGGCCAAAGGACCAATATTTATATGCCAAATGGGTCCTGCGGAGGTATGAGGTAAGCTGGGAGGAAAGCCAGAGACAAAGAATTGATTGCTTATCCGGGGTTCCAACAAAAGGATAGGAGACACTTAATGGGTCATCAGGGTCCAAGAGAATGCCTGGGCTACTTTCTTGAATACTGATTGATTGATTGCAGGGGTGGGCGCAGATAAGGTAAATAAGGGTCTGATTAAACACCTCAAGGCAGGAGGTTTTTAGAGCAGATCCTGAGGAGGGCGGGGTTTGGGGAGGGGAGGGACTTCAATGCCATAGAGTCCAATTGCCAAAGCAGCCATTTTCTTCAGGTGAACTGATCTCTATTGGGTGGAGATCAGTTGTGGCTGGAGGATCTCTCCAGCTAGTACCTGGAGGTTGGCAACCCTATGCATATCTGTGTGGGTTCCCACACACACACACTGGCAAAGATTTGGAGAAGAATTCTACAGTGCAAACGCACTTCAGATCAAGTGAGGGGCTGTCAGTCCCCTTAGTGAAAATGCGAGATACTTAACACTTCCCTTGGTCTGTGGCCCATACCTTCAGGGAAGTTTTCCAACCAGTACTATAGTCTTTTAACTGAGAAAACTGTCGGAGGAACTTCAGGATTCCCAGTTCCAAGTTTGGAAAATCACTGAACTAGAATGTAGCATGGACCGCTATGACACATCGCCACAGACCACAATATTTTTCAATGGAGGCACATAGCTGATGCACTGAGCTGCAAATCTTAGAGTTATGCGCTGTATAAAGATGTGCATGCTTATGTGAATGAGCCCTAAGGGTTCGAGGGCATTACTAATGTATGCAAACAAGCCCTGGTGCTTTTTTTTAAATATAAAAAACCATATTTGGAAAAAGAGGAATTCAGAGCTAAGAGGCAGCAGTCTCTGTGTGGCTAACCTTTCCAGTCCTGCCTGCTGTTTCTGTACTTCAAATCATTTCTCAGGTGGTTCAGCGTTAAAGGTTCACGTTTTGTGAACGCAAACATTAGTTTTGAATTCAGCTCTCTCTGTATAATTTTGAGGGTGGTTATAGAAGGAGAAGCGGTGACAGCAAATTTGATAAGGATGGGAGTGACGCTCCAAAATTCAGCTTATTGCTTTGCTTCCGGCTTGCCTGGTCCCCTGAGGTGAATATGATTCCCCCCACCCCAGGTAACCAGGCACAGAAGCTTTCGCAGTTTGGGTGACTATTGACCTGCCACGGATGACTTGATACGTGTGGTGGTGGGGTTAATATGAGTTTTATGGGCTGTAAGGAGAGGGCACTCTAGTTGAATAAACAGAAGGGAACCCAGAGGCTGTTGTACACCAGGGCATGTAGATCTTTATCTCTAAAGGATAGGGCGGTTCTGAAGGATAAAAATGACCCAGTTTTATTTCTAAACATTCTCTTTATTTTTAATGCACTTTCTCTTCAGTGACGTAGGCCAAATACAGCTGGAATAACTTCAAAACGGTTAGGATTTTCACTAGTAACAGAACTTACCTCACTGCAGACAGCTTGATAATGACTGAGTGAGATGAAGGACTCTGTCTCTCGCCTCTTATGGGGCTAGCAATAATAAAAGGTAGGGAAAAAAATCTTTTGTTGCCCAAAGCAGCAGGCAAATTCTAAATATATCACAGGGGAGCAGGTTTGCTGAGTTAAAAGGTGCTATTTTTAAACAGCTGCTGCTTTTTTTCTTTCTTTGTGGGTATTTCTTCGTTAACCCCTGTGCATGTGAGAGAGAAGAAAGTGAAGTTTCTTCTTAGGGACAGTGCCTATTAAGAAAAAATATAAGTTTCTTCAATTATTCTACTGACAGATGTTGCCATGCCAGATGTCTTGATCATATTCTGTTCTTCTGGAGCAGTTGTTGTGAATAGGTACTAGAGGCAATATGCTTCTCTCATTCCATCCCTATCTTACCAGCCAGTTCCAGCTTCTGGAACTGGGGGATAGATGCTGGACACCATAGCACTTATGCTGTGCTCTGATCTGTCTCCCATGCTTATCGATATCTACACCAGGGATCCCCACAGGCACCATAGCACCTGCTGGTGCCTACTAAGTGTTTTTAGAAAGTGGGTGGGGCCAGGTGAGTAGGGTTGCCAGGACCCTCTTCGCCACCGACGGGAGGTTTTTGGGGCAGAGCCTGAGGAAGGCGGGGTTTGCTGTTGTAGCCAGAATCTGGAAGATGCGGGTAAAATGGGTGGGGAGAGCTAGGCGATCTCTGACGGGCGGGAAAGGCATGCATAATTAAAAGGAAGCCCCGAAGCAGTTGGCGGGGGTGACCGCGGGGGAAACGTCCCTGCATAAAAGGCCTATGACACCTGCTGGCTCATTTCATACCCTGTTCACCAGTCACGAGCAGGGAGCTGATTTTTCGACAGACTGTCCATCTGTTTATTAACGCATTCATGGCCGTTCGCCAGCCCGCGTCACCGTATTCCTTCCCAACCCTGCAGTGTAGTGCAACTTTCTTTTTGCATTTATGTTCTCACACAGCCTGATTGAGTTCTACTCCCCCGTTCCTCGCTATGCTGCTGCTCCACTGGGCAGGCAATTGTTTAAATAAGCAGTTAAAATCAGTCACCAATCATATACATCAGTCATAAATAAAAGCTGCGTTTTAAAAGCTCCTGCGATTCGGTGTTCCTCTAAGTAGCCCATGGCAACATTACTGGCTGCTGACTCGATTGACTCAGCAGTGTTTTGCAAACCCCAGTGGCAACTTGTCTGGCAGGCATTCGAGTCATTTGGTACAAACCCAGCAGACCAGGTGATCGGCTCACATCCGGTCATCACAGTTGAACGTTGTAAGATTGACTGTCAAAAGATGTTTGTGGGGGAATTTCCAGCATCCCTGCCTAGAACACAGTTTGAGAACTACTGGTTTGGACAAATATCTGTCAGATGTTTTTGTATGAACTGCTTTGCTTTAGAGATAAGGAATTTAATGGTGCTGTGAAACATAATGTTTTAAATACCAGGAGTACTTTGGGTAATGGATGTAGAAGCGTACTTAATCATTTATCAACATCTATGAAATATTGTGGCTAAAAGCCTCAATTCCTTTGAAATCTTGTGAGGTAGATTTAGTATGGACTTTTAAAAAAAGCTGTATTGACTTTGTTTAATGAAAGCCTTTTCTGTTTATTATCCAAGTTGAAATGTTTGTTGCCTCTGGAATTGGCATTTTTATTTGAAATAGTTTGATTGACCTTACTTTTGAGTGAATGCATTCTTGCAAAACCCAAATCCAGACTGTTTACTGTAAAAGTTTGCTTGCAGGCAACTAAGCTAATTTTGTTTGAGCATTTCATTTTGATAGCTATCATTCTTCCCCCCCCTCTCCTCCCCAATAAAATTTCACTTAAGGGGAAATGTGAAATCTTTACGACAAGCGAATTCTGGTTTTTAAAGTTACAAATTAGATTGACATATCATCTCGGGAAGTTTCAGCAGGTTGGCAATATGTGGTAAATGTTCATTGTATTTTATGTTCTGCCTGAGGAGAAGTAACCATTGAACAGTTCTATTGCAAACATAACTTAGCTTTGATCTGCTCTGTCCACCATTAATTTGATTTGAAACGGCTTATCTGGATCCATTTAGTTTAGTTTTCAGGCCTTATTTTGGGACAGATTTTGTTGCCCTGGTTGATGACCTACACCAGGAAGGAAATGGGAAATGCTACCCAGTCAGTTCTTCTGGACCTTTTAGGATTCTTGATATCATCCTGTCCTTCTGGATGAGGACCATTTAGTGGTAGTTCTGGTCTCTTCTGGTATGCAGGCTCCAGAAAGGAGAAACTTATAAGATTATGTTGCTCCTAATGAGTGGTGTCAGTACCTTAGGAATCAGTTTTATCTCCCATGCTTTTAACATCCACTGATGTGAGAAGTCCTCGGGGTGATGGAATGCTGTGTCTAACATTCGCTGATGACAACCTCCTACATTTGATCAAATCCATGTAAAGCGATGATGTCTCTGAACAGGTGCCTTGAATCTGTGGGTGATGGATGACAATAAACAAACACAACTTGGACAAGACAGAGATGGTGATGGTATTGGGGGCTTAGTAAACCAATTAGCTGGGGAAGCGGCTGTTTTTAGTGGATTGTACTATCGTTGAAAGGCTACGTTCATATCTTTGAGTTACCATGTGGTTGTTGTTCCATTTCAGTTTTGGCTGCTTGAGTAGCTGTACCACTACTTGAATATAGAGCCAAGGCTGCTGCTAGTCATGCCTTGGTGACTTCCAGATTATTGTAATGTGTGCTGTTCAAGGGACTGCCTTTGAAGACTGTTCAGAAATTTCATTGAATTCAACATGCCATGGCACACCTTTTGACTGGCACTCTTTGGTGGAATCTTATATCACATGAATTTTACACCACCATTGGCTACCAGCATATTTCTGAGCACAATTCAGTGTTCTGGTTTTGATCTATAAAGAATATTTGTGCACAAAACCTCTCAATGTGTTTTTGCCATAAGACCCCTACCCTCATTCTTCAAGATGGCCAATGACCACTTAGGGTATTACCTTTTGGGATGCAAGGTTGGCTTCCACCAGGAACAGGGCTTTTGCAGTCCTTTCTCTTGATATCATGAAAAAAGATCTACTCTTCGAATAATATAAGAGAAGTATTACCTGTTTTCATGATATAAATGCTTAAGGTTGGGATGGGAGAGACCCCTGGGTACACAAGTGGAAATTTAAAAGATAAATGTGTTTTGAAGAAGTGAACTATTTCCTCTTCCCCAAAGCTGCAGCAATTGATGGAGAGAAGCCGGGGAATGCAACTTGGCAGTTATAGTATAGGAAGAAACATGGTTATAGTGAGTTGTTTCAGCTAATGGGGGAGACAGGCAGGAAAATGGAAGGCAACGTGGTCCTTTGTCTCCAGAAATTGCTGGAACTGCTTCATGATTGGAATAGGAGAAAAACTTTCTTGGTGCATATGTTTGAAATGTCAGCACTTCTCCCCCTATATTACTATTTTTTTAAAATCAACACTTCAGGGTAAAATGTTTCACAGCCATCAAAACTTCATTTGATGTCAAGAACAAGTTTCTCAGTTAGAATTCTGATCCATGGATATAATGGTTTGTGTGTGTGGTGGGAAAACTGCAATATCATACGCAGTTGTATACTTACCATCTTAGTTACCACTCTGGTGTGTTCCACATTGTGTTCTCTTTCGCTTCAAATGATTTTCATATGCACATTTTATTTCTGCATTTAAAAAAATCCTGGCTGTGCTGATGTAGTGCAGAAAAGGTAAGCTGTCTACAAGGAAGTGCTCAAAAGTGAACTTAATCAAGAAAGAAATGCGCTATTTGGGACTCTCATTTCCCTGAGATGTACAAGCCAGATTTCATTACACTGAGAAGCAGAATGATGATAGCTCTTTACTTTAGAAAAGCCATTTAAAGAACTTCTTTCTCCTCTTATCTCATATATACCATTTTTTTACACACAAAAAATCAGTGCCACGCATTATTAGATAACCTGGAAAATGGCTCCCAAAACTTGATTTTCCCACTGCTTGTTTCCCAACAAACATTAGTGTTTTTCTACAATGTGATTTTTTTTTTTAAAAAGTCTTCTCATAATTAGATGTTTTTATCTTTGCATGCTTTTTCATCTGAGAGATTTGCTTGGTTAAGAAAGTGTGGGGTTTTGCTCCAAAGCCTGAAGTTCACATTCTATTGAGTTTGATCCATCAAAGTCATCCCTTTGTCCTGCTGATACTGGATCCTGAGGTCACACAGGGGGATGAGCAAAGACAAAGAACCACACGACTGCCGTGATTCCACATGAGCACTTGAAAGATTGAAGCCCTGCTGATTACTCTCCCTACCACTCTTCTTCCATCCTGTTTAGCTTTTGTGTGCAGGATAGTTTTAAGTCTTCACACTCATCTAGGTGCACCATTTTTAAAAAAGGGATTTATTTCTCTTATAAGAACTTTCCCTGGTGGCCTTCCTTTTACTGTCTATTTCCTTGAGTAACAAACCTCCTCTTGCTTCAATCATATGTTTTATTCAGTGACCAGTCTTCTTCATTAGGATTGCCAGCCTCCAGGTTGTGGCTGGAGATCTCCCACTACTACAATTGATCTCCAGACGAAAGAGATCAATTCACCTGGAGAAAATGGACACTTTGGAAGGTGGACTCTATGGCATTATATCCCATCGAAGTCCCTCCCATCCCCAAACCCTGCCCTCCTCAGGTTCCACCCCTAAAATCTCCAGGTATTTTCCACCCTGGAGCTGGCAACCCTGTTCTTCATGTTAACTATCTTCTGTTCATGGAAGTCATGACATGTTAAATCTGATACAACCAATGCTTAATATGTCTGTATTTTAATATTTCCTGTTTTTCTATGAATCTCTGATAAATACTAGTTTTAATGTTTGGTACTGTTACTAGTAATATCACATAATCCTCTAACATGTGTAAAGTGTCGTTAAGTGGCAGCCGACTTATGGCAGCCCCATAGGGTTTTCATGGCAAGAGATGTTCAGAGGTGGTTTGCCAGTGCCTGCCTCTGCATAGGGACCCTGGACTTCCTTAGTGGTTTCCCATCCAAATACTACTAACCAGGGCCAACCCTGCTTAACATCCGAGATCTGATGAGATCATATGGTTTGTAAAACAAATCGATGAGAGTAGTGGTGTTCAACCTGGGACCTGCTCAGGTGACAGGATGCAATCTACTGAGGTGCAAGCACATGATATCAGAGTCACATGATAAGGGGAGCCAGAGATATGACTTCACTGATGTTAATGACAGGACTGTGGGTAGCAGGCCAAGAGAGCTGGGGACAGGAAACACAAGCTGAACACTAGCAAGCACATGTGCTGTAATGTGGAACACGTCAAGGGTCAGAGCCATGGAGCAAGCAAAAAAAAAAAAAAATTCCCAGCAAGAAGAACCTAAAAAGAATGAAAATACTGATGCCACAGAGCTGAGGGAATGACAAAAATGTAGACACTCTGGGCAGACATGGCTAATTAATGAAGGGGATCAAACAAAAACCTACATACTACTTGATAGAGCTTGAGCAAAACGAGTACCAAAACCAGGCTGCTCATCACAGTTGAACTTTTAAAGACAAGATTAAGTCAAGACTGTGTTTATTTACAACATGTATTAAGTAATTTTTTCATTAAGATTCATGTGACACTTTGCTATAGTTATTTTGAAATTTGACCCAAAACACTATTGTTATTTGGAAACTTGGTATAAACTTGGTTACGCATGCTATACTCACAGTAATAAGTTTGTTTAATTGGTAAGGACAATTGGTCCATGCGCTTCACTTTTGGGTAATGTGGAACAAGTCAAGGGTCAGAGCCATGGAGCAAGCAAAAAAAGAAGAGTAAATTAGAAGGGAAGAAAACAATTGTTGTTTATATAGACACACTAGCAGCAGGTCTTTCCAAAAAGCAGCAAACAAAACAGCTCTATAGGGACTCACATCCCACCTGAGGAGTTGAGTTGAAGACCACCAGATAAAAGGATCAATCTAGGGTAGGGGTGTCGAGCTCAATTGTTGCGAGGACCAGATATGACATAAATGCCACTTGGTTCGCAGGCTGGAAAAAAGCAGTCGGGGGGCCGGATGCGGCCCCCGATCCGTAAATTTGACACCTCTGGTATAGAGTTTCTAGCAATTCTTAGAGCTACCCTACATTACTTCCAGGTTTTCCCTGGAAGTGACATAGTGGTGCACATGATGCCATTTGTTTTGTTTTGCTCAGAACAGTGATGATGGGCGACAAAGGCTGCCGGCAGGATGCCTCTTGCCATAGCAGGAGGCCTGTCAGCCCTAGATCAATCCAACTCCAGCTTGGGCACCGCCCTCATAATTGTCCCCAGAGAAGTATCAATTCTTTATGAATTAGACATGAAATAACAACTTCTAGCGCAATTAGACACGGAAATTGGAAAATAGTAACTACTGTGGTTCTGGCCAGTTATCCATTCTAAAATATTTCTAGACTGAATACAGTAATCAGAATGATTATGCCTAGACACATCTGCCTTGCTTTGCCAGTTCGGGCTGCTGGTTCTGACTTTCCAAGCCCTTCACAGCCAGAGACCCTCCTATTTATCCAACACCAAGCACTGCTCATTTCTGCATGGACAACCCTTAAGCTATGGGCCCACACAACATGAGGTGAGGAGGACATAGGTTACGAGCAACAGGACTTTGACCACAGTTTTAGGGTGATCTGTACTCACACTATTTTGGAGAGTATGCAAAGGCTGTCTTTTCCAAAAAGGCTCATAGCTGCTGATGGGCATTTTGGATTTTTTGCTGCCGCTGTTGTTGATTTTATAGTTAGGGTTGCCAGATCCCTCTTTGCCACTGGTGGGAGGTTTTTGGGTTGGAGCCTGAAAAAGAGGAGGTTTGGGGAGAGGAGGGACATTGATGCCATAGAGTCGAATTGCCAAAGCAGCCATTTTCTCCAGATGAACTGATTTCTATCACCTGGAGATCAGTCATCAGTCACCTGGAGGTTAGCAACCCTATTTATAGTATTTATTTATGGTTTTAAGTGTACTTTTATTACCACTTTGTAATTGTTTAATTGTTCTTATGGCACCTTCTTGGGTCCTTGGAGAGGAAGCAATGAACTTTGCTGTGCCCACAACTCATGGGGGAGGGGAATCCCATCCTCCCCCCCCCAATCTCTGGGCCACCCATTTGCCTTCCCACCTACAACACCGCTGCCTCTGCCTGTCTAGTTTGGGTGGTGGCAGCTGGGAGGATCCTTCCCCTACCTGCAATAATGCCTCCTCTGCCTGAGTGGCTCATGCAGTGGCATGGGGGTGGTGCCACCCCTACTTTTCTGGCAGGTTGGTAGATAGGTCTACCATATCCCCTTTCGGCATTAGTTCCACCTACAGCTCCCTCTCCTTTTTGTTCCCTCAAAATGGCAGGTGAGATCTTGTTTTATTCTCCCTGAATATGGAGGGTCCCTGTAGTTACCATGTCTAGTAGCGACGGATGGGCTTGTCTTCCATGAGCCTTTTGAAGCCTTTTGAAGCCATTCTCATTTGGTAAGAGGTATATTCGAGGTATAAGAAACAGGCTGCTTGCTTCTGAGTTTTCTTATGGGCAAATTATTCTAAAAGTGGATTTGGAAGATCTGGAAGATCCAGATTCAAATCCCCGCTAAGCCTTGAAGCTCTCTGGGTGACATTGGGCCAGTCATTCTCTCTGTCATAAGAACATAAATAGAGCCATGCTGGATCTGACCGAAGTCCAGCATTCTGCTCACAGTGGACAATCACAAGCAGGATGACTGCAACAGCATCCTCCTGCCTGTGTTCCCTAGCAACACATATACAGAAGCATAATGCCTCTGGTATTGGAGGGAGTAGATATCCATTATAGCTAGTAGCCATTGATATCCCTGCCATCCATGAATTTGTCCACTCTCCTTTTAAAGCCTTCCAAGTTGGCAGCCATCACCACATCATGGGGCAGGGAGTTCCACAATGTATGCGATGTGTGAAGGACTACTTCCTTTTGTCTGTCTTGAATCTCTCACCCTTCAGCTGATGACCCCGTGTTCTAGTATTGGAGAGGGAGAAAAGCTTTTCCCTGTCCACTCCACACAACACATAATTTTACAGACCTCTATCATGTCTCCCCTTACTTGCCTTTTTTTCTAGGCTAAACAGCCCTACTCTACTTCATAGGGTTGTTGTGACAATAAAAGGGGGGGGGGACCAAGTTCTTGAAAGAATAGTGGGATTAAGATGTATGTGCCTGTCTCGAATAAATGAATACGATACATTGATACATTTAATAATTATCACACTTTTATTCCCTTCAACTCCAAGTGGCATACGCAGGGTCCCAAGCAGTCTCCCATCTAGATGTGGTCTGGACTTGTTTAGCTCCAGCAGGGTGTCTTTGGACTATCAGATATACTATATGGGGATGCACACCAGCACCCGTATTTTTCCTTGAGCACATGTATAGGTCACATGTGAAACAAACCTTGGCCGATTTGTGAATCAGTCACTGAGAATGTTTATGTTTCTCCAAGGTGCTGTTAACTTGCTGGCTTGAGCCCGTGGTGAAGATGCAATACTGAATTGGACATAGTAATTTCCATGGCAACCCATGTTAGTTGCCATGGCAACATAGGATTTTCCACAACCAAGAGATTACAACTTTACACTACCTTGTCAAACAATGGGGGAAGACAAGGTTGAGGGAGCAAGCTCTCGGCCACGTGCACTGTTGGAGTTGATGGGGAAAGATTAATTAAGGAATTTGTTTTCCCTGTTTAATTCCCCTTTTAAAAGATTGTGTTGATATTCAAATCCCTTTTTAAAAGCCATTGTTCTGAAGGCTGCAGCAAGCTGCTTTGCTAGAGAGCAGTCGTGCTTTGTCCCCTGTGAATGCTCTTTAGCAGCTTAAAGAATGTTTAATCAAGGCACGCTTCTTTGCTTTCGTGAAACATGGGGTAGAATTTGTGGACGTGTCTGTGGAAGTTGTGCTGGAGAAGGAATTCCTGATGCAGGAATTAAATGGATTGAAATTTCCATTATAAGCGCTGTTCCATGCTGTGAGTACTTTGTGCTTGAAAAGAAAGGGGAAAAATTACAATTCTGTGCCAAGAAAGCTGAATTCTGTGACCTATGTACATTGTACACACAGAACAAGTTTACAGCTTTTTACCTTGTGTAATTTATTCTGCAAAATTTAATAATGAGGAAGGGCAAGGAACTGTCCAAGACTCTGTAGTTCTGGAACTGGAAGTCTAATCCAGCCATTTCAGCCCGTGTTGTTCTAGACATGAGGACTACAGCAAGAGTCTGCAGTCTATGTTTCTGGAGTGAAATGTGGCTCCTTAAAAAAAAGAAAACAGTACCTTTGAGCGATATCGGAGGGGTAGGGGAGGCGCTAGAATAACTGGTATATGAAGGGAATGGCAGAAAGATTTTCATGGAACTGAAGGGCTTCTTAGAGATGCTGTGAAGAGAGGAGGAATAAGAAGAGCTGGTTTTTATATGCTGACTTTCTCTACCACTTAAGGAAGAATCAAATTGGCTTACAATCGCCTTCCCTTCCCCTCCCCACAACAGACACCCTGTGAGGTAGGTGAGGCTGAGAGAGTGTGACTAGCCCAAGGTCACCCAGCTGGCTTCGTGTGTAGGGGAAACAAATCCAGTTCACCAGATTAGCGACCGTCGCTCATGTGTAGGAGTGGGGAATCAAACCCGGTTCTCCACGTCAGAGTCCACTGCTCTTAACCACTACATCACGCTGCCCTCCACACAGGAGACTGACGGAGGTGAACCATGTCCAGATTTATGCCAGACCATTGCGCAGGGTGCTTCTGTGTATCTCCATTACTTATTGAGAGATCTCATGTGGGCCACTTCCAGATAAAGGATGTGCAACAACTGGTGTTCGAGTTATGGAATTTCTGTGGATTTTTCATCAACATGTCCATTACCGCTAAAGCCTGCAGTTTCAGTTATGCAAATAGAAGTTCTTGTACTAGTTCTCTGTTGACCTCTTGCTCTGAATTTTGACAACGTTTGGCTCTTGAATTTCTGACTCCTGGGCTAGAAACTTTTAAAAAAAGAAAGAACTTATAGCTGTGGTTCTCAGGAAGGGGCTGTGGCTCAGTAGTAGAGCATCTGCTTGGCATGCAGAAGGTCCCAGATTCAGTCCCTGACATCTCCAGTTAAAGAGACCAGGCAAGTGGTTGATGTGAAAGACCTCTGCCTGAGACCCTGGAGAGCAGCTGTCAGTCTGAGTAGACAATACTGACTTCGATGGACCAAGGGTCTGATTCAGTAGAAGGCAGCTTCATCTGTTCATGTGTTCAAGCTGAGTACTAAGCCCATTGTGTATTTGTCTTGTGCGCCTATGGAACTGAGGCATACACGCCCCCCCTGCCTGTGCTGACTAGTTTCCCCTGACTGTATAGTAAGGAACACAGAAGTGTTGTAGTGCTGCAGCTGTAAGGGCATTTAATCTAAACTGATAATAGAATATTGAGGGAACGGTTAACTGGTAGCAGGCAGTGCACTGAAAAGAGAGATAAGGCAGTGACGGCCCGGGAAAGTCTTTGTGAAAGAAATGCGTTATGAGGAAGGAGGCGCAGTGGTTTGAAAAAGAGTGTGGGTTTGGCTGTCGCAAGCACATGCAGCCATATGGTGGAAGGCGTGAAGATGAGAGTAGGAGAGCATCTGCCAACAGCACATGAATCTGAAGCAGCTTGTGTAGATAGGCAGGGGGACGCTAACCCATTTTATCCTTTCTTCAGTTGTGCTGGATAGGTTACCCTGAATGATAGTGGCTTGCCTGTGGCCACTCAGTTTGCTTCATGGCTGAGGAGGGATTTGAACTCAAGTCTTCTCTCCCTTTCAGTTCAACCCCCCCCCCCTCAATCTACTTGCTGTCTCATGCTGGCCTTTTTATGCTGCTCATTTACTGGTGTGTTGGTTGTGTAGTCAGCCCTTCTAGCCAATTGTGGCCAAGTTGCACGTCAGGTGCCATCGGCTGTGTGCGCTCAGCAGTTCTCCCTCCCTTCAGATGTCCAGCCTCAAAAAGCTCCTTAGACAGAAGTAGCAGCAGTCTGGCTGTCCTCTGACCAGATGTGCCTTGCATAAAATGTGGGTGGTAACGGAGTAAAATCAGATGGGGATTGTGAAAAAATATAATGCCAATCATAGCCTTTTAGCAGAGTATTCAGAAGTGGAGCACATGCTTTGTCTGGATAAGGGCCAAAATTCAAGCCCACCCAGCACGGGTTGTGTGCAGTTCTGGAGGCCTCACTTCAAAAAGGATGGGGACAGAATGGAGCAGGTGCAGAGGAGAGCGACGAGGATGATTAGGGGCCTGGAGATCAAGCCCTGTGAGGAAAGGCTGAGGGAGTTGGGAATGTTTAGTCTGGAGAAAAGGAGGTTGAGGGGGGACACGTTTGATCTCTTTAAGTATTTGAAGGGCTGTCACTTAGAGGAAGGCAGGGAGCTGTTCCTGTTGGCAGCAGAAGATAGGACACGCAATAATGGGTAGAAATTATAGGCGGAAAGGTACCAACTGAATATTAGGAACAATTTTTTACAGTAAGAGTTGTTCGACAGTGGAATCCCCTACCTAGGGAGGTGTTCAGCTCCCCCTCACTGGTAGTCTTTAAGCAGAGGCTGGACAAACACTTGTCAGGGATGCTCTTGGCTGATCCTGCATTAAGCAGGGGGTTGGACTAGATGGCCTGTATCGCCCCTTCCAGCTCTATGATTCTACGATGTAAAAGGAAAAAGGAAACAGATAATAGATCTGAGAAAAAACCCTGCTTGAAGCCCAGGAAAACTGTTGCCAGTTATAGCGGACTGTACAGCCTAGACACACGGATGATCTGATTGAGTGTAAAATAGCTTTTTATGTTCAAGGCAGCTTTACATGCTAGGAAAAGTTGAGGGCAGCAGGAAAAGAGGAAGACCCAACAATTGACTCAATAAAGGAAGCCACAGCCTTCAATTTGCAAGATCTGAGCAAGGCTGTCAAAGATAGGACATTTTGGAGGACTTTCATTCATAGGGTCGCCATGAGTCGGAAGCGACTTGACGGCACTTAACACACACAAAGCTTTACATGTTCAGTTTGTGCCTAGTTTTGGCTTGCAGCTAGGAATGAGCAGGTGCTCCCTATATTGTTTCTTTTTGTGTTCATGAATATTTTTGTCAAATGGCTTTCGTTCTCTACTTTCTGCTGTTGGTTCTGGTTTTGCCCAGTTGTACAGTGTGAGCACATTTTATGACTTTTCTGTGTACAGTATTGAGCATATTTATATGCTGTATAGATACATTCGCTTATTTATTGATGTACACATTTTTCAAAACTATTTGTTCATTTATGAGAAAGTTTTGTTTTGAAGAAATAGAAAGAAAATAGAAAAGAAAGAATAGTTCAGTTTTTACAAGGGTGATATGAAATCAAAATAAGGATTTTGTTGTGTGTGGGGTTTTTTTTTTTGTGAGACATCTGGGATAAGAAATTTAAAATAATCCCTACTTGAAACTAACACCCAAAAATGTTTTATATGGAATGTGTTACATGAATATTTATGCCCTGTGTCATGCTGTTAGATTTATTGCGCACCAGAAGAAGAATAACATACTCCTCATTTTAGGTATTGTCTCTTTTTTAACACAAATTGTTGCTTTTCTTTGTGTTGAAGTTGTGTGTGGGTTGAGTGTTACAGACCAAGAAGTTGTCAATAGATCTGTTGGAATGAAAGCTGTGATTCAGTGTTTCCATGTGTTGTGAGACAGCAGAATCTTCACGGACAGAGTGAAGCAAGATTGCTCATCAAGGCTTTTAGCAATTCATTAATTCATTTCTAATTTCTGCTATGCTCCCAACATTTTCTCCAAGCTTCCGTGCCAGGGTTGCCAAATCTGGCTTGAATTCCTGGAGGTTTGAGGGCAGAGTTAGAGGAAAGGTGGCTCTCTCAGCATGGATTTAATGCCATATATTCTGTTTTCCCAAGCTGTTATTCCCCCACCACCACCGGAAGCTGATCTCTGTAGTCTGGAGATGAACTGCACTTCCAGGGGAGCCTCCACGTCCCACCTGGACATTAAGGCATCTAGTGCAGCTACTTACTTTATTTCAAATTTTAAATGTCATTTATTCATTTATATCCTGACTTTTTCCCCAAATGGGGGCCCAAAGCGATTCACAACGTAAAGTACAATAATGCAAAAACAGATGAAGAGGAGAAGGGAGAATAGGCAGCTTTTAATTGCTCAACATACTCCCCCCCCCTACCAGGAGCAGGGAAAGAGAGACTGGGCCCCTGGGCAACAGGCCAGGATGGGGCCCCAGAATCTCAGGCCCCCATCATAGACATGCAGGCGGCACGGGCAGAAGTGGCATCAGTTGTGGGGACTGCTCTTCATTGGGAGAGTGGGGATGTGGCTGGTGCTGCCTCCAGCATGGGGCCCAGGGCAGCTGCCCTTATTGCCCATTAGCTAAGACTGCTCTGTCCAGGAGATCTTCCTCATGGCTGGAGAACCGGGTTTGATTCCCCACTCCTCCACAGGAAGAAGAAAAGAAGAGTTAGTTTTTATATGCTGACTTTCTTTGCCACTTAAGGGAGAATCAAACCGGCTTGCAGTCACCTTCCCTTCCCCTCCCCACAGCAGACACCCTGTGAGGTAGGTGGGGCTGAAAGAGTGTGGCTAGCCCAAGGTCACCCAGCTGGCTTCATGCTTAGGAGTGGGGGAAACAAATCCAGTTCACCAGATTAGCGTCTGCCGCTCATGTGGAGGAGTGGGGAATCAAACCCGGTTCTCCAGACCAGACTCCACTGCTCCATTTTCTCAGAGTGGATTTTCGAGTATAAAAATGCAAGTGGCTAGAAAACAACAACAACAAAGTGAATACCTGCTGGAAACATGCAGGGAAGAAGTGCAAAGAGGCCAGGGCCCGTTTATGTCACAGGGGCACAAGCAGAAGATCTTGGACACAGTGTCTTCTGACCGCAGCCAGAGAGAGAGAGAAGAAAGAGAAGGCGTGTTGCTTCAAACACAGGCTGTGAAGACGTAGCTAGCAAAACCAGCATGGCAGGAGGTATATTCCCCTTCCCCACTGTTGCTGCTGCCATGTCTAAATCTTGGGAGGGGGGAAGCAGCACAGCCTCATTGAACAAATGCTGGAAGATGCAACTAGAACGTATTTGTGTGTCCTTTGATAAGCAAAGGGAGGGTGGAATCTGAGCACACTCAGCAGCAGAAGAACCTATTCCTGTTTTTGAGCTGCATTTGAGAGCTCTTGCACTACAGATGTTAGTGTCAAGGGCCCTCCAGTCCTTGTCTGCCAGCTTCCCCCCTGTACTGGCATTGTCTCAGCTCTGCATGCCACGTTGGCCCGGTGCCAAGGGGTCTGTGTTTAAAAGTAAAAACCAAAAAAATCCGTTTTCCCTTTTCCTAGGGATACTCTTGAGTAGCTGCCACCATCAGAGGGTCTGTGCTTATTCTGAACTGCCCCACTTTCTCCTTATGACCACCTCTGACTAACCTGAGATGTTTGTGCAGGAGTGAAAAGGATTCAAGTGTCCTCCTCCCACCTCGGTTGGAACTGTCCTTTCAGCACTGACTCGTTCTATCCAAGCAGCCTAGGTGCATGTGAGGTTTTTCAAGAGCCTAGTACAATAAACCTAGAGATTACAGGTTTAAAACAGCTTAGTTATCTAATTTCTTTCCCAATCAATTAAGATTTAAAATACTAATTTTCTTATGGGTTATTTAGATAGTTCCTTTTTTCCCCTTTTTATTTTTGTCTCAGTGTGACAATGTTCGGGGCCGAATTGGCCACATGAACAGTATCATTAAAGTAAAGCTTAGTTATCTACACATATATTCAAGAAAACACAGGTATTTGGAAACAATCTATCAGCAGATGGAATCAAGGCAGAAAACTAGTAAAAACAGAAAGCTAGTTGCTGACAGATCTTACAAAAGTTCACACATCCTTCTCTTTTGGAACTGGTCCAAGACTAGGTTGTCAGAAACCAGACATCTGACCCTTTCCCATCTGTCCCCTGTCATGGAGTTGCTGTCTCCCTAAGCCAGAATCTTGACACCAAGCTTCCTCCCCCATCTCCACTGTCCAATTTATGGACTTCCCACTCCTAGTTTAAGACTTCCCTTTCTGGGCCAATCAGAACTTAGTGTGCAGGATCAGTTTCCCCTCCAAGACAGCTCTTGTATCACTTCAAACGTATAGATTAATGGGGCTTTGTGTGTCATCTCCAAGAAATTGCATGCATAGGGCCAGTAATAATTGATCAGGGCAATTGATGGCCTGGCCTAAATGGCAAAATATGGTCTGAGGATTCTGCCACTTCCCAGCTCATCCATCACCACAATATTTCTGCCTTCTTCCTGGAATGTAGTTTGGGGGATTTTAACCCCCCCCCCATCCAGTAGATAAGCCTGTGTTATTCTAAAAGCATATTTATCCTTCTTAACAAAATATATGTTGATGGGCTCAAACACACATTCTATCCTAAAAATGTGAATTGTAGCTTCTCACAGTTTCAGTTTGCTTCAGGGCTGTGTGAGGAAGAAACTCTTCAGCCTTTACTCGATTTCACCATTCCAAATGGGCTCCCCTGCTCTGCAGTTAGTATTTTAAAGAAGATTATGTGCCCTTTAAAAATATGTCCTTTCTCCATAAAAATGCTAGTAGCAGAATGTTTTTTTTTAAACTAAGTGGAGGCTGTTTCTTCTCTTTAAAGGTAAAGGTAGTCCCCTGTGCAAGCACCAGGTCATTATTTACCTATGGGGTGACGTCACATCCCGACGTTGACTAGGCGGACTATGTTTATAGGGTGGTTTGCCATTGCCTTCCCCAGTCATCTACACTTTACCCCCAGCGAGCTGGGCATTCATTTAACCAACCTTGGAAGGATGGGTCAACCTTGAGCCGGCCACCTGAACCCGACTTCCATTGGGATCGAACTTAGATCGTGAACAGAGCTTTTGACTGCAGTACTGCAGCTTACCACTCTGTGCCATGGAGCTCTGTAAACGTTATGATGTGACATCACCCCATGGGTCAGTAATGACCTGGTGCTTGCTCAGGGGACGACCGTTACCTTTTCTTCTCCCTATAGCGGCATTTATAGATGTGTGATCTCAGAAGGAGATGTGTGGTCTTTGTCTTGATTGGGCCAGCTCAGGTTTAAATGTACCCCTCCCCCATTTAGACATTAAGATCGCTGGGTGACTTTTGTCCAGTCACACTGGCTCAGCTAGCCTACCTCATAGGGTTGTTCAGAGGAGGGCAGAACCATGTAAACTGCTGTGAGCTATTTGGAGGATGGTTGGGATGAACTGTGGTATTGTCAGCATTTCTCTTGATGCCAGAAGTTCAGGTGGCCAAGAATTTGGCAGCTGCATTGAACCCTTTGCGGGCCAAACTAGTCCCCTGTGTTCCTTCTGTGTTGGTGAATCTGCCACTCCCAGGTTTGTGTAGCAGTAATGGAAACCTAGTTTTTAACAGCAAGATTATACAGGTAGGGAGAACTCCATTTTCCTGTTCTACAAGTGAAATCCCAGACTAATCTAGTGAGTGTGGAGTAGTCAGTTTGAAAGGATGCATTAAAGGTAAGGAATTATTCAGTTCTTGGCAAGGAACCATCAAGATTCCTGTGAGAAGATGCTTTCATATTGAGCTCAGCTGTGCTGCTATCATTTATAATTCAACATAACCTGTTCCAAAAAGATATTCAATAATAGAAGCAGACGCTTCTTAGACCTTTCATGTTATCGGTACGTAGAACACTTTCTTAATCTAGACTCCATAGATAGCCACTATCAGTATTTTGAACAGCTTTAATATACCAAAGTGAATATCTAATGTTGATCTTGCGTTTAAAATTTTAATTTATTTTCTCCATAAGGAGCCATTCAGAATACATCCATGGATACAACCTTTGTCCTTTCAAATAAAAAAATGGAAGAAGAGTCTTAATGTGAGAGACAATATCAGCTGGGTAGAGCTGCCTGTTCTGGATCAGGCCCAGGGTTCAACTAGTCCACTCATCTGTTTGTAGCAGTGGCCAACCCCTCTCCCCCTGAGGAGGTAACAAGAAGGGTTAGATGAAGGATGTGGTCCCCTGAACCCCTTCTGTTCCCTATCAAGCACAATTCCCCCCACTCATTTTTCACCAGTGTTGGTTAAGTGTTATCGCCTACATTAACCATGGTAGATTTTACCCAGGGTTATCTAACCAGCTTCAAATCCTGGTTTCACATTCTGATAAGGAAAGGAATACTGATTAGTGTCAACCAGGGGTGGAATTTAGGTTAGGTCTGTGTTAGGCCAGACTAAGTAGTTATTTTAAAGGGTGTGTTCAGCCTATTTTGTTGCTGTTACATTGGGACCTCATTTAATCTTTTGTTTCTGTTAGTTTCTCAGAACTTAACCTTTTTACTTATGTTAAGGTAAATACTTAAAAATCAAATTTAGGGGTTTTGCAGTTTTAATCAAAAGTCTATTGTTTTTGTGCATGTGCCACACAGTATTGTTCTGGATTATAGCAGAGTGGTGGATTCATAGCCTATTTAGGGGCCTACCTTTGTCTCAAGTTGCAATTCCACCCCTGGAATTAATCCTGGCTAACGCAATGCTGATGCAGTGTAGCACTGCAGTGAAGGGTAGAATACAGCAGAAAGAATTTGCACTGGAAAGAAGAGGGTACCTTGTTGGGAGTCCATGGCCCACTCCTAATCTTATTGTTAGTACTGTGTTTGTATTGTCCAGCTGAAGTAGTAATTCAGCAATGATTTGAGTCTCATTCCCATAGTTGTTTTTTTGGGGGTGGGGGGGGAGAGAGATGTTACTAGTGCTCAAGATAGCTTCAGAATATGGTTGCCTACCCCCAGGTGGGGCCTGGAGATCCCCCAGAATTACAACAGATCTCCTGATGACAGACAGTTCCCCTGGAGAAAATGGCTGCTTTGAAGAATGGACTCTATGGCATTATACCTTGTTGAGGCCCCTCCCCTTCCTAAACCCTGCCCTCTCCAGGTTCCACCCCCCCAAATCTCCAGGACTTACCCAACCTGGAGTTGGCAACCCTGCTTCAGAAACCAAACTACTATCCTTTAACCAGAGTATCCATGGCTTTGTGCCATGCAGCAGCCAGAGAAACCTTTCTAGTTTTTAACATTTCGATGACACTGTCAAAACCGTTCTTTGGCAGTGGGGATTCGCTGCGTCCCCAACAAAGGCTAATAATACCCCAGAGAGAGAGAAAGATCATTGGGTAGTTTTTGGGAGGCAGCCAGTTTATAAGATGATAACATTCCCTGGAGAGCAAAGGCTGTGCATCAGCAGTAAAAGAGGCAAAACCAAAGCAGCGATTGTCCATCTTTATTTACAAGGTCTCATTAGAGCAGGACAAGTGGTAGAAAAGGGCAAGAGTCCAGTAGCACCTTAAAGACTAACAAAAATATTTTCTGGTAGGGTATGAGCTTTAGGGAGCCACAGCTCACTTCTTCAGATACAGCTAGAATTAGACCAGGACAAGAGAGATACAAACCTCTCTATGTTCCAGATGAACCTCTCTGTATACCATTGTCATACAGGCAAGCCAGTTTTAAAACGAAAGGGCTGATATAAGTCTTGTGGTTCTAGGCTTCTAAAATCCTACTGCATTGGTTACTAAATGTCTCATTTTGTTGGTTGTACTGACTCATTATGTGTAATCCATCTTGGGTCCCTATGAGAAAGGCAGGCTATAATTAACATAAATAAAAATAAATAAGCATAATAGAGTTACAGGAGCCTCTATTGAACAAATACACATTATAGTTGCCTATGATGAATCAGTCCATTGGTTTGTCAAGATCAATGTTTACTCTGACTAGCTGTGGCTCTCTAGGGTCTCTTGCATTACCAATTACCTGGTCCTTTTAACTGGAGTTGCTGGGGACTGGAGTTGGGATCTTCTGTGTGCACAGCAGATTCTCAACCGATGAGTCGCAGTCCTGCCATGAAAAGAGCCAAAGACCTTAACAAAATTTTTGGTCTCTGCAGTTGATCTATGGCTTTCATTCAAGGGTCAGCTCTCTGATTCTTGACTCTTTGAGACAGCCCTGATCTCAGAAGCTCCCCAGGCAAGAATGGATGGTACCCCCTCAGGTGACCTGTGTCGTGTTTTGAGAAGCACTGAACTAGAGCAGAAGGAGAAGTAGGAAAAATCTTGGAAGAGCACCCCTAGGCCCTGACCAGCTTCAGGTCACGTTAGCAACAGGGCAGCCAACCCATTAAATAATGTTCAGTTGGTTACTCATCTGCCTCTTTAATGGATTAACAGGTTCATGAATTTGCGTATGAACTTCTTGAAATTCTGAAAGCATTGTGTGGATGTAGAGCTCAAAACTCTGCATGGGGGCTTATTGTTCAGTTTTGAGAATTTGGATGGGGAAAATGTGCATCTAGAGAGCGGCAAATCCAAAGCAAAACCTCCCATGCATAAATGGCCTCTCTCTCTCCCCCCCCCCCGGGTTGCGCAGCAAACTGGGACCATGCACACGCAACCCCCCCCCCTCACGGGGATCTCTCTCACACACACAGACTCTCTTTCTCTCCCCTGGCAGCGCAGCGGGCCAGGCTCACGCACTCATCCGCGACTGATTGGCCATAAGAAGACCCAGCTTGGCCACCTATTGGCCACGGGAGAATGCAGATTCGGGGTCGCCAAATTTGTACGAATTTATTTGGCGTCCGCCCAAACTTGCCGAGTTCGGCTCGTCATTTTCCTGCCTTTTTTGACTTCGGTTCTATCTGAACTAGAAACCGCCAAATCAGGGGAAATTCGGCTGTTTTTCAGTTCAGATGGAACCGAATCGACAGTCCTACTGTGTTATACTGAAACAGACCATTAGTCCATCAAGGTACATATTGTTTACTCAGACTGGCAGAGGCTCTCCACTCTCAGATAGATGTCTTTCACATCCCTTATAACTCACATCACGCAGCACATAGTTAAATTGTGGAACTCTCTGTCCCAGGATGTGGTGATGGCTGCCAACTTGGAAGGCTTAAAGAGAGGACTGGACATGTTCATGGAGGATAGGGCTATCCATGGCTACTAATAAAAATGAATACTAGTCATGGTGCATCCCTATTCTCTCCAGGATCAGAGGAGCATGCCTATTAGGTGCTGTGGAACACAGGCAGGGTAATGCTGCTGCAGTCGTCTTGTTCATGGACTTCCTAGAAGCACCTGGTTGGCCACTGTGTGAACAGACTGCTGGATTTGATAGGCCTTGGTCTGATCCAGCATGGTTTTTCATAGGTTCTTTTCCCTTCAACTGGAGATGCTGGCGATTGAACCTGGGACCTTCTGCATGCCAAGTAGCTGCTCTAATGCTGAGCCATAGCTTGCATACCTTTCACGGTAGATCTCAGATTATATGATGTGTGTTTGAAATCAAAGAGGATTTGTCTCTGCCAGTAATAACTTTTTTTGGGGACAGTTGCCCACCTCCTACATTGCTTGCTCCCTGGTGACCATCCCCATTCCCCTAGGCTGCTGCTATCTGTTATCTTCCAAATTATACTTGCCAGATGCCATCCTAGCAGGAATAGTGCCCAACATACACCCCCCTAGGGCTGTTTGCAGGCAGTGCTAAGGAAAATACAATTCTGTCACTCCACTTCTAGACTTAATAGCTACTGGCTCTAAAACTAGGACAAATGAACTATACTTACTGCTGTGCATGTGTTAGGGTTGCCAGGTCCCTCTTCGCTACCAATGGGAGGTTTTTGGGGTGGAGCCTGAGGAGGGAAGGGTTTGTGGAGGGAAGGGGCTTCAATGCCATAGAGTCCAATTGCCAAATCGGCCATTTTCTCCAGGTGTACTGATCTCTGTTGGCTGGAGATCAGTTGTAATAGCAGGAGATCTCCCACTAGTACCTGGAGGTTGGCAACCCATGTGTGTCTGTTGCTCGTGGCTGCTGTAGAGACACTTCATTACTGCAAGATAGTTGACCCATGGTCATTGCCCAGAGCAAGTGTGGTATAGTGGTTAGAGTGTTGAATATGTTCCAGGAGAGCCAGGTTCGAATCCCCACTCTGCTGTGGAAAGTCATTGGGTGTCCCTGGGCTGCTACCTTCTTTCAGCCTAATCTACCTCACAGGAAGGCTGTGAGGATAAAATGGAGGAGGGATGAATAATCAGCGTGGTGTAGTGGTTAAGAGAGCCAGTGTGGTGTGTTGGTTAAGAGCAGTGGACTCTAATCTGGAGAACTGGGTTTGATTCCCCACTCCTCCACACGAGCGGCGGACTCCAATCTGGTGAACCGGGTAGGTTTCCCCACCCCTACACATGAAACCAGCTACATGACCTTGGGCTAGTCACAGTTCTCTCCAAACTCAGCCCCACCTACCTCACAAGGTGTCTGTTGTGGTGAGAGGAAGGGAAGGAGATTGTAAGATGGTTTGATTCTCCTTAAAAGGGAGAGAAAATTGGCATATAATTCTTCTTCTTCCTTGGTTTGAATCTTCATTTAGTAGAAAATCCAGGTGTAAATGCCTTAAATAAATGAGGCAATTACAAGGCTGAATGCTCCCTCAGTCCTCAAGAAGACCACCTGAACATCAGGTGTCATGTAAAATGTACGCAGTATAAAGCTGTGGTCTTGCTTAATGTTGTTTGATCCCTGAATGTTACAGTGAGCCAAATAGTACATAATTCTGATTGGTGGACTTGGATGCAAACAGTACCCAGCTTTAATGTGCAGGCTTGGAATGCTGATGACAGGTTAGAAATGATACTGCATATTTCTTGGCTTGCTTAATGTTTACTGTTGATTAAATAAATATCTTGTGGGCCGGTATAAGGCCACGCGACAGGTTATTAATGTAAAAATAAGGAAATAAATTCAAAAATAAGCATCTCTGCAGGTGTCCCTAAATTAGTTGTCTGGAAGGTTAAAAAAAATGGGGAGTAGGTGATGCAGTTGGTTTTGTAATTGGCAGGCAGCCCCAGAATTGCTGCTTTAATTATCTGCCGCCCCTAGAAATCTGTTGCGCTGCTGTGTAGCATTTTCATTTTAAGGGCTGTGTGAAAAAGAAATGGTGTTGCTTACTATTATTCAGAAAAACTTTAAGCAGGAAGTTCTCTTTATCCTCCAGCTATGCACCTTCTTTTATTTTGGTCATTTATGTGTGGGTAATTTCACTCACGTTCACCCTGGGTCTGTCTTGGAGTTATGCATGAACTTTCCCTCCATTAGAGATGACCTCGCTGCAGGCCCTCACAAATCTTGGGAATTCCCATTCCTCTGTTAACCTGACTCTTCCCTCTCTCCTGAGCTCAGCTCGGGTGAAATCCCTGTGCACAAGGCAAACACACAAGCTTGGTTTCTCTCACAGCCAATTACAAAGCAGTGTGTAAAGAAGCGGGGATTCAAATGTTTCCTGCTTCCTCGGAACTCTTTCTGAGCAGAAGAAAGGCTTTTTAAAACAGAGGCTTGGATTTCTCCCCCCCCCCTTTCATATTGCTCCATTTTTTGTGTTTTGTTCTTAAAATGCTTTTTTATGCAGCAATTGGCTTTTGGGGGGGTACTCTCACAGTAAGCTCTACAAAGTAAGCCAAATACAAAGCAGCATTTGAAGGGGCGGGGACTTGATTTGAGCTTGGAGACTGCTGGTGCATAGATTCCCAACAGGAAAGTGTGGGTCCAGCCAGCAACGAACCTCAGGTAAAACTCCCATGCATAAACGGCCATTAACTAGATAAGGGCCGTGGCATTTGCGCCTGGTCGTGGGGAAGCTGCATGTGTGCTGAAATACTGACTCCCATCGCCTAGCTGTGTGAATCTAATTTCCTCGGTAACTGCAACAAATACTTCTCCTCTGCTATAAACAAAACTGCAGGTGGTTCCAAATTAGGGGCTGAATCCATTTGATTATTGGAAGCACTTTCCTCCAGTACAGTGTGCAGGTAGGGGTATAAGAAGGCACAACTCCATTGGCTTGCCTGGCTTAGTGCCTTATTTTATTGTAGGATGCTGCAGGAAAGCACCTCTGCTAGCAGAATGGATCCAGAAGATCCAACGCTAGTTGTCAGGAGAACTGGGTGAAGATGATGCTGTTGGTGACTTCCATTCGGCAAGCAGCCACCAGCAAGAGAGCTAGGGTGGTGTAAATGCTGCAGTGCTAGACTAGGACCTGGGAGACTTGGGTTCAAACTCTGCCATTAACTTCACTGGGTGCTTTTGGACCAATTGTGCTGTCATAGAGGCTTTTTCATGCACCCTGAATAACACACTGAATGCAGTTTAGAGATGGCTTGCAAGTGGATTTTGCTGTTTCTCACAGTAACATCCAGATGTAAAGTGCTTTGAAAGTGAATGGAAAGGGCACTGTTCAGTATATGTGAAAGCACTCTCACAGGAGGGTGGGAGCCATGTTTGCCACCTTGAGCTCCTTGTAGGAAGAGCAGGATAAAAATGCAAAGGCAGTAGCTGGGATGAGGAACCTGGAATGAAACATTGCGCCTTGTTGAGCATTTTTAAAATTCAGGTGGGCTCACCACATACCTGATCAATATCATGGATGCCAACTCTCATATCCTATCCGCCCTCCCAGTGGCCCAAAGTAGCCCAGGAGCCAAGACGGTTGTGAAGACAAAAGTGGAGAGTCTCTCCATATTGCAACTTTGCTTGTTAAGAACATGTGTTAGGATGTTGGTGTAAGAAGGTGGTTAAAGCCGTGTATGCTGTTTCTTGGGTACTCCTTGTCAGACATGGTAGCAAACTCTTGGACATGCTGGAAATGTTCTAGGGAGATGGGATGTCCTGCACCAGTGTGAGAAGAAAACAACCATGAGGAATCAAGGCCTGGGCTAGTCTCAGGGTTTCCATCTGTGGGTTGAGAAGTTCTTGGAGATTTGGGAGTTGCACCTGGGTTTGGGGAGGGACCTCAGCAGGGCGTAATGCTATAAGTAGCCATTTCCTCCACAGAAACTGATCTCTGTAGTCTGGAGATTAGTTGTGATTCTGAGAGATCTCTAACCCCCACCTGGAGTTGGCAACTTTGGCTAGTCCTGATATTATCTCTGTTAAACAGGGAACTAGTCCAGCCTGGTGTTCTGGAACATAAGAAGAAGAAGAGTTGGTTTTTATATGCTGGCTTTCTCTACCACTTAAGGCAGAATCAAACCGACTTAAAATTACCTTCCCTTCTCCTCCCCACAACAAACACCCTGTGGGGTAGGTGGGGCTGAGAGAGCCCTAACAGAGCTGTGACTAGCCCAAAGTCACCCAGCTGGCTTTGTGTGGAGGAGTGGGGAAACAAATCCAGTTCATCAGATTAGCCTCCGCTCATGTGGAGGAATAGGGAATCAAACCTGGCTCTCCAGAACAGAGTCAACTGCTCCAAACCACCGCTCTTAACCGCTATGCCACACTGGCTCTCCATGGACAGCAGGGACTGGAGCTTTGGTGGACATAGGGAATAGAATTGGATAAGCTGTGCACATTTCAGATTGGCCTTTAGTGTAACCAACTCCTGTGTGATCTTTGAGAGCCAGCGTGGTGTAGTGGTTAAGAGCGGTGGTTTGGAGCAGTGGAGTCGGATCTGGAGAACCGGGTTTTATTCCCCACTCCTCCACACAATGCCAGCTGGGTGACCTTGGGCTAGTCACAGCTCTCTCAGCCCCACCTACCTCACAGGGTGTCTGTTTTGGGGAGGGGAAGGTGATTGTAAGCTAGTTTGATTCTCCCTTAAGAGGTAGAGAAAGTCAGCATATACAAACCAGCTCTTCTTCTTTTCTATCTTGTGACATTTTCTTTGATTTTTGCCTGGCCTAAGGGATGTGTTTCCTTAGGGAAACTTTTTTTGCAGTTTTGTTGAGCTAATAAAATTCTTTTGGCTTCACTCAGAATTCTCGATAGGTTTCGTTTGACTAGCAGCCTCCTCCTTCTGTGACCTTCACTTTAGGCAGAATTTCAATGGTAAGTCTAAGCATTCTGCTTATTGTATCAGAGTGAAGCACATAGGAACATAATAAGCATCTTAATCAGAAATGTGAAGGTTTAGAAAATCCTGGAGTCCCCACCTGCCTGGGGTCTTGTTTTCTGGGGGGGGGGTGTTTCTGATGAGGAAATTGGAAATTTGGGGCGGAGGGAACTGAAAAAGCCTTTTTATGAAACATTTTCTCTCTTAGAAAGATGAAAGAGTGAAACAGTTTTTAAGGCAATGTTTCAAAGAGTAGTTCAAGTGCTTTTTGCCCTTTTGGCATGCTTTCTAATAACTGTGTCAGAAGACCTACATTAATACATAATTATAGTTCCTCTATATGGTAGAGATCTGCAACTCTCCTATCTTCTGGTCTGCTTCAGATTCCTCAGTCTTCTGAAACCTGTGAAAAAGAAATTGGTCTGTTTGGAAATATACATACTTGTAATGACACGGAAGTCAATGGACTTTGAAGGGTTTAAATGTGTACTACAAATCAAGTCACAGGCTAATATGTGAAACAGTAGATAAATCCATTTAAGTTCCATGCAAACCTTCGGTTCTCTGACGTCCATGAGATAAAAATGTTATTTCAGAAGCGAAAGCTAATCAACAATTGTATTTGGAGAGGTTATTTATTCTTTAAATAACATTTGGTTTCATGTTGTGAATTTTGTCTGCTGTTACTTAACAGAGGCTAATAATGATGCTTCACAAACTGTATCAATGTTGTTCAACATTGATTATATCTAGATTTACTGATGGCCTTTGCTACTGTGATCTGGAAGCTGCTGTTGCAGCTGTTTCAAAGAGGAGATCCTTGCTTGTGGTGTGTAGTTGTTATTGTTGTTTTTGTCATCAAGTCACAGCTGACTTATGGAGACCTTGTAGGGTTTTCAAGGCAAGAGACGTTTGGTGGTTTTCTATTGCCTGCCTTCACGTCACCCTGGTATTCCTTGGAGGTCTCCCACTCAGATACTAGCCAGGGTCAGGGTTGCCCATGTGTGACTGGCCCAAGGTCACCCAGCAAGCTTCCATGGCGCTAGTAGGGGTTTGAACCTGGGTGTCCCAGATTCTAGTTTGAGACCTTAACCACTACACCCTGCTGGCTCTCTTGTGTGTATACTAACCGAAATATTGCCAAAAGCAAAGAAATCTTGCAGGATTTTGTATTGTTTCTGGAGAATGCTGGGTATACGAAGAGAAGCCTATTTCTAAGTCCAAGCAGTAACAAAAAAACTCCTTAAGTAATTAAGTAGTGTTGCTATTCCATTTTTCTCCCCTCTTATTTTAACAGTTGACAAAAACTAAGTTATGTTTAGTGCTGTGCTAAGCAGCTGCACCCTTGTAAGATCATTTCCTTCAGTGGAGGTCAGCTTACTTCTACATCTCTAACACTGGGTTCATTTTACATTATTATTTGAAAAACAGCGAGTATTTCATAAATATACCCACCAGTATGTGTTAATTAATTTATGCTTAATACATTATTTGTTCTTAAAGTAGTAAAAGAAAAGCGTAATCCTAAAACCACTTTCCTGAAAGTAAGCCCCAAGGAAAGGGTACATTTCCCCTTCCCCTGATAAATAACTTGGCCCCTTTCCCCTCGTTGTCAGCTGACAACATTGTCACTGTCAGTAGGGTTGCCAACCTCCTGTTACTAGCTGGAGATCTCCTGCTATTACAACTGCTCTCCAGCTGATAGAGATCCGTTCACTTGGAGAAAATGGCCACTTTGGCAATTGGACTCTATGGCATTGAAGGCCGTCTCCAAACCCCACCCTCCTCAGGGGAGGGGAGGGTCGTCAATGCCATAGAGTCCTGGAGGTTGGCAACCCTAAGAAGATGAGGCCTTGATTGAAAGTGGAGGGACCTGCTGTGAATGCTCTTGATAAACAATTGTGCTTGCTGGACGAAATGAGGAGTTTTCTAGTTTGCCGGAGTGGATGCAATAATGATTCCTGAACTGAGAAAACAAAGAGAAATCTGCTTGATAAACTTATTTGCTTCTACTGTTGCCTGATAGGAAGACACAATAACATTGTTAGAATCCATGACTGGTCTAATTTTACTACTCTTCTCTCATTGAAATTAAGATTCAGGGAAATGAGGGATTTTACAAGATGAAAAATGACACAAAAAGAATAATTAAAAGTAAAGAGTGTTCAGTACGGTTTATAGCAGATTCGCTTTCATTTCTCCCAATATGTCACCGACGGCCTTGGGAGCCAAATTGAAATGGGGACTGCAAACACTGCTGTTTACCTTCCCCAGAGCCAGATTTTAATTATCTTTATTCGTTTGTGTTTGTGCAATCAAAGGTTCATACTTGTGCGCCTCACCAGCCACGCTAACAGGCACATCAGCAAGAGATGGCAGCACTATTTTAGAGCACGGTGAACCATAGCAAATGTTGAAAAGACTTGTGCAAAGCAATTGAATGCATCATTGGAAGCAAGTGTGAGAGAAGTTACGATGGTTCTCTAGTATTGGGAGAGGATTTGTTTTTGCTTCATTGGGTATTGTTGGAATAGCAGTTTGTTTCTTGCTTTCTGAGTTCAAAGCCTAAGACATAAAATCAGCCAAGTACACCCACAGATGAGGCTGTCTATTGCATCTCATTATGAGTTACTATTCTGTCCTTACCTCCTGACGGCATTCTTTACCCACCTCCGGTAAAGATAACTATGGGCACTTTCAGCCAGCATGGTGTAGTGGTTAAGAACAGGGGACTCTAATCTGGAGAACAGAGTTTGATTCCCCGCTCCTCCACATGAAGCCAGCTGGGTGACCTTGGGCTAGTCACAGTTCTCTTCAAGCTCTCTCAGCCTCAGCTCCTCACAAGGTGTCTGTTGTGGGGAAAGGAAGGGAAGGAGATTGAAAGCCAGTTTTTGATTCTCCTTAAAAAAGGTAGAGAAAATTGGCATATAAAAATCAACTCTTCTTCTTCTTTCACACATTCCCAATAATGCACTTTCAATTCACTTTGCAGCTGGATTTTACTGTGTGAAATGGCAAAATCCACTAGCAAACTTTCATTAAAGTGCATTATACAGTACGTGTGAAAGTGCCCTATGTCTCTGCTTGTGGCTGGATTATTCTCTCATTCTTGATGGAGAGGCAGCTGTATTCCTGCGCGGAGGGAAGACTGCCCATTGTAACCCTGCATGAAACCTTTGCATTAAATCATTGCAGGTTCACTAGCCTGGGCTTGCCTCTTTCCGCTAAAGAGCCCTGAATTATAAATTTTAATATTTTGAAGTCATTGCCAAGAATCAGCCTGGTATGCTAGTGACATATCTGGATTGACTGTCATTAGGTGACACTGACAATTTGAAATGTTCCCATTAGGCTTGTGTACACTTTTACTTTTTTGGTGGCACAGTGGCTTGGATGCAAGTATCTTGTGACGGGGAAGTCTTCTTCTGTCAGAGGAAAGCTCCTCCATTAGCAGAACAGATATATGAGATCCAACCCACTGCAGTCAATCTTAAAGTGGGTCTGCCTTCACGTTATGCCCGGGGCCCACAAGTTTCAAGGACCATCTCTCCTATATGCTTCTGGGTGCCAACCATGGTCTCCAGGCTGCCACCTGCTGGCCATTCCCCACTTAGGGGATCTGAACCTGGGCCTTTTCCATCGTGGCCCCCAGCTTGTGGAGGGGGCTCTCTAAAGAAGTGAAGGAAGCCTCCTTGTTGGAGATCTTTAGGAGGTGCTGCAAGGCCTGTATGTTTGCCAGGGCTTTGGATCAGCTATGAATAGCAGGCATCTTTTTTTCTTTTCTTTTTTTGAGGAAGGGAGGTCATTTGGTTTTTGTTTGTTTTAATTTGAAATGTTTTAATTGTTACTTGTAAGCCACCTTGAACCAACAAGAAAGACAGGGTATAAATATTTTAATTCATAAATACATAACAATTATACTAGGGTGTACTGCAAGAAATTCAGCAATGAAAGACTTAGGCCATGACTGCACCTCGTATTTGCAACGCTAAGTGAAGCATTATTTCCCGGTCTGTTCACACCTTATTTCTCCCGATTGATTGGAAAACGTCTCCAGACCACTTATTCTCCGTTTTAACAGCAAATGCATATATGGCAAATTGACACAATAAAATGTTTCCTCGTTGGCTGCTCTTTGGTCCGTACAGGAATTTAGTCCAAAGCACCCACCTGTAGAGGAATATCTTCGTATACATTACTGATGTGGGCTTGTTTCTGTCCACTCCAGGTGGTGGCTGGAGATCTCTTGGGATTACAAATGATCTCCAGGCGACAGAGATCAGTTCACCTGGAGAAAATGGCCACTTTGGAAGGTGGACTTTATGGTGTTATACCCCACTAAAGTCCCTCCCCTCCCCAAACCCCACCTTCCTCAGTTTCCACCCCCAAAATCTCCAGGTATTTTCCAACCTGGAGCTGGCAGCCTTACTACTCACGCATAAACAATGAGAGTGGGTTTCTCTGTGGGTATTCTTTTGCACTCTAAAAGTAAATCTTTTTGGATAGAGAGTAAAATGAGGGGAGGGGAGTATGTTTCCGCCTCCATAAATTGGGGGAAGCTGCTTTAGGCCATAGAATATGGCCAGATAGATTATTAATTTGATTTGGCAAGGCAGGATCATTACGAGCGTACTTTATCGTCCACAAATCCCTGCACAAAGTGTTCCCAGTGTTTTCTTGAGGGGGAAAAAGCACTTCTGAATAATAAAAAGAACAAATCCTCAGAGAGCTCATAATGATCCAAGGAGCTTAAAACTGTTTCTTGTCTTTAGAAAGACTGTAAGAATTGTGCCTGGTTTAAAAGGCAGAGTGGAATTATGTTTTCCAGATTTCCATGTACAATTTGTTTGATGGCTCACATGCATTTCAGATGCATTTATCAGAAGTGGTGGTAGATAGAATGTCTTCAGCATTATCTCCTGTCTTATCGTATGTTCTAACTACCTTTGCAAAACAGATGTTCTCAACTGTAAGCTTTGTTTAATAAGTCTGCAAATATTGTTGGCATTGATGAGATTATTTATCCCACAGGTAGTTAGGGTTGCTAACCTCCAGGTGGTGGCTGGAGATCGCCTGCTATTACAACTGATCTCCAGACGACAGAGATCAGTCCCCCGGAGAACATGGCCGCTTTGGCAATTGGACTCTATGGCATTGAAGTCCCTCCCCTCTCCAAACCCCGCCCTCTTCGGGCTCTACCCCCAAAATCTCCAGGTAATTCCCAACCCGGAGCTGGCAACCCTACAGGTAGTACTGTTGAGGAGAAATAATTTGGCCTTTTGCTGTTTTATGTAGAACTGGATTTGGCATTTAATATACTGAAATAGCCCTTTTCAGAAGTTGCAATTGCATATGTTGGGAGCCTAATGTCAATTATGAGTAATGAGAGTGTGCACTACCCAATGTCTTCCTGATAACGCATGGTCATTGTGTGAACAGGGACATTGTGTGAACAGGGATGTCCATGCATATTTACCATATTTAACAGGGACATCCATGCATATTTAACAAGTGTGTATGCCTTGGTATGTGTAACTGTTAAGCTTGAAAAATCTAGTGGTCAGGGTGTGCATATAGGAGCGGTATTCTCATGGTAAATATGTGGTTGTAATGTCTGAAAAGGACTAATATGTATTTTGTATGCTGCTGATGGGAACCCCACTTAGGATCTACCAGTCCGAACTGAAATACCACTCTAGAGCCAAAAAGAAGGATCTAAGAAAGAAGATAAAAGAACAAATAAGTGGGTTTTAAGTCAAGTTTGAATTCTCCCTGGAAGCTAAAATGACTAAACTGAGATTCTCTTACTTTGGTCACATCATAAGACAGGACACACTAGAAAAGACAATAACGCTAGGAAAAGTTGAAGGCAGTAGGAGAAGAGGAAAGCCCAACATCAGGTAGATCGATTCGATAAAGGAAGCCACAGCCTGGGCAAGGCTATTAATGACAGGATATTTTGTAAATTCATAGGGTCACCATAAGTTAAAAGTGACTTGATAGCACAGAACACATATAAGAAAGAAGATGGAATAGAGACAATAGAACTTTTCTTCTGGGGGTGCTGGGAGTTATTCCTTCTGCCTTCTCCTTGCTTGGGGTATACACATCCTTCCTTTCATCTTTCCGTCACTTATTTTCCTGTTCTCTCCTCCCTTTCTTGTTTTTGTCATGGGCGTGCATTTTTCAAGTTCTCCTTTGCTGAAGCTTTCTGCTCTGTTCACATCTTTATTCTCCTGTCCAGCTACCCCCTTCCCTCGACACCATGGGCACTCCAAGGTTCCATCTGCCCCCTCCCCACATAACAGAGGCCTACTCAACATCATCTGAAGACAAATCACTAGAACTTGTCTGGGTCCATGGGCCCCCAGTGTGAACAAGGTGTTTTGGTCCCTTAGTAGCCCCTCTTCATGGCTTTGCCCCTTCTGCATCTCTCTTCCCCTTCTTCATTCTTCTTGCATATGTGTCTGCAAGTTCATGCCTGTGTGTGGGCATGTGGAGAGTCTTTAAAAAACAACTACATGCACATAGAAGTTGGCAAATGTGCAGAAAAGGACACCAGGATGGGTAATAACTTATACAATGACAAAACTCAATGGATAAATTTAAAAAGTTAAAAAGTCAATATTGGAGTAACAAGTCCATAGCAGAGCCCTTCCAATGAAGAACAAGAGTTGGTTGTTATACCCTGATTTTCTCTACTTTTTTAAGGAGCTCAAACCGGCTTACAGTCACTTTCCCTTCCTCTCTTTCCCTTCCTCTCCCCACAACTGGCACCTTGGGTGGGGCTGAAAGAGTTCAGAAAGAACTGTGACTAGCCCAAGGTCACCCAGCAGGCTTCATGTGGAGGAGTGGGGAAACCAACCCGGTTCACCAGATTAGAGTCTACCGCTCATGTGGAGGGGTGGGGGAATCAAACCCGGTTCTCCAGATTAGAATCCACAGCTCCTAACCACTACACCACACTGGTTCTCTCCAAAATCTCCAAATTAGCCATCAGCATGAAATAGGCTTTACCACCTTCCTGAAAACCAACAACGAGCTGGTTTACTGAACCTCTCAATAAGTGTTCTACAACACTAGCCCAGGGGTCGGCAAACTGCGGCTCGCGAGCCGCATGCGGCTCTTTGGCCCATTGAGTACGGCTCTCCGAACTTGGTTTGGAGCCCCTGCTCTTGCGCCCGCTCGCGCCGGCAGCCGGGCTGCGGAGCCGGCGCGCCTGAGAGAGAGAGAGAGCAGGCGAGTGGGCGCGCTGTCTCTCCCCCCCACCGTCGTGGAGAATGACCAGGTCCCCCTTTCCCTTGCCCTCAATGGTTGGGAGGCTAAAGCCTCCCCTCCCCTCTAGCCGCACGATTGCTGGGCGGGCAGCTCGGCGGTTCCTGGCCCGCCCCGCCTGCCTATTAGCTGTTGGGCGGGGCGGGCTTCCTTTGGCGGTGCGTCCCCGGCAGCGGCGCTGGGCCGCGGCGCCCCGTCTTCTGCGGCGCCGACGCCGTTCCCCCGTCTTCTGGATCTGCGGGTCCCTGTAGGGAAGAGGCACACTTTGGAGCCAGCAGGGGCTTGTCTGGTAAGTGGAAGGTGGCGGGAAAGCCCCGGGGCGCGGGGTGGGGCCCCCGACCCTGGACAAACGTAATGGTACAACTCGGGGTCGTCTGCTGAAGCTGGAGGGTGGGAGATTCAAAACTGATAAAAGGAAGTATTTCTTCACACATTGCATGGTTAAATGGTGGGACTCCCTGCCCCAGGAGGTGGTGATGGCTGCCAACTTGGAGGGCTTTAAGAGGGGAGTGGACCTGTTCATGGAGGAGAGGGCTATCCATGGCTACTAATCAAAATGGATACTAGTCATGATGCATGCCTATTCTCTCCAGGATCAGAGGAGCAGGCCTATTATATCAGGTGCTATGGAATGCAGGCACGACAATGATGCTGCACTGGTCTTGCTGGTGGGCTTCCTGGAGGCACCTGGTTGGCCACTGTGGGAACAGACTGCTGGACTTGAAGGGCCTTGGTCTGATCCAGCACAGCCTTTCTTATGTTCTCATGTGTTTACTGCATCTGTGAATCTAGAGAAAAGTTTGCTCACATTGTTCACATTAAGTGTTTGTCAGTCATTGTCATGATTTAATTTTATGGATACCTTACTTACTTTTTTCCCTCTTCAGAGGCCATGTCTACCCAATGGCTTTCTTGGCGGTAGACCTGGACTCTGAGGAGGGGAAAAAGTCCCCCTTCAGAGGCCAGGTCTACCAATTGGCTTCTATGGGCGTCCGGAGGCCAGGTCTACTGCCAAGAAAGCCAATGGGTAGACCTGGCCTCCCAATGGGACTCAGCTGGAGGCCAGGTCTACCAATAGGCTTTTATGGCGGTAGACCAGGACTCCAGACGAGGAGGGGGAAATGGCAGGGACTTACAATTTAATTTTTATCAATAAATAAGATCACTATTAAGTATGATATCAAGTTTTATTCAGTGTACCTATAGTTTAATTAAGACTTAAAACTTTAATTAAATTTTATTAAGTTAAAAATCAGTGTACCTACCTATATAGTTTAAGTTTAAGAAATTTGGCTCTCAAAAGAAATCTCAATCGTTGTACTGTTGATATTTGGCTCTTTTGACTAATGGGTTTGCCGACCCCTGCACTAGCCCAAGGTTACCCAGCTGGCTTCATGTGTAGGATTGGGGAAACCAACCCGGTTCACCAGATTAGCATTTGCTGCTCTTAACCACTACACCACGCTGGCTCTCACTAAATTTGAATTGGAAAATTATTTTCTGGCATAACCAGCTTCTTCAGAACCTTTGGGCTTCTTGGCAATAAGAGGCAGAGTCATTCTGAAGGACAATTTAAAGACACCTGCAGTTCCTGGAGCTGTTTTCTAAAAAAACAAAACAAAAAACCCACGTGCTTGAAATACATAAGAACTTGGCATCTGAGGAGGAAACATAAGACCCAGCCAGAGATTCATCAGGAAATGAAATAAAAGTAGCACAAAATCTATAAAGGATGTAGTTTTACAAAATTGTACAGTACCTGCAAAATGCTCAAGGTGTATTGTCTTGATAGCTGAAAATTGAGTAGTAGCCAAGTAGTTAGTTGGCAATGAAACTTACTCTTAAGTAAAAGTTCATAAGATTACAGTCTTGCAGTGCGATCCTAAGTACACTATCTAGGAAATAAGCCCACTTAAAAGATCTGAGTTGGATTCTGAGGAGACATGATTAGGATTGCTCTGATAATCGTGCAGTAAGTTCCCTTGTGTGTGTGTGTAAAGTACTGTCAAGTTGCAGCTGACGAATGGGCTTTCAAGGCTCGTGATTAAGCAGAGGGGGTTTGCCATTGCCTTCCTTTGCAGAGCCTTCCTTGGAGGTCTCCCTTCCAACTACCAACCCTGCTTAGCTTCTGAGATCTGGCGAGATCAGGCTATAACGTGCTGCCTTCCCTCTCCCTAATAACTTCCCTTTCATACTATTTAATCATTTAGAAATGTTTACATGCTGCCTCACCAGTGACCTGCTTACGGTAATATGGCTCACAAGGTAAAAAGGGTCGTGTTTGAATACGACACTTTGAATTGTGCCCGGAAACATGTGGGCTGCCAGTACACATCTTTCAGCACAGGGAAGATATGGTCTTTGTATCCAGCCCCCAACAATAGCCTGGCTGCTGTGATTTAGACTGTGTAGCCCCATACAGAGGGCATGTAGATGTGATCAAAGCATGGATCACAGTGGCCACATCATGCTTTCTGAGGAACAGTCATAGCTGGCATATCAAATGAAGTCAGCCACAGACAACACCTGAGCCTCCATACAGCAGCTGCCCCCCTCCAGCTATGGCCCTTCTTCTTCATGGGGACTGCAGACTTCTGCAGGGCAGGCTGGGGACACCAGTCCTCAAGAAGTTTTTCATTGCCCCAGAAGGTCAGACCAGAACCAACAGGATGCAATTAAATCAAAAGAGTTTCTGGCTAAGCATTCGGAAGAACTTTCTAACAGAGTGGTTCCTCAGTGAAACAGGCTTCCTCGGGAGGTGGTGGGCTCTCCTTCCCTGGAGGTTTTAAAGCAGAGGCTAGGTGGTCATTGGTCAGCAATGCTGATTCTATGACCTTAGGTAGATCATGAGAGGGAGGGCAGGAAGGGTTGTGTACAGTGTTTGGCTCTCATAGCCCTTTCTTGCATGCCCAAGATAGTGCTGATCGCCATTTTGGGTTCAGGAAGGAATTTTCCTCCAGGCCAGATTGGCCAGGGATCCTGGAGAGGTTTTTTGTTGCCATCTTCTGGGCATGAAGCAGGGGTTGCTGGGTGTGTGGGGGGAAGGTAGTTAAGAATTTCCTGCATTGTGCAGTGGGTTGGACTAGATGACCCTGGTGGTCCCTTCCAACTTTATGATTCTATGAACAACAGCCCCTCAGTCTCATCTGGACTGAGCTTCCATATATTGGCCCTCATCTATCCCATTACCTTCTCCAGGCACTTGTTCAGGACTTTCACAGACCCACCTGAGTCGGCTGTTAAGGAGAAGTAGAGCTGGATGTCATGCACATATTGGTGGCTCCTCATGCCAGCCCCCCAGGAGGCTGTACCAGGTGCTCTTTCTGAGCTCTTACATATAGAACAACACCATTATTTACTCACAAGAACAACATAAGAAAAGTCATGCTGGATCAGACCAAGGTCCATCAAGTCCAGCAGTCTGTTCACACAGTGGCCAACCAGGTGCCTCTAGGAAGCCCACAAACAAGACGACTATAGCAACATTATCCTGCCTGTGTTCCACAGCACCTAATATAATAGGCCTTCTCCTCTGATCCTGGAGAGACATGACTAGTATCCATTTTGACTAGTAGCCATGGATATCCCTCTCCTCCATGAACATGTCCATTCCCCTCTTAAAGCCTTCCAAGTTGGTAGCCATCACCACCTCCTGGGGCAGGGAGTTCCACAATTTAACTAAACTCATTTCTCCTTCTGAGATTGCTCCGTCTCTTAACTTCCACTTCTGTTTGTCCTCATTGGGTTGCTGTTCCTGGGCCATGTAGACAAGCAAAGGGGATTAAGGAGCTTCCATAATATGAATTACTAATAAAATAGTACATTAATCATTTCAGCAGTGTGACAAATTCATTAATATTATGACAGCGTAAAAATATAGTGTTTTAATTGGAGCAGGCGTCCTATATGGGAGTTCAGTACGGATGGCAGTGATGTGTGTTTGTTTATGTAAATCTCGATTCATGACATCGCTGCTTTGTGTTGGTGAGGAACCGTTCTCTTAATTAAAACATCAATTGTAATTAGGTCTGGAGACAAATATTTAAAATGTCATGGAGCCAGTATCAAATGGAACAACCTCCCCAGGGAGGTGTGCGAGGCCCCCTCGCCATTGCTGTTCAGGAAACAATTGAAGACGGCCTTATTTAGGACTGCGTTCGACTGATTAAGTTTTTATTAATTGGCAGTCCTAATTGGAATTTTAAAATTGAAACTATGATCTTTTATGTGTTTTAAAAACGGTAGTTTTATTTTTATTGTTTTTGATGTGCTTTTTATAATCGTTATATTGTAAGCTGCCAAGTTGAGTTCCACAAGGGAGGAAAGGCGGTTAATAAATGTTTTAAATAAAATAAATAAACAAACAAATGTTCAGGAGCTGGCATAAACATTTCAGGTTCCTGTCATTTTTCAGGAATATTATTTAGAAAATTTATATTCACCTTTTATATCATACAAATGACACATAAGACAGCTCGCTGGAATTATCTTAATTGAAACATAGCTTTTAAAAAAAGATCTGTTTCATAATTTTAACAGTTCTAAAATAGGAATCAGTGGCAGGATTAAAAACCATAATAAAAAGCAAAACTATAATAAGGTTTTAATTTAAAGTAGCAGTCAGGCATAAAAATCAATCAGCAGCAGAACACTGAATAAAACATCTTCAAGGAATTAAAAAACCTCAAATCCCCTGGAATAAAATTGGTCCTACAAGTTTCCAGGAGGAGCAAAAAGAAAGGGGAATCCCTTAGGCTGGAAAAGCCCTCTCCTATCTACCTACAAGTCTCACCTTTTGTTAATGTCCAAGTTTCCCCCCCCAAAGGCAGCCCCACACAATAATTAATTTTATTAATTTACTTCTTTACTATTTTTATCCTACTCCCCCCAATGGTATATTAGTTGAATTTATGTGATCTGGAAGTTACCAAGACAAGGACGAGATCTAGCAATATTTTAACTTGTTAATTCATAGTTAATTGGTTTAAAATGATAATTCACTGTGGGTAGCCGTGTTAGTCTGTCTGCAGTAGTAGAAAAGGGCAAGAGTCCAGTAGCACCTTAAAGACTAACAAAAATATTTTCTGGTAGGGTATGAGCTTTCGTGAGCCACAGCTCACTTCTTCAGATACAGCTAGAATGTGAATCCATCTGTCTTTAAGTAGAGGAGAGTGAATTCAGACAAACATTAGTATGTAAATGTTAACAGTATGTCAATGTGAATAGCAGGCGTGATGGGATTAGGTGTGGTATGCAGAAGAGTCTGTGATGTCCAGGGGAACAGACTGCTGGACTTGATGGGCATTGGTCTGCTCCAGCAGGGCTTTTCTTATGTTCTTACAACCATAATGTGGCTACCAACACTCCCTATTCCTCCAGTTATGTGAAGAATCTCAGTTTTTGCCAGAAATGCATGTAGTTGAGGCACTATGTGTATTTGGCTCCAACCATAGGCTAATCAGCTCTGCCCGTTTTGGGATCCTCTAGAAATATTGTATGATTGCCCTAGAGAAATGTTCTCATATCAAGCCCCATGATACATGGTGGCCCTCAGGTATTCACTGTTCAAAGGAATCTGTAGGAGAAGTGGAGACCATAATTCTTTCTGATTCTTTCAAGAGCCTTCATGCCACAACCAGGAATGGGCGGTGTTTGGCCCTTATGCAATTGGGGCGATCCATGTAGTAAGCAACTCTTGAACTATGTGGCTACAGACTGCTGGGTAGAAACATTTCCTGCAGCTTCTTCTTAGGACTAGTTATGTTTGAAGCATCTTTCAGATGTTCAAAATTGCATGGGTTCTCAATTGAAGTCTTGTTTACCATAATCTTGGATTGTACTTGAAAAATGCTTCTTACATATCTATTAATATCCATAATAAGGGGAGTAGGAAGGAAAGATAAGTAGAGAGAATAAAGTGACATAATAAACAGGCTCTGTGCGTTTCTTATTTTGCCAGAAGCTCTCCTTTTGATGTCTGTGTGCCAGATGAACTTTTTGGAAGCCTTTTGCTTGTGGCTCTTCATAATGAAGTCTTGAGTAATTAAAACTGCAACTGGTTTTGAAAAATTAGGGACCTTTTGCACTTGGATACATGCTTTATGTTTTGCCCTCTGCAAAAATGAAATCTGGTGGCTAATATAGCTCTCTCAAGTCATGACTGCAATTTTCTTATTAAAACCCTTTGAGACAAGAGTAAGAATATGTAACACAATTATTGTTGTGGCATATTCACTATCCTGAGCCAAATTCTAATGTATCTTGGGGGATGTAACATGCCACCAAAAAAGAGAGAGGTCTTTTTGTGATTGCAGAAATCAGTATGCTTCACAACACAAAGATCCTGTTTCAAACAGCTAGGTCCTAAATAACCTTTCAATTGAGTTGTCTTTTTATTTTGAGTAGATTTTGCATGCACGTGGGAACACATGCACCTTTTTGCATATGGAGTAACTTGAGACTGGTCTATACTGCTGTGTATAGCATATTGTAAGCAGGATCCTATTATGTCATTTCTGTACCGCTTAATGTGTCATGTGAATACTTATGCTATGCTTCTTTCTGGTGGTTCCAGACTTCTAGTATCCTAACACACAGTTTATTGAATGTCCCATTGTGTTTATTGTACTGGCTCACTATGTGTAATCTGCCTGGAGTCCTGGTGAGACATGTAGACTGTAAATAATGTAAACGGATAAATAAATGTTCAGTCGTTACACAGTGTCTGTACAGGGCTTGTGACATTTCAGTTCTAGTGCTTCCCTGGGTCAGTTTTCCTTCTCAAAAACACAAGGAATACCCCCCCCCCTCGTTACATTAACTTGGTCAAAAAAAGCACCTATATGCCAAAAAAAATTGTGGGCCTGCTTTGTGCCCCAGATGCTCTTTTTGTTTATAGAACGGAACCTGTGAATAACTGTGCTTTGAGGACATTGTGTATTAATGTGCAGGTGACAGTGTCCTGAGAGCACTAAGTTGTTGAACTACTTCCGTATGCCTTCTGCCAAACAAAAAGGTGCAACAAAGATGACTTCTTGTCCTGGATTCTTTGTTTCAACAAGAAAGTACAACTCGTTTCCCCAGAACTCAGCTAGAAGGGGGAGTTGTCCGGATGCATCTCCCATCATGGAATCAAACAGTAGGTTGACTGTAAGTAGAAAGGCCAGCTTGGAACCAGTCCCTTGGTTTGGATTTAGCCTGGTAGCTGCAGCTTTCATGGGTAGTGGCTTTATAGATGGGGAACAGAGACTGGGAGGCACTAGGTGTAACGAGGTGTTGAGAGCCAGTGTGGTGTAGTGGTTAAGAGCGGTGGACTCTAATCTGGAAAACTGGGTTTGATTCCCCATTCCTCCACATGAGCAGCAGACTCTAATCTGGAGAACTGGGTTGTTTTCCCCACTCCCCCACGGGAAGCCTGCTGGGTGACCTTGGGCCACTCACAGTTCTTTCTGAGCTCTCTCAGCGTCACCTACCTCACAAGGTGCCTGTTGTGTGTGTGGGTGGGTGGGTGGGGGGGAGGAAGGTGATTGTAAGATGGTTTGAGTCTCCTTAAAAGGTAGAGAAAATCAGGATATAAAAACCAACTCTCCTTCTAGGTTTCTCAAAAGCATCTGAAGCATTTAATACAATGACAGATTTTATGAGAGTCCTGGGCTCTAGCTGGCACATATAGATGCTCTGTTGTGATATAGGTACAAATATAAAGATGCTGTATCAATCAGGATTCTCTTTGATTTTTATTTCTTTGATCATCACAGTCCACCCAGAACACTTATGTACAGTCTGTTGTAAAAGCAGCAGACTAATGGAGCTGTTCTAAGCAGAGTGTCACCTTTCGACATATATTTGAGTTACTGGGTTTACAATCCTCTGTTGAGGATTGCACTATAAATTTACGGCCAATTTCTGTCATTCAAGATTGTAATCCTAAATAAACTTGCTCACAGGGAAACTTGTTTCGATGCTAGATATACAAGGTGCTAACTTCCTTTCACCTAACAGTGGAATTTGTTTTAGCTCAAAACAGATAACATTAATACTTTTTCATTTTATTGGTCTTTTTTCTTTATGGGAAAAAAGTCAGTAGTCAAGATGATTCACACAGAAGTATACAAAAATACAGCAAGCAAAGGGTAAAATAATTCAGGGGGCGGCAGCAGCAATTAAAATAAGCCAAATGGTGGAGTGTGTGTTGCGGGGGGGGGGGGAAGCTTGGTGAGGAAAGCATATCATCTGTCAGCAGATGGAGAATAAGATATTTCTTGGCTGATATTCATGGGATATGCATTTTTATAAAGTGGGTGTAACCACAGGAAAAAAGACCATCTCTGTGTCCATGTTAATCTTTCCTCCAAGGAGGGTTGTACAATGAACAAGCTGATATCTCCACATCTGAGAGGTCAGAGAAGAATATGCCTATTATTGGTAACTGGGCCCAACAGTACATTGGAACAGAAAATTATGCATACTGGTTGGTGTTTGATTATTGATTTGTTGCTAGTTCCATACAAAAAGAGAATCATAATCCTCAGGAAGTGACAATATGCAGGGTTTTCACCACCTCAACGTATAGTACAAGACCGATGTAACACTAGTTTTGCAGCTATTCATTACAAGAAGTGCTGTCAGCAAAGGACGTTGGGGCTTTCGAAAGGAACAGATGCTGTTGGAATGAGAATGTGAATGGCAGTGGAAGGTTTGTGCATAAATTAAAGCCCTGTCATCAGAACAGGTCTCAGCCCTGTCATCTGGTGAAATGAATTCATGCTGTCCAAGGAAGAGGAAAAGAAATATGCCTGTTCCAACTCTATTGCGTGCTCTTTAAATACAAGTTTGTGAAAAAGGAGTAGACTGTTTGGGAAAAGGTACAGTATGTAAAAAGATCTCCATCTTAACTAAGATTTGCCATGCACCTTGTAGTGGTTTTCAAACTTCTAATGATTAGGGATACATTCATACATCAAGCCCTGTTTATTGCACATGAGTCTGGGCATTTTTCAACCTTTTTGGATTTCGGACCAAGCTCATGACGAGGAGTCTTATGACAACGGAGTCGTGTGACAGGAAGAGGCAACACAGAACTATGTACTCTCCAGGATCAAGGTGGCAGGCTCACCCAATCTGGCCTGTGAGGGGGGTTGCGGGTGAGCTCAAAGCAATTCTGGGCTTACCTGATCTGGCCGGTGGGGGGTGGCCTCGGCAGGCTGAACAAGGGAAAGAGATGGGATACACAGGCACCCATGAGTTTCGTGGGCCCCCACTTGTCTAGTGTGTTTTTCTAAGAATTTTGGTAACTAGTGAGCTGTTGGATGGGACATTGGTTCCTTTCCAGACCTGCTGGAGTTTTATGCGTATTCACACTACTTTGTAGCCATGGGAAATGTCAGTATATAAATAACCTTGTAGAAGAAGACGAAAAGTTGGTTTTTATACCCCGATTTTGTCTACCTTTAAGGAGTCTCAAAACAGCTTACAATCACCTTCCCTTTCTCTCCCCACAACAGACACCTTGTGAGGTAGGTGGGGCTGAGAGAGTTCGGAGAGAACTGTGACTAGCCCAAAGTCACCCAGCAGGCTTTACGTGTCGGAATGGGGAAAACAAACCCAGTTCACCAGATTAGAGTCCACTGCTCTTAACCACTACACTGTTAACCACTACAACACCTTTCGCTTACATAAAGGCCACCAAGGCGGTCGAGGTGTGGTGTTTGGCAGAACAGAACTCAAACCCGTTTTCTTTTGACTTCTGACACCTCCAGATATGACTGGCCCACAAACTTTCCCCCAAATTATCAGTGCTGAAATATCTTACAGATCTTATTGGGGTTCTGGAAAGATTTTAATTAGCATGTGAGATGGGGAAATAGTTTGGTCGTAGAACTTTCCTTTTCTTTAGTTTTTTTTTTAAATTTAATTTGATATTTACAAAAATACAAAAACAAACACTACACACTACATTACAAAACACCATACACACATGATTCCAAACCTTCTAAAATGTGTCATATGACAAACCATTCTCTACAATAGTTAACCACTAGCTTATTAATAGTATCTATACTAAAAATTTGTATGCTTTTCTTTAGTTCTACACAACACCAGTTAAAGGCTCTGAATGGTCCTGATGACAGAAATTTTATCCTCAGACCTCGAAGTACTGTTGTTGGTTGGAGGAAACAATACTGAATTAATCCATGGTGTGGCATTTCTGTTTAAGGCAGGTTCATATGAGGCTTTTCTGTATCTCCCCCCCCCCCCCCCCGGTTAGTTCAGTCCTCGTACTGCTTCATTTTATCCCCTGGTTTCCGCACACAGTTTTGTGCCTTTAATTTTCACTTTGTTTTTTTTTTTCTCCTAGGGTTTTTCCAGCTCTTTTGAGACCACTTTTACCATGATGTTTTTCTGGAAGACGATTTTGAGAGGGCTTTTTCCTAGTGTGTAATGTTTCCATCAGTTTTCTTTGTCCCACCCACCTTCAGTCCACTTTCCGATGATTAAACCGCTACCTCTCCCTCCCCAAGACAAGTGATTTCAGGGTTTTTTTAATGGCCCTAAAATGTCGATATAACACTGTAACGTTGTAAAGATAGTTTAAGCAGGTTCTCAGAATTCTCAGCTTTCATTAAAAAAAGAAAAGCAAGTCTCCAGCCCTTTCCCTCATGAAGATATAAGGGAAAAGGCCTTTCTCAGTGAGGGAAGGAGCTCGAGACCTACTTAAAAAAATGATAATGACACTGATAACGACAGCACCCTCCCTTGAAAATCCTAATTATTTAAGCCAAGTGCAGAAGAAAGTAAGCTGACTCCACAACTGTAAAAACGCACAGGGAGGGCAGACATGTAGAAGAACCCTGCCCAAACCAATTCCAATGCTTGTGGATCAGCTCCCAAGAAATCCAGGAATAACTCCAGCATGTGGAAAAAGGTCATGAATACCACTCATTTCAGCTCTACTGGTGGTCAAAGCTACTTCCTTTGTTGCTGTGCATTTTACCAACAAATTATTTGACTTGAACTTTTGTGTGGTTTCTAACAAGATGATAACTGCAGTTAATTGCCATCATAGTCTTGCCCTTTGCAATTGCAGCAATTAAAACTTCTGTGATGGTGAATTAATTATCTGAGATAATGATGTAAAAATGGGATATGGCAGAAAAAGATTGCATTGGAATTTCTAAAGCTGTGTTCTAAAGCTAAAAAGCAGGCGCAGCCTCGCTCTTCTCTGCGCCGGTGTTCACAGGGCGATTCCTGGCCCACCCCGGGAATGCCTTCTGGGACGCCGGGACACCTCCTGCAACGCCAGCGCAGCCTCCTACGTCGGTGGGCCACAGCAGCGCCTGGCACCTGGTGTCCAGGCCTTCCCTCCGGCGTTCAGGCCACTAACGCCAGCGTAAGTACCCCGGATGCCGGCGCAGTGCCTATCTGGCCTCCTAAGGGCTTTCGCGTGGAGGCTCAGGAATGCGCTGTTAGTGTGTGTCAGAAGAGGATATCTCACTTTTATATCTAATAATTACATGTTAGTTAAATGCCCTTTGATATAACATGTGGCAAATGTGTGTGGGTATACAGAGCGGGCTTATACTTGGCAAGGCCCCAAACCGGGTCCGTGTCACGGGGCTACCTTCTCTAGAAGGTGGGTCTTCTATGTTCACCCTTCAGGAACGGATGGGTCCGTGTTGCCCTCAGACCAACTGCGCCCCCATCCAATGGAGCATTTTATTTCCCCACAGGAATTAGCGGATGCTAGTCATTGATACAGCAAAGGTGTAGTGTTGAACAGTGGTCCTCTGCCTTTTGTGTCTTATATTTCACTAAAGGTTCTTATCAAAGAATCTGGGTCCCACCATGGTAGCAACAAAATGCCCACTTTTCTCAAGAAGGACATTTATATGTTTATAGGCATTCTGTTATATTTATCATTGCGAGTGGACAGGGGGTTTGAGGGTGAGTGGAATTATTAGTAATTGTAATGAAACCCCTGTGTATCACTGCCGTAGAACGCCACTGGGATGGAGGTCTAGACTTTCCCACCATACCTTGATGACCCCAAGTGCTGGAACTCTTGTCTGCATATAGACCAATCTTTGCATCTGTTTCTTGGTAACCCTGTTGTGTGGCAGAATGTCATGAAATGGGTTATATGACATCTTCTTTCCTCTGTTAAGCAGTATTGCTTTTCTTCTCTAATAAAAAAATTACTGAAATCCTGCTGAGCAGGCATTTGTCAGGAAAGAAGAAGAGTTGGCTTTTATATGCCGATTTTCTCTATCTTTTAAGGGGAAGCAAACCGGCTTACAATCTCCTTCCCTTCCTCTCCCCACAACAGACACCCTGTGAGGTAGGTGGGGCTGAGAGAGTTCTGTGACTAGCCCAAGGTCACCCAGCAGGCTGCATGTGGAGGAGCGGGGAATCAAACCTGGTTCTCCAGATTAGAGTCCACTGCTCCTAACCACTACACCACACTTGCTCTCAAATGGGGGACATAGGGATCTAAATTAATCATCTCAGATAGCTGATTGATGGAACTTGAGCCGTTTTGAAAGGTTTCCCGTTATATAACCCTGGCTGTTGAACCAGGAGAACTGCATGCGTGGGATCTGTTTAATGCCACAGTCTCCCATTCAACTGAAGATATATGCACAGAAGTTTTGTTGACTCCTTAGCTGTAATTTCAGCTGGACCTGTTTTAGGTGCCGATCATTTCGAGTGTCAGACTAAGATCTGGGAGACCGAGGTTCACATCCCCCCTCTGCCCTGGAAGCTTGCTGGGTGACTTTGAGCCAGTCAACAACGGGGTTGTTGTGAGGATAGAACACAGGAGAGGAGAACAGGGTAAGCAGTTTTGGGTTTGCTCTGGGGGAAAAGGTGGGGTATAAATGAAGTAAATAAATAAATGTGCTGTTTCACACATGCCTTTATTTTTTGTTATGAAAACATGTACTCCTTCATGCATTGTCGGGTGGAAATTGTGCACACCAAAGTATGCTCAGCTGCAGATTTGGTCGTCTCCCCATCTTTTGCAGCTACCTTTTCCCAGTCTGTATTGATTTGAATTCTGTTCCCAAGTCTCATGTGTATCTGTATGCCTAGTGACAGTTCAAATATACCTTGACAATAAAAACAGATAGGTAGAAAGCAGTTACTTTGGTGCATGTTCTGCTCTCAAGACACAGCACATTAGCTTTAATGGAAAATGTTCAAAAGGGAGTTCGTTGGGAGAGATTGCTTAAACTCATGCCTTGTTACCACAAAGCAAATATTGAGTAGATTTCCTATACCTGATGCAGTGGCTCTTTAGGGAAATAGACTGTTTTCTCATTACCCTGATTAGTCAGTGGTGGTGGTTTTATTTTTCTTCATTTGTTTTTGTTGCTAAATCAATTTATAACCCACTCTCTTCCTGGCCAAACCAGGCAGTATTTTAAACTGAACTTTCAAACTGAACTGATCATTAGAAGAAAAAGAGTTGGCTTTTATATGGCGACTTTCTCTACCACTTAAGGAGGAATGAAACCGGCTTACAATCACCTTCTCTTCCCTTCCCCACAATAAGACACCCTGTGAGGTAGGTGGGGCTGAGAGAGTGTGACTAGCCCAAGGTCACCCAGCTGGCTTCATGTGTAGGAGTGGGAAAACCAACCCGGTTCTCCAGATCAGACTCCACCGCATCAAACCACCGCTCTTAACCACTACACCACGCTTGCTCTCATTATGCTCACATCTGGTGCTTTCTTAGGGCATTCATATCGCCCTCGGAAGCACTCCACTCATCTCCAGTGTAGGTAGTGAGCAGGTCTCAAACCCTTTAGTTTGAGCAGTTCAGTACTGTCTGGTGCCCTGACCTGGATGGCCCAAGCTGACCTAATTTCATCAGATCTCATAAGCTAAGCAGGTTTGGCCCTGGTTAGTATTTGGATGGGAGACCACCAAGGAAGTCTAGGGTCACTATGTAGAAGGCAAGGGCAAACTACCTCTGTTTAGTCTCTTGCCTTGAAAACCCTACTGGGTCACCATGAGTCGGCTGCGACTTGACAGCACTTTACACACATACATATTGTTTGGCTCTTCCAGACCATTCGTTTTAGAAGTTGTGCCTCTTAAACTGGTTTGTTCAGGCCAGTGGCATTTTCTGTTGCCAATCGCAAATAAATAATTAAAATGCATTTTCTGTTGCCAAATGCAAATTAATTTTATACACACACACACACACACACACACACCACCTTCTCAGACTCAAGGTGGCTGTATAGGATGTGCAAGTCTGAAACAGTATCCTGTCCTTGAAGAAGAGCTGGTTTTTATAGCTGACTTTCTCTACCTTTTAAGGAGAATCAAACCAGCTTACAATCTCCTTCCCTTCCTCTCCCCACAACAGACACCCTGTAAGGTAGGTGGGGCCAAGAGAGCTCTAAGAGAACTGTGACTAGCTCAAGGTCACCCAGCTGGCTTCATGTTGAGGAGTGGGGAAACCAACCCGGTTCACCAGATTAGCATCCACCACTCATGTGGAGGAGTGGGAAATGAATCCCGGTTCTCCAGATTAGAGTCCACTGCTCCTAACCACCGTTCTTAACCACTACGGCATGCTGGCTCGCTGACAATTGGGAAGCTCTATCCAGTTGTGCACTAATGGCAGGATAAAGCATTCACATGACCTTTGATGCTGTCAGAGGCTGGTATCTTAAAAAGGATATCATACAGCTGCTGCTACCCCCTCCCCCAAACCATTAGGACCAAATGAACTCAAAATGCCCCATAACGTTTTGAACCCTGCCTACTCCTTGCATCACACTGGTGCAGCCTGATCAGCCACTGGGGTTCCTTGCTGGCTCAGCATAGAGTCGCCAGCTGCTGTGGAGCCATTGCTGGTTCTGGGGTTGAGTCCAGGAACTGGCACAGTGCCTTCCACTGCGGGCATCATGCCAACAGAGTCGATTGTGCCCGATTCAATGACAGCCTCTTCTTTTACGGGATCAGAACAAATCGTTCCTTCTTTGCATTATGTAACTTTTTTCAGTATCATCAATACTATATTTTTTTAAAACGGGATAACATTAAACGTTGGCTGTTTAGGGTTGCAGCAAGCGGAGCAAACTAGAGACCGAGTCCTGCTTTGTCACGTCTATTCTTTGAATTCTCCTTGCCAGATTAGATAGTGTTTTATTGTGAGGAAGGTACAACCCGTGTGCATTATACATTATTTTCAATTGCTTATTGCTGTGTCCTAGATTTCAGGGGATGGCTCTGTGCTGAACAGAGAAAAAAGAATTAGTGCCAGTTGGCAGGCTTTTTTTGATAGACTCAGCTGTCAGGTCAAAGACTTACAAACTCAGCTGCCCTATCAGACAGGCGAAGGGCTGGCTGGGAAATGGTTCTGTCGCACTGGAAGAGAAGTCTGTGGAAATTGTCATCAGTCTATAAATTTTCCAATGTACAGGCAGAAGATTCCCCACTACAGGCTAGCCGGTTCTGTGAGAGACCCTTCCTAAGCAGTTGGGACCGATTATTATTAATATCATAAATTCCTGCTGCCTGTAGTACTGTTTGTCATCTACTGGGCCCAGAAGCATTGTACAGGTTGCGTATCCCTTATCTGAAATGCTTGGGGTCAGAAGTGTTTCGTATTTTGGAATATTTGCATATACATAATGAGATATCTTGGGGAGGGGACCCAAGTCTAAACATGAAATTCTTTTTTTTTTTTTTTAAATATTGTCGAAGGCTTTCACGATCAGAGTTCATTGGTTCTTGTAGGTTATCCGGGCTGTGTGACCGTGGTCTTGGTATTTTGTTTCCTGACGTTTCGCCAGCAGCTGTGGCAGGCATCTTTTTTTTTAAATTACACCTTATAACATAGCTTGAAAGTAATTTTATACAATATTTTTAATAATGTTGTGTATGTGGGCCAACACGGGGAAACTGCCGTTGGCGCGACCAGCCTGCACACGTGCCATTTTATTACCCTTTGTGGGTGCTCAAAAAGTTTTGGATTTTGGATCATTTTGGATATCGGATAAGGGATACTCAGCCTGTACACATTTGCTACTTAAGTCCAATTGTCACTTTGGACATTGAGGAATGCACACCCAATTAGATATGCAAGCCTATTTGCAATATTATATACCATTCTGGTTGCCGTATCTTTAAAAGGATGTCATACAGCTGAAGACAAGCAGCCAACCAAACAGTCTTGTAATATCTGTCACTTTCCTAGGTAGGCAAGGGTGTCATTCAACATTTGGTGTATGGGTGCCAGTGCATTTCTGTTTAAGGATTTCTGTTGGTTGAACTGTGTGGAGTAGCAAAGAGATGGTCCATACAAATATATTTAGTCTATTTATGTTATTTATAGTCCACCCTTCTCACTTTGGCTCAAGGTGGATTACACAATGTAAATCAGTGCAATCAATAGGGCTATACATCTGATTAGCAATACATTAGGAGTAGGAACTACAGAAATTTGAAACAAGTATCCTCTGAACAAAGCATATGTTTTAATGGTGATGTAGTATGCAATGCAGAACACGGTACAATGTCAGAGGAAGCACAGCGGCCCGTCCTAACGGATTGCTCCAGGAAAATGCACTGTTTCCTTTATAAAAATGCCCTCCTAGATAGTTTGCAAAAATATAGTTGTGACTGTGAGTAGAGCTGGCTCCTAAATTTTAAATAGGCTGATCTGATGGATGTGTTTTGCTCAGCTTTTGTTGCCGATCTGACAAAAAGCAGCATGTTCAACGTGTGGTGGGCAGCTTTCGAGTTAATTTGGCAGCAAGCTGGCCGGTGGCATATGACAGTGATTGTAGCCAGCACCACATTTGGCTGCCCGCGGCCTTCTCTTCCATATGATCCAGGTTCCTGTTAATTCTCTCTCCCCTAATGAGTGGAAATCAGTTCTGTAAAACCAATAGAAGTTGTGTTGTTGGTTTCATTGTCAGGGGCAACCGTTATCAGGATATTTTCAGGAGGGTAGCTGTGTTGGTCTGCAATAGGAAAGCAAAGTTTGAGTCCAGCAGAACCATAAAGACTAACAAGATTTAGCAGGGAATAATCTTTTGAGAGGCAAAGCTCCCTTTGTCACCTGCTGAAGGGAGCTTTAGACTTTCAAAAGCTTGTGTGTGTGTGTGTTAAGTGCCACTCAAGTCGCTTCTGACTCATGGCGACCCTATGAATGAAGGTCCTCCAAAATGTCCTATCTTTGACAGCCTTGCTCAGATCTTGCAAATTGAAGGCTGTGGCTTATGCCTTGTAAAATCTTATTGGTCTTTAAAGTGAATACACACATGAGGCTGGGTTATACTGAATCAGACTCTTGGTCCATCAAGGTCAGTATTGTCTACTCAGACTGGCAAGATAAGCAGATGTTCTACCACTGAGCCCCGACCCCTCCCCTGTTGGTAAAACAAGTTCTGATTCCTGCTCTAAAGCCCCTTAAGTTGGCAGCCTCCACCACATCTTGTGACAACGAGTACCACAAGTCACATTAAAAAATTTTTTTGTTCTGTCAGGAGTTTACTTTATGAAGTCTCAGTGAAAGCCCAAACGGACCGTCTGACAGGCAGTTCTTCAAGGCAATGAACTAACCAGGGCTCGAAGGTTTGAAGGCCTACACACCTCCACTCAGTCCAACAGACTTCCAGAAACAGCCCCATAGTATCTCTCCCCCCACCACCATCTTTGCCCTGTCTCACGGAATGTCCTTCGCAAGTGTAAGAACTACTGAAAGATAGTAGGAAAAGCAATTTGGCCATTCTAAAAGCCCTGCATAAATACTAAACCTTATTACTAGAAAATGGGACAGGGGTTCAGAAAATCCAGAAACAAAAATTAGAGGGAAAACTCCATTACTGCTACTGGACTAGACTTGCTACCCTTTCCTTTATCAAGTATCCCTTGGAGTTTCTAAAGGTGACTGTTTAGGCCAGAGGTGACACCTGAGGCCATTTGAGTTCACAGCTGCAGGATCAACTCAAGATCCTAAAGAAACCGGTCTTGTTTGATTACTGCTGTTTTATATCTAAATTGCCCTGATGCATAACCTCTAAACAGCCTGATCATAGTTGAATAAATTGTTAGGCGCTGCAAGGGATCACTCATGTCAAGTCTTTATACACAGTTGGATCTTGATGTCTTGCCTGGTACAAGGATCTCTAGATGAAAACAAGGCTGCTAAATGGATACAACTTGTAACTCTTCAATTGGAAATACAGTTATTCAGAGTCTGGCAGTTGCATGCCAGTCCAGGGGCAACTTTAATGGAGCAGATAGAAGAATCAGACAAACAAGTTACTCATTATATTAGAGGTGAAACCTCTGCATTTTTTCCTTCATTTGAATCCTTGAATTGCAACAAGGGTTTAAAGATATTTCATAGAATCATAGAGTTGGAAGGGACCACCAGGGTCATCTAGTCCAACCACCTGCACAATGCAAGAAATTCACAATTACCTCCCCCAAACACCCCCAAGTGACCCCTACTCCATGCCCAGAAGATGGCCAAGATGCCCTCCCTCTCATGATCTGCCTAAGGTGATAGAATCAGCATTGCCGCTGACAGATGGCTATCCAGCCTCTGCTTAAAAACCTCCAGGGAAGGAACTCTTACCACCTCCCGAGGAAGCCTGTTCCACCGAGGAACCGCTCTAACTGTTAGAAAATCCTTCCTAATGTCTAGATGAAAACTCATTTGATTTAATGTCAACCCGTTGGTTCTGGTCCGACCTTCTGGGGCAACAGAAAACAACTCGGCGCCATCATATTTGTTAATGTATTTCTGGAGTTGTATCTCCCAGGTTTAAGACGTGCTGATGCTTCCATTAATTTAAAGAACAAGAATGAACAGTTAGCGTGATAAGGATATCCTTTCTGTCCTTGTATGTAATAAATGGGTATATGGCCATGAACATTCCAGGTATTCTGTCACTTAAAGCTGTTAATCATTGTTGTGTCAATGTCTCCATGAAAAAACTATCCATACCCTTGAGAGTCAATGAAATTCCTCTAGGAGTTCACCCAAGCACCATTTGTTAGCGTTGGCGGCTGTCAGCGAAAATAACAAAAGGCCCCTTCAGCCATTCACCATTCCTCTAAATCAGGAGAAGGGCTGACTTCTGTTTTATATAGCCTACCTTTTCTCTCCCCCCACCCTTTCGAATCCCTGTGGTTCGATCATACATGAGATCTCTTGACAGTTAAGGTGCATCTGATTGGTTTCCAGTGAACTGAAGCTTTCACTGCTCCTTATGCTAAGTGTCTTCCTGGGTGAGATCAAGGTACACTTAAATCAGTGTCCAGTTCTTTCCAATAACCCCAGCAGGCACTAACAGTGCAATCCTAAGGAGAATTACTCCAGGAGTCATGATTCACCCCAGTGGATCACAGTGTCTTTTTGCTCACCTCTCATCTAATGGCTCAACAGGATCACTATCGGGTCTTCAGAGACTAGGTAGCCTGCTAGATCTTTAATATTTCTCCAGAAGGTGGGTCTTCTGGGTTCACATTCTGAGTACTTGCTTCATAAAGATTCCATTCCAAAATATTACAGTGCAGATGGGAGATCACCATGAAAGTCCAGAGATGCAACACAGAGGCAGGAAATAGAAAACTACGTCTCTTGCCTTGCAAATCCTATGGGGTTGCCATAAGTTGGCTGCTACTTAATGGCACTTTCCACTAAAGACTACTGATGGTGTAAAATATGGGGGGAGGGAAGATGTGAAGGTGTAACCTCTTAAACTTTCACAAACAAGCAGGGGTTTGAATGACCATTGTCCACCCCAGCCCTCAAAACTGTTATGTCTCTCTGTGTTATGTGTTATCAGGTCACTTCTGACTTAAGGCGACCCTATGAATTAATGATCTCCGGAATGGCCTTCCCTGTCCCTGGCAAGTATTTGGATGAGATACCTCCAAGGAATACCAGGATCGTGACACATAGGCAGGCAATGACAAACCACCTCTGAAGTCTCTTGCCTTAAAAACCCTACCGGGTCTCTATAAGTCAGCTGTGACTTGACAACAACAACAAAAGAAAAAAGTACATCCTTGCTCAGGTCTTGCAAAATGAAGTCTATGGCTTCCTTTATTGAGTCATCATAGGATTTTCGAGGTATGAAATTATCAAAAATGGTTTACCATTGTTTTCTTCACAGTACTAACCAGGGTTAGCTAAAGTGTCACTTCCCTGGAGGTTTTTAAGCAGAGGCTAGATGGCCATCTGTCAGCAATGTTGATTCAGTGACCTTAGGCAGGTCATGCGAAGGAGGAGGGCAGGAAGATTTGCATCAGTGTTTGGTTCTTGAGGGCCTTTCTTGCATGCCCAGGGTAGTGCCGATCACCACTTTGGGGTCAGGAAGCAACTTGCCTCCAGGCCAGATTGGCCAGTGATCCTGGAGGGGTTATTTTGCCATCTTCTGGGCATGGAGTAGGGGTCACTGGGGGTGTGGTGGGGGAGGTAGTTGTGAATTTCCTACATTGTGCAGGGGGTTGGACTAGATGACCCTGGTGCTCCCTTCCAACTCTATGATTCTTATACTTGCTGTTGTCTACGATAGAACCTCTGCCAGTATCACCTTCCACTACTGCTGCTGCCCAGTAGCCACCTTCAAGGATTCCTCTGCCCCCATCACCATTGGAACTGTCCACTTTCTTCTGCTGATGAGGCCGTTGTTTCCTGAAGGGGGTAGATACATCTTAGTCTGGTGGCTCAGCTGTGACTATTCTACCTTGAGTGACTCTGCTAAGAGTTTCGTCTCTTTTTATATATATATATATTTATTTTTATAACATAAAATAAAAATAAACAAACAATAATAATACAATACATTAAAAAATACAAAAGGGTATCTATATAAACTTATCAATACATTTACAATTACAGAGTATATAAAATTGGAAAAACTAAGATACTCCTTTCACCCTCCACCCACCTTAAAAAAGTGACCCATCACCCAACTTCCGTAGAAGTGTCTTAACAGTATTGAAGGTATTATTAACGATCAAATATAAATTTATTAAATCTAATTTCTATAACTCTCTAAGTAAAATAGTAAAATGCATTTTTACCAGTTTATCCCAATATGTGGCGGCCTTACCCCAAGTTTTTTTTAATTCTTCCAAATCCTTTCCGTGTAGGAATTCTGTTAATTTGGCGATCCTCATATAAATCCACAATTTCTCTCTCCAGTCCCGAATTGAAGGTTTATTCACTTGCTTCCATACTCTAGCTATTACTATTCTTGCAGCGGCAAAACTGTAATGACAAATAACCCTGTCATATTTACCTATGTTGTTTTGTGGGATTCCTAACAAACAAAATGAGGGTTCTCTTTTTACTCTCACATTAATCAAATTGTTAGTTTCCCTAATAACTTTTTTCCAAAAGCTTTTAATTTTTTTACATATCCACCATACATGCATAAAAGTGCCTCTTTCGTTTCCATATTTCCAGCATAAATCCCCCTCTTCTTTTTTCATTTTAAATATCATCACAGGCGTTATATGCCACCTATAAAACATTTTGTATAGATTTTCTCTAATTTCGTTAGTTATTGTAATTTAAATTCTCTCTTCCATGAGTTTCGCCTCTTGACAGGGTCTGAACTCCTAATAGTATTGCTTTCAGCTTCGCTGAGACACACAAACCCCCTCATCACTTTAAGGTGTGTGTCCAAGAGGGCCCCCTGAAAACTAGCAGACAAGATATGTGTGCTTCTCTGGCAGCAGAGGGAAGGGTGCAGATGTTTGCTTGCTGATACAGGTAGGTGGTCTTACGGGGAGGGGTGAATTGGGCTACAAGGTCATGTGCCTTGTAGTGCAAGCGAGTAGAGTTTCCCCTCACTCCCAAACAAAGGGTCCTTTTGACAGGGTTTGTCCTCTTGCTGCTGGGGAGGATGAACTGGGCTGTTTTGTGAATTTTCACAGATTGGCATTTATTAAAAAAAGATTTTTTAAAACTTTTAAAAACTTCATGAAATGGAAGTGGGTGTATTAGTTGTGTTGCTTGGTACTAGTAATTTCAAATGCAATATATAACATGTACCTTTGGTTCTTTGTTACAATGGAGAATACTTATGGCTGTCAGATACCGCCTTTTTCAGCATTATCCCCACCTCTGGACCAGGTCGGGAGATCCTTTTCATTTTAAACACGGTGATTCTTTTTCACTGCTATTACCTTCATTTGGCATCTTGAGTCACAGGTGTATGCCCTTTGCCACAGTCTTCAAACTCACTTCTTATTTTGACAAAGGTTTATTTATACTGTGGATTTTTGGGAATTAATCTGTTATTGTTTTGCTTATGACTTGTAATGAGCTGCTTACATTAGCATGTAATTTTGTATACTTTCCATGGTGTTCATTAATAAGTTGTCTGTGTATTTTTTAAAAAACAATGATTGATTTCCGTATGTGTTCCAGTACTCATGGGGCAGGAAAAAATCCTCAAGGCTCTGTCCCAGATTTTAGAGCCTCTTAATCAGTTGATTAAAAACACAGAGTTGGAAGGGAACAAGAGTCTCATCCAACACCCCCAACACCCCCCCCCCAATCAGCTGGGACTGTTTGCCAGCGCTTCTGCAAAATACACTGAGTCTAGGCCACAAGGAGCTACAAGAAGAGAACAGGATCACTGCAGAAGATGCTTGGAGGAGAAAGATTTCTAGATAGCTCAGAGCAGATGGTCCTTTTAATTGTCATAATTAAAAGTGCACTTGATACACTTCTTGTATGGTAGCTGGGATGCGTAGCTGGGGGGATTTATATGTTGCAAGACCCTTGGTAGAATGAAATAACACTTTAGCCATTTATGCCGGGTCATTTTTTTAAATTTTATTGGAGAACAATAATAATAATAAACAATAACAGCAACTAACTAAAATTGGGGGGGGGGTTCTTCGGTGGAGGAAGAGTTGTTTTCCATTTTTTTCATCTCCTCCCTCCCTGGCCTTCACATTTCTAGGAATGTGGCTATGTTTTGGTGATTCCAGAGGGGTAGCAGTGTTAGTCCGTTGTAGCAAAATAAAACAGAAATACATTGGCACCTTAACAAATAACGACATTTATTCCAGCATGACCTTTCGTGAGTCACTTAGAAGCGAGCTCTGACTCACGAAAGCAGAAACTGGAATAAACGTTTTAGTCTTCAAGGTGCCACTGGACTTTTGTTTTATGTTGGGCGCTGCAAACAGCACTGTTGTAGGGTGTAGACGTAATATTAGGTGGGCCTGTCTCTTTCATTTCAGGAAGGCTTTGAAATATCTAATTTTGTCTGGATTATGCCCTTACTCAGGTGCATAAAAGCTGAAAAAGGGGGGGGGCTGTGGAAGATTTGATGAGGCTTCAGGAATGTGGATGCTGATTCTATGACGTTAAGCAGATGGTGAGAGGGAGGGCATCTTGGCCATCTTCTGGGCATGAAGAATGGGTCACTGGGAATGTGGGGGGGGGAGGTAGTTGTGAATTTCCTGCATTGTGCAGGGGGTTGGACTAGATGACCCTGGTGGTCTTTTCCAACTCTATAATTCTATGATTCTGTGGGTTGAGACACAAGTTCTGAGGTTGTCAACCTAAACTTTGTCAATGCAAAATAAATACAATTGTAATAATACTTGCAAATAACAGTAAGTTAATTATAAACCTTTCCCATGCAAGTGAAGCAACTTTTACAGTATATATTTGTCCAGGCGATCGCAAAGCTTTTATTTTGTTTATAACAAAGCAGGGTTTATTGGTTTAGCATTCAAGTCTGCATTCATAATTTAATAGGGAAATTATAAAAATTATGTAGGGAATAAATTGACCTTATTCAATTGCCAAGGTATATTGGGGGCAGGGGGAAGCACAATGTTTCTGTTTTCTTCATATATTTTGTCTCTGTGTTGATATGTCACTTTGGGATACATACTGAGTTTAACCTCGTTGAACTTTTCCCCAGGAATTGATGCACTTACAATTGGCGAGTCATTATGCTGCTCCACCTGTGTAGTGTTAAGGTCAGTGTGTTTTTCTGATTATAAAAACCATTCATGTCATTCCATTATAAATCCACAACCATTCATAATGGAATGTGTCATAGCCGAGAGCTGGTGGCAGGTGCCCCAACACGCCCTGTTCAAATACCTGATGCAAGCATCCAGTTTGGAGAAATGGGGTCTCTGCAGGAAAAGGGTGGGGGATAAGGTTGCTAACCTCCAGGTAGTACCTGAAGATCTCCTGCTATTAAAACTGATCTCCAACTGATAGAGATCACTTCACCTGGAGAAAATGGCCGCTTTGGCCATTGGACTCTGTGACATTGAAGTCCGTCCCCTCCCCAAACACCACCCTCCTCAGGCTCCACCCCAAAAACCTCCCGCTGGTGGCAAAGAGGGACCTGGCAACCCTAGTGGGGGACCTCCAGACCCAAACGCAGCCCTCTCCCTGTTTTCTTCTGGCCTGTTTGCAGATTCCCGATAGAGTTTGTTAACGGGGCCCTGCCTCTGTTTTTGTTTCTTCTCAGCCCCAGTTTGCACAAGATATGGGGATCCCCAGCTGAAAGGGGCTTCTCGAGTCTGATTCTAGAAGCAGTCGAGGAACTGTTGGGTGGGTTCCATGTAGGGTTGCCAACCTCCAGGTACTAGCTGGAACTTTCCCACTATTACAACGGATCTCCAGCTGATAGAGATTAGTTCACCTGGAGAAAGTGGCTGCTTTGGCAATTGGACTCTATGGCATTGAAGCCCCTCCCCAAAGCCCACCCTCCTCAGGCTCCACCCAAAAAATCTCCAGGTATTTCCCGAAGCTGGCAACCGCAGTCTCATGAGCGCTAGCTTTTCTCTTGGTGAAGACAGACTATACGTTGTGAAGCGTGAGAGAAGGGTGCTTTGACATTCATGCAGTGCATTCCAAGAGTCAAACTAAGGGAGACACTGGAAGTTTGTGAATGAATTTCCAGTGCATTTTTTATTGCTAGATGGAACCTTAGGGCCCCTAATTTGGGCAGGGATATGATGTGGAGGAGTAAGTAAACCTTCTCCCCTGCACTGTTTTCCTGACCTCAGATGACTCCTCAGCTGAGGTGAGTAGGTGAAGTAAGGCTGGGAAACTGGCCCATGGGAAAAAAAGGTTTAACTCCCTTCCCATACTGCAGCTCCAATCTGAATTGAGGCCACTTTGTGTGTTTAGCAATAAAATACATGCTGGAGATGCATTCATAGATATGCCGGAATCTTGTCTTTGTTTTCAGAGCAGAGGGTGTGCGTTCAAACCTCTTCTCTCACTTTTAACCTGCATCCACACATTGATGAATGTCGTGCTGTTGTCATGTTATAGCGCTCATTCTCCTCTTAGATTGTCTTGTCCACACAGAAAAATCCAGTTCTGAATTATTGCTATAGTGCTTTGATAGCACCAAATCCAATGATGCATGGATGCAGTCTTTCAGTGGGTTTGCCCTCTGTTGCTAGAGAAGAATCCCAGCTAACTGAATGCACTTAAGCAACCGATGAATTCTTTCCCAACTAACGTAGACCTACTTCATTACGTTACAGAAGTACCATAGCTGAATCCCATGTGAATTGAATGTTCTGCACCAGGGTCCTCCTTTGGGGGACAACGTGGAAAACCCAATGTAATATTTTACATTGCTATCCCAACTATTATTTCCAATAAATTTAGAAAAAATATTGGAAATAATACTTTAGAAAGTCCTGTGTTGATGGGCTGTTTGTACACAGAAAAAACAGAACAACAATTGCTGCAATGTGAAAAATAGTTTATTCAGTTTAACAATGTTTATGTGTTTTGCCTATACTTCATCAAGGGAATCTGTAGAAAAGTGTTGCCAGAAATAAATATGGCCCACTTGACAATTTAAAATTGGTTCCAGGAAGTGCCCCGAGATCAAAATGATTCCCCATCTTTTCATGTGATAGAAAAGCTTAACAAAGAGTTCGTTTTGAAATTGCATTGCTAAGAGTCCATTTTAAAGATCAGTCAGTATAAATGTCCTTTTCCAGTGTCTGCCTGCACACGTGTTATTGTTAAATCTAGCTATGGCACTTATTATATAAGAAGCAGGGGGCAGGTTGGATACCATAGTTGCTCATGTTCATACTTAGCCAAACACCGAGAATGCACCTGCCACTCATACCGATGTGGCATTTGTTAAAGTTCACACATTTGTTAACCTAGACTGGTTTCACAGTCATCACAGTACATAAATCAGCCATCACGAAACGCACAATGTATGAACTCTGGGGTGGGTCTTAAGCAATTGGCATGAATGGTGTAATATGAGAATCTGGGAGATAGTAAGCATGCAACAGATTCTTGTTACTTTGTACATTTTTGCGCAGCTTGGTGCTTCTAAATTATGATGTGATAGTACAAACTCAGAACATGTGTCTGTGTTTCCGTGGTGCTATTTCTGTCTTGGAAATAAAGTATTCTTGTGATTTGTTGCTTACTGCATTCTCTTTGTTGCTGAATCCACAAAACAGCTTCATTTCCTAGAAAATAGAGATTTCCAAGAAGTGCCTTGTGTTTTTTCTTCTTAATACGTATGAACAGTTCATTATGTTTTCCAATTTCACGGTGAACTGTCTTCAGCTGTATATGCCGTTTCCCCCCCACCCCACAGTTTTATAGCAGGCCCCCCAATCCTTGTGAGATCTCTTTCTTCTTGAGGAAATAGTTGTGGCTTGTTGTCTGTGTGTTTGTGTATAAAACAGTGCTGTAATTGCTGAAGAAATGCGTATAACCAGTCTTCATTAATTGCATTAATTGCCTCTGTATTTTTCCTATCTTCGGCACAGTATTCATAATTGTTTGGTTTTTGGAAAGAAATTAATAATCTGCATTAGTACAACAATAATCCTGGCTAATTTAGGCAATGGTGCCTATTGCTTCTTGCTGCTACAGTGCTTCCATTAGGGTTGCCAACTCAGGATTTGAAATTCCTAGAGATTTGGAGTTGGGTCTAGAGAAAAGGGGTCCTGGAGAGAGGAGAGACCTCAGTGGGGTATAATGCCATAGAGTCCAATTGCCAGAGCAGCCATTTTCTCCAGGGAAACAGATCTCTGTAGTCTGGAGACAGGGTTGCCAGGTCCCTCTTTGCCATCAGTGGGAAGTTTTTGTGGGTGGAGCCTGAGGAGGTCGGGGTTTGGGGAGGGGAGGGACTTCAGTGCCATAGAGTCCAATTGCTATTATCTCCAGGTGAACTGATCTCTATCGGCTAGAGATCAGTTGTAATGGCGGGAGATCTCCAGCTAGTACCTGGAGGTTGGCAACCCTAGCCCACAGGCACCATGGCATCTGCCAACAACTTTTCTGGTGCCAAGTGTTTTTGGAAGTGGGCAAGGCCAGGTGGGGCTTTTGGCCAGCAAAGATTCTGATTGGCCATTGGAGAGTTGATTGGCTGTGCAGGTTTTTTGAAAACATTGCTTTGGCAGTAGCTGCCACCACAGCACAAGGAGATTCACTGTGTGACTGAAGGTGAGCTGTGGCAGCCGTTTTGTGCCTCCTTCAGCAGTAGGGTTGCCAACTGACCTCCAGGCGATAGAGATCAATTCCCCAGGAGAAAATGGCCGCTTTGGCAATTGGACTCTATTGCATTGAAGTCCCTCCCCTCCCCAAACCCCGCTCTCCTCAGGGGCCACCCCAAAAATCTCCAGGTATTTTCCAACCCGGAGCTCGCAACCCTCTTTGGCAGCCATTTTGTGGCTGCACCAATCACACCGTGTCAGAATTGCAAAGGGGCTTGCAGGGTTTATTTTCCACAAGTTCAATACTTGTGAAGTGTTTTATTTCATTAGCTCAGAAGCCATAACTAATTAGTTACTGTTTAGGAGTATCTACAGAGAACAGTAGCTTTTAGACAGAACATCTGAGCTTCCAAAAGGTGAAGAGGGCTAAAGCCGAAGAGATTTAAAATAGCTACCAAAGAGTGTTGTGTTTAATATCTCGAACACAAAATTTAACGTAGTTTTTTAAAGGCGCAAAGGAACCACAAACAAGCTCCTGGGATCTTAAAGAAGCAAAAACCACCTAAGAACTGAAACCTTCCCAATTAAAAATGTTTGTTATGATTTCTAAAACTACCAAAATATATTTGGAGGTCCTAATAATAATACTTCAATGGGTTAGGAGAATTCATCTCACTGAACTCAGTGCAACTTATTTGTGAGTCTCATGATTAGGGGCTTTCCTGCACATTATTTTGTTGCTTGTGTATTATGGTGGGGGTGTGGGGGGGTTCTTTCCCACATGAGTTTTGTTCCCCCTAGTGGTTGCTTCAGTGTTTCACTGCTGTATCGCTGGCTTATTCCCAAGCATTTAAAAAGTGTAGGGAAATAAACTGGAGATACAGTGATGAAATATCGAAACCGTCACTAGAGGGAGCAAAACACATGCAAAAAGGGGGTGGGGGGAGGAACCCAACGAAATACGGGCCCGCAAGCAACAAAAATGAGACGTGCGAAAAAGCCCTAGGATTAAGCTGTCTATAGCTACCCCATCATTTACTACATTAGCTCCCTCTGACAACATTTACATGGAAATGTATTTCTTACATATTCAGGTTGCCTTGCGAAATAGCTTAATGGACATGTATCTGAGCTTGGTGAGAGGGAAGAGCTGAGTAAAAGCAGCTCGCTGGGTTTTGTGCGGAGGAAAGGACCTCAGCATTTCCGCAAGCAGGTACTACAGCAGGCCAAAATACACTGCTTTCATTTTTCATTGAGACCTCTGATAGGAAATAGAACCATTCTCTGGTGAATTCTGTCTGCTGGCAGTCTTTAGCGCCTCATGCTGTTTGCCTGCCCTGGCCTCCCATTTAGCTGCTAAGCATGTGTTTGCTGTGATGCTAAACTGGGAAGTGATATTAAGTTGGGAGAAAGCAGTTGCAAAGTGTCACAAAGGACTCAGCAGCAGAGTACCATTATGTCTTTGTCCAGCAAAGAGGCTAGGGTTGGCCACCTCCAGGTAGTAGCTGGAGATCTCCTGCCATTACAGCTGATCACCAGCCGATAGAGATCAGTTCCCCAGGAGAAAATTGCCACTTTGGCAATTGGACTCTATGGCATTGAAGTCCCTCCCCTTCCCAAACCCCTCCCTCCTCAGGCTGTACCCTGGAAACCTCCCGCAGGTTGCAAAGAGGGACCTGGCAACCCTAAAGGAGGCCCATCCTTAGAACTTTTATAGGGTGGCAGGGAGAGCCATATGACCTGCTTTGGCCTATTGTGGCTAAGAGGTTTCCTTAATCATCTGCCTGTCCTCTCCTTTGGCAAGAGCTGACACAGGCTGAATCCTGAATTTCCCAGCTTCAGAACCCACTGTGGACCTGAGTTCCAACCCTATCCCTTCCCATTTCTTCATTAATGTTCACTTGCCTCACTCTAGGGTTGCCAACGTCCAGGTGGTGGATGGAGATCTTTTGCTATTACAACTGATCTCCAATCGATAGATATCAATTCACCTGGAAAAGATGGCCGCTTTGGCAATTAGACTCTATGGCATTGAAGTCCTTCCCTCCCCAAACCCCGCCTTCCTCAGGCTCTTCCCCAGAAACCTCCCACTGATGGCGAAGCGGGACCTGGCAACCCTACCTCACTCTCTCTCTCCTCCATATTCAGCTCATGTGGTTTCCTCGTCATCTTCTGAAATCCAGATTTCTTTTTCAAATATTCTACAATGTTTTACTCCACTTTTACAAACAGGCTACTCAAGGAGACTTCTTTGCTCACTTATCTCATTTCCAAGATGTTTCCTGTAAAGAACAACCAACATTGGTAATCTGGTTCCTCCCTTGAAATTGATCTAGGTTTACTTAATAACTTAAAACAGGTTCCAAGCTAGTTTAGCTCTCAAGCAAAGAGCCGTGGGAATTGTACTTCTGATTGGGTTAGGATTGGATAATAATTAATTCTCTGCATCTTCATGTGCAGAAGGCAGGTATAGTTATGATTGTTAAACTGGATAAAACCTACTTTAAATGTGTGTAGTATAGGAATGACGCTGAAGATAACAAATTCTTAGTGTTTTCACAAAACAGCCATCCTTGTGAGTCTTTTGGGAAAGCTAGAGCAATGATTTTTTAAACAGTGGTTTCAAATCAACTTCAGTTTATAGTACATGCATGTTCTGAGCTCTGTTCCCCACTTACAAAGATGAAATGCTGGCAAATTAGTCAAGAGACCCAACAATGCAATTACAGTCTCCGACTCAAGGTCAGAGACAACACTTGAGTAAATATACAGGTCTTGTTCTGGATGCTGGGCTTTTGATGCATGGCCCTATCAGTATCTTACAGGCAAGACAATAAACTCTCCAATTTAGAAAGCCGGTTAAAAGTGAAAGTGTAGCTCCTTAACACACAATGTAGTAGGAACTCCCCAACCCAAGCCTATAGAGAAAGGGAATGAATTGCTAAGGACATCATAAATCATTTTCTGCCAGCACAAAATGCAAAAGTGTTGCTGTTTATTGAGCATAAAGGGAAATATCTCGTTTATCACAACAGAGCAGGGCTGTCAAAAGAGGATGTTCGTTAGTGCTGAACCCTTCGGATGTAAATATGGTTGCCACCCATGAAGACAATCCACAGCAGTTCAGAAAGCACTAGGGCAGTGATGGCGAACCTTTTAGAGACCGAGTGATCAAACTGCAACCCCAAACCCACTTATTTATCGCAAAGTGCCAACACGGCAATTTAACCTGAATACTGAGGTTTTAGTTTAGAAAAAACAACTCATACATTAACATCCCCACTTCATCCTGGGCTAGCAGAGTCACTCTGCATAGGATCGCGTGGCCAGACAGTCTCCGGGGGGTGCACCCCTCACCTTATAGAGCACGTAGTGCAGGTACAGGTAAGGGGTGCATCGCTGGAAGTTATGCAGGGTTTTGGCCGGCGGGTAGTGGAGCTGGAAGACGGGCAGGCCACGCTTGCAGCTCCACAGGCAGGAGGCGCGCTGCAGGACGCGCCCGAAGAGCTCCAGCTCAGCCAGCCCCTCGTCCGGCACAGCGCCAGGGCCCGGCTCTCCAAAGGCCGGTTCCCCGAGCCAGGGGTCCCCTGGCGCCTCGCTGCCGGTGCACTCCTGGTGGCAGTGTGCCTCGCTGTTGCGCAGCAGGGCACGGACGCTCTCCTTCCAGCCCTCTCCCTTGTACTGTTCCAGCGTGTAGGCGTAGGTGTGCTGCAGCGGCAGCAGCTTGGCCGCCGGGAAGCCGCGGAAGCTGTACTTCTCATACTGCATGCCAGCCAGGGTGGGCAGCAGCGGCGTTGGGAGCAGCCCCCGGCTTCGCCGCTCCATGCCCGCCCCACCGCCGCTGCCTGCTGCTGCTGCTATGGAGCCACTCGGCCGCTCGGAGGCCCATCGGGAGGCTCTGGGAAGCAGGGGAGAAAGGAAGACGGGAGGCAGGCCCTGGCGGATCCCGCAGGGGAGGGATCAAATGGCCAAAACGCACGGGAGGTTTTGCCTTGGATTTGCAACTCTCTAGATGTGCTGGGGCGACGACGCACATGCCCATGGAGAGGGCTCTGCGTGCCCCCTCTGGCACACGTGCCATAGGTTCGCCACCACTGCACTAGGGTTTAGCAGTACAACCATCAAGAAATGTCTCATGGGATTATTATGTTACATTGGGGCTAACTTGATACTTCTGTTGCACATGAGCAGCCAGCCACAGTTGATGCATTGGGGAATAGATGGATTTATTTCGCTTTCCCCCTCCTTTTTTGAAAGGAGTTTGAAAAGCATGCGGGTAAATCGCTGGAAGTCAATCAGATGCACAGATTGGAGATCACATGCATGCGGACCCGAGAAAATTGCTACATTAAAGGGGGAATCGCAAGACAAATCGGCCATGCGTAAATGGCCTCTGACTCAGTGTCAGCTACACAACTCCCTCCCCCCCCAAGCTTGTAGATCCACCCAGTTGCTGAGGAAAGGCACTTTCCCCATAGGGTAAAATTGTTTGTGAAAAGTGTTCCTAATTTTTGGCTCAGAAATCAGCCCGGTTGGGGGAAAGCCTGGAGGAAATGGAAGACAGGAGTCAGACCCAGTCACTATAACTGAAAAGAAATGTTCTGTACTACACGGTGTGGCCACCCAAAGGTTTCCTGCACAACCAAGAAAGGCTAGGAATTTATGAGCCAGGAATCTTTAATCTGTTCCATGATCTGTTGTCCCAAATTTATGAGGCAATTCAGTTAGTCTTGGATTTTATGTTGGAAATGCCTCTCAATGCCATCAAGGCATTTGCAGATTTTCTCGACATACTCTCAAAACTAGTATTGGAAAATATTGAATACAAAAGACTCCAGAGAAACTCACCAGATGTTTCTGTCCCTTTAAAACAGACTTTTTAGCAGAATCTTTTGTCTTCTTTCCTTTAACTCTTTAACTATTTTAACGTCTTGATGACCAAATTGTGCAATATAATTTCCTTTGTGGTACTGATTCAGATTATCTGCCATTTTTGGATTTGGATTCATAAAGTTTCTCTTTAATTTTGGACATCATAACTTCAGTTTCCCTGTTATCTTTTCATGTCATTGCTTCTTTCACTGCCATGGAACTGCTCAATTGTTATCTTCTTATGATTGCTTCTGTACATGGACTTCCTATACAGTCTCACTAGAGATGTGCACTTATTTCCAAACAAATAAACCCAGGGAGGGGAATCTATTCTTTTGAGTAATAAAAACAAATGAGAAAAGCAATGAATGAGCTAAATGTCATTTGTTGCCTTGCTCCAGAGCCTCCTCTTCTATTTAAGACCTGCCCTTCCTCCAAGGTGGCATGCATGCGTCTCCCTTCTCCATGTTATTCTCACATCAACCCTGTGAGGCAGGTTACCCTGAGAGTGTGATTGTTCCTAGGTCTTCCAGCAGTCCTCATGGCTGAGTGGGGATTTGAACCAGAGTCTCACTAGATGTAGTCCAGCAAACTAACCTCATTGATACATCACACTGTCTCACTTCCTGCTTTCTCTTCCTCCCCCATCTGGTGGTGTAGCTGTGGGAAGAGGCCAACCACCCAGATGATTGAGAGGAGAGAAAAATCTCATCTTCTTCCTCTCCCCGAGTTGCTCTCTGACACTTTTTTTTTTTTTTTTACAATGCTTCCGTTGTGCCACTGAGAGCAGATGTTGGAAGGGTGTAGAGAAGAGGAGGGGAAGGGGAGAGGAAAAGGCTTCAATGAAAGGGAAGAGGAAGCTTTCTTCCCATTAGGAATGAATGAATGGTCGCGAAAAGGAAGGAATACAATTGCTAATGAAATTAAAATGAACAATTGAAAACACACACACACACACTAAAATGGAACAGGCAAAAATGGGAGAAAAATGCATGCTCCTTTCTGAGCTGTACTCAGAAAGCTGAGCTGTACTCTTTATTCCAAGTTCTTTTTAACTGGGGTATTCATTAGTCCTGGAGTTGTTTGGGATAGTCCTAAAGTAGATCTTTAGGCTTGGGATGCCTGACAGTTACTCAGCAAATTAGATTTGGAAACATCTCTGCATTATCTTGCCTGGCATGCAAATTATTAACTATGTATAATAACAGTTGATTTAAAGAAATCTCAGCTGTTCCCTGCATTCAGCAATATCAGTCCCCCTTAGTGCTAGTCCCCTTAACTCCAAACCTTGTCCGTACCCATCTCCTCTTATTTCCTTGAATCCCCAAGTCGATTTGAAAACATAAAACCACCTGATACAACTCAGACTGGTTCTTCTGCCGGTATGATCTTGTAAATAAAAGACTGTGCTGTGTGACTCAAGCTGTCTCCCATTCAAATCCTGTCTCTCCCATGAATTTACAAGATGTCGTTAAAGCAAGACTCATGTTTTTTGTTTGTTTGTTTCAGCCTCCCCATCTACAATATAGGGATAATAATATTGCACTCACAAGCGGTGGTGTAGGGGTTATCAACCAACCCGGTTCTCCAGATTAAAGTCCACCGCTCCAAACCACCGCTTTTAACCACAACACCATGCTGGCTCCTAGGAGCACAGAAACATAGGAAACTCATATGAGAACACTGGCAAGAATGTTACAGGAACTGTTCAAAAGACCCAAACCAAGAAACTAACTGCGTTGTATAAGTCACTGTTTTTACCTTGACATTCTGTTCAAAGGAATGGGCACAGGCAATGCTGGAACTTTGAAATAGAGGCTGGTCAAGGCAGATGTCCCCTCCATTTCTTCCTGTCCCTCGGTCCGTGGCTTGCACACTTTCCACAATATGTGCTAAACAGTTTAACTCTTTCCCTCCCAACTGGGAGGGTTTCTCCCGGACCTATCCTGGAACTGGTTGCAGTCCCCATGCGTGTTACCCTGCATCTTTTCCCAAGCATACCAAGGTGCACATCCCAACTTTCATTGCCTTAGAAAAGAGCAAGAGTCCAGTAGCAAAGACTAATAAAATTTCTGGCAGGGTATGAGCTTTCGTGAGCCACAGCTAGCTGTATCTGAAGAAGTGATCTGTGGCTCACGAAAGCTCATACCCTGCCAGAAATTTTGTTAGTCTTTAAGGCCCTACTGGACTCTTGCTATTTTCTACTGCTATTGATTGATTAACACGGCTACCCATCATGATCTTTCATTGCCTTAACTTGAGATATCCAAAACGGTGATCTGTCTTGCTTCTTCCTGGCAGGGCAAATAGTCATCTCTACCCTTCCAATTTGTCTCCATAAAGGGAAACTGTCTCCTCTCATCCTGAAATCCAAGGAGTTTATTGCTTCATTCCCAGGGAAAAGGGTGACCTATCTGGGCTAGTGTCTGTGTGTGTTAACCAAGGTACCCTGTATTTCCCAGTCATAACGAACAGCAGTCCATCTGCAAAAGCCAAAGCAGCCCTTGGTGAATTCAGCAAGGGTACGGTAATTTGTAGAATCTGTCCTTTAAGCAACCCACCACTGATTTGACATTAATTAAAAGAATTAGCATTAAGTAACTTGATTCTGTTGGTTATCAAATGAATATAGCATGATTAATGTAGATATACAAAGTACCAGAACAACTGATGAGTGGGTCATTAACAAAAAGCATTACGAAAGGATAAGGGCACCGTTTAGAAGGAGTAAAAAGCTATTTTATTTGGTGACAGGAGTTTGATTTTTCATAGAAAATTAAAGGAATTTCTTCTTGCAATATCATTAAAGAGCCACAAACCCGTCTGTCAGGAAGTAAACACACTAACAATGCAGTCCTGCTCACACACTTTTGTAAGCCCGTTGACCTCAGTTGATGTAGAATAGTGTCACATGGCTTAGGACAGCTCTGTAAACCGGAGTTTGCCAAACTTCTGTTTAGTCAAGGCATACTGTTCTCAATTAAAATTGGAAATGTGTGTCACTCTTATGCCCCCCCCCGAAGGTTTGTTTTTATAGTATGAAAGCATAAGAAATAACTTAATGGGTTGGATCATACCAATTTTTCTGCTGATGGAAAAAGGGAGGAGAGACCCCTCCTTCTGAACACCAAAAGTCTATGTTAGTGATAGGGATCATGGGACCCCCACTGACAACGAGCCATATTGGATGGGAGCTGCAGTTAGGAGGAGATAGGGCAAGATCAGGTGGAAAAAATAGTAGGATCCAACTTCATATTTCTACATGATCGGAGGAGTGGAGATGCATGCAGGCACACAACAGGCATCTTCCTGGGGGGCAGCTATGCAGCCTTGGGAGTGATCGAATGATATAAATACATCTGTTACAGGATCACTTAAACACATGAAACTGCCTTATACTGGACCTAGGGTTGCCAGGTCCCTCTTCCCTACCGGCAGGAGGTTTTTGGGGCGGAGCCTGAGGAAGGTGGGGTTTGGGAAGGGGAGGGACCTCAATGCCATAGAGTCCAATGGCTAAAGCAGACATTTTCTCCAGGGGAACTAATCTCTATCAGCTGGAGATCAGTTGTAATAGCAGGCGGTCTTCAGCTAGTACCTGGAGGTTGGCAACCTTAACTGGACCAGACCACTGGTCCATCAAGGCTAGTGTCTACTCAGACTGACAGCAGTTCTCGAGGTTCTCAGGTGCAGGTCTTTCACATATCCCTACAACCTGACCCGTTTAGCTGGGTTTGCTGGAGATTGAACCTGGGACCTTCAGCATGCCAAGCGGATGCTCTACCACTGAGCCCCAGCCCCAGTTCTTCACTTCTATGCGTACCCTAATCGAAGAAGGCAAAGAAATGTAGCACTTAGCTGCCAGTTTGGGCTCACAGGAGCATCTTGTTGTTTAGTTCATCTGTTTCTCATTTTGAACATGGATGTGAGGCATCCTTTTGGAAATGGATGAGGCCATAGAGATGCCAAGGAAATAAACTCCACTATCTGCCTATCTCCTTCTTCCTTGTCCCTCTGATTAAGCTTGTTACTAAAGTGCTAGGGAATCGAGTTTTAGAAATCCTGAATTGTAATTTTTTTGTTAACACAGGTAGAGTATCCTTATCTAGACATCCCATATCTGGACTGATCCGGAAATGGACCCTTCATGCCAGCATGCAGGCAGATCTGTGCTGCCTGCTTTCAATGTTTCCTCTCACCTAAAAAAAATAAAATACAGAGTACGCTACATCGTAGGTGGAAACTGAAAGCCTGCCGTTGTTTGTTTGTTTGTGGTTTGTTGGTGCTCTTGTTTAACAGCTGGTACAGGTATTTCTGGCATAGCGCCAAATTGAGGGTGTTTTGGAGCCATCTACTTACTGCAGCCCCCAACCCTGGCCACCCTTGGCATGCAATAACCACTGTCAAAATAAACAAGGATGTCATATTAGTGGTCAGTGGTCAGACTGACAGCAGCCAAGATGAGAAGCATCTAACTGATGCAAGGAGTTTGGAAAGTCCCTGGGAGCTAGCATGAACTAGAACAAACCAGTTGGGGCCAGAAACTGATGCAATGTCTTGCAACAGGTGGAGTGACCTGGCATGTGATCTCATTGGTCCCTAGTGGTAACAATATGTATAAATGTTCCCAGCTCTGTAACTTCAGTGTGGGATGCTATCGTGGAGTGTGTGTGTGTGTATCTATGCACTGTAAATAAATAAATCAATGCTTTTCTAGTAGCGAGTATCTCTGGTGGTTTGTTCTGGATCGTCTGCCCAATCCACAGACTCCCGCAATAACCACCCCATGATCCTTATAGTACGATGACCTTAGCATACAATTAAACACGTGGAGACAGTAGTTGGAATGAAAATGGCCACAACTTTATTGGTTACAGCATCAGGCATTGGCGTTGCATAGGAGCTGGATCCAAGGCATCAGCCCGACCCACCTGCCAACCGATGCATCCTACTCCCAGCCCGCCTGCTGGAAGTATCCTGAGATGGCAGTATGTGGGACCCACTTGGGCGGAAGCCTGCTGTGTGGTCCCCTGCCACTTGGCGGGAGGCCACCACCCTGGTAGTCCCCGACTGGGCATATCCCATCCTGACAGCCCCCAACTGGGCATGTCCATATTCCAGGCCTCCCCCAAAACCCCTTATTGGGGACTCAGAATGGGGAAAAGGGGGCACACAGGCCGCCTTTTCACCCAAAACTGATCCGGCCCCATGTCAAAACAGCCAAAAGTTGTGAGAAATTAACACGAAGTTGACATAACCAAACAGCCATAGGAGGGAGGGCTGGACAAATTAGGAAGCAGAGTCAGCTGAGCGAGGGGGACGACTTCTTAAATACCTAGCTGGAGAAGTCAAATGTAAAAGCTCAGGTCTGAGCCTACCTGCCGGCCCCGCCCCTATTGAGCCAGGGCCTGATTGGTCCATTTGACATACAGGATTGGCCAGGAAGGTATGCAGCAGGGCAGGAAAAGTTCCAGCTGGAGTTAGAGATACTATGGCTCCTTCTCCAGCTTCCCCACTAGCAGCCATTTTGTGGCAGCATGCTGGCTGCCCAGCTGAGCCCCTGACTCACTGGACAAGTCCCTGAACCTTGTGCCAGCTCCCAACCCTCCCCAGCACATGCCAGAAAACTGGGCTTGTAGGTAAGTCTGAGCCCTGCTTCTGGTGAGATATTTATACCTTTGCTTTCTGATGGTTCAATGTACACACAATTATTTTAAATATTGTTTAAAATTACATTCAGGCTATGTGTATAAAGTATATATAAAACATAAATGAATTTGGGTCCCATCCCCAAGATATGTCACTATGTATATGCAAAAAATTCAAAAATATTCCAATATACGGCAAAATCCAAAATATGGATCATTTCTGGTCCCAATTAGTCTGGATAAGGGGTACTCAACCTGTAATACAGCATCTCTCACTACACATATCCCTTTACCATTCAGTTTTGATAATCTCTTTTATTAATGAAAATGTTTATTTCTCCACTTTAAACTTTACACATACACACCCGTAAAGACACCTTTAGCTGTGACGTATTTTGGAGCAACTGGGTGGGATAATGAGCCACAACTATAGGTGTTTTTCTTTCTTTTTCTTTCTCGCTTGGCATAAATGTGTGGGAGTGAAAGAGGGGCCGAGCGTGGGTAGTAGTAATACTACACAGAAGACTGTGAGCCAAATAGGTCAGTTCTTGCTCTCATGTACACCCACGCATTTCCTAGGTTTTCTGGGATACGCTCTTTGTCTGCAGGGTTTTGATTAAAATTATAAACGTGGCGTTTGATATCTGGGCCGACTTTCTCCCTTTAGATTTGGAGCATTATAAATAATAAACGATGCCTACCCGCATCTCGCATGCTTCTAACAAGTCTATTCTCACTGCAGGGCTTGCACATTGGCATGCACAACGCTCGTCACTCGAGCTTTGTTCTTGATCAAGGAAGTGGTCATGAAGAGAATTTTGAGTTTTCAGAAGGTATTGCAAGGGAACCTTGAAGTGTCAGAGAGGAATTACAGTTAAGACGTGGTTGCTCTGGTGCCTCCCCCCCACAATAAGCTTGTTTTTTCCTTAGTTTATGAAAAGAAGGAAGATTGTCACTGATAGCACTTGAAAAACAATGGGTCAGTGGGATTTTGCTTCATCTTCAGTATTCTCTGTTTTGGTAGTTTCAAACTTTCTACCACCAGGGAACACTTTTTATGTAGACTCCTGTAGCATGCCACTGTAGTGCTGTTTGATCTCCAGTTACATAGATGGAGCTCAAAACCACCCTCAAAGCACATGGAAGCTTCCTATGTATAGTAATATACCCTGGAGTGAAAATATCTCTTGCTTTGAATGTAACTTGTTGCACACTGTCAAAATAAGTTGTTCACCTATTGCCCTGTTGTTTTCTATGGGATTTCCCCGAGTTTCTTCAAACCTGCCGTATAATCATATCAGAGCCTGTATGTGGTAGTGGTTAGAGTGTTACAGTAGGATATGGAAGACTGAGGTACAAATAGGGTTGCCAGGTCCCTCTTTGGCACCAGTGGGAGGTTTTTGGGGCGAAACCTGAGGTGGGCAGGGTTTGGGGAGGGGAGGGACTTTAATGCCATAGAGTCCAATTGGCAAAGCGGCCATTTCCTCCAGGTGAACTGATCTCTGTCAGCTGGAGATCAGTTGTAATAGCAGGAGATCTCCAGCTAGTACCAGGAGGTTGGCAGTCCTAGGTACAAATCCCTACTCTACCATGGAAGCTTGCTGCGTGACTGCAGGCCAGTCGCTCTCTTTCAGCCTAGCCTGCTGCACAGGGTTGTTGTGAGGATAAAATTGAAGAAAGGAGAACAGTGTAAGCTACTTTGGGTCTCCAATGAGGAGAATGGTGGGATGTAAATGAAGTAAATGAATAATATTAAGAGAATTTTAGCACTTCAGGCAGCATGCAGTACATATAATGTGTACAGTATAGATTTCATTATATTCAAAAGCTTTCTCTTAGCTTAGAGTTTCTTTACCTCAGCTGTCTAAAACAAAATTGTGTGGACTCTATTGTTTTAATTTGAAACACAGGTGAGAGCTGAAAGTGTCTACCACAAAAATTCTATTATAGGTGGAGTATTTCACAGTGGCTGAATGTTGAGAGTGTGGCAGAGTTTAAGTCGACACAGGAAGCTTGGGCGTATTCAGGAAAGAGCCAGGATGCTTGTGGAACATGGGATGAGTGGAGCTATATGACGAGTGGGGGAACTGGGAAAGGTTTTCATAAATGACCATATTCTTTGATTTATAGCTAGAGCAAGTTCCTTCCAATGCTGCCTTGTGGCAGCATTAATTTCGGATACACTGTGTGTTTCCTCCAGAGATATTTCATGTGTCAGTAATTCATTTTCTTTATGCATCCCTCTCACAATTCAGATCACTTACACTAATTGAAAGATGAGATAATACGAGACCTCTGTGTTAACAGAGGCAACCTAAGGTATAAAGTGTTCTTATGAAAGGACAATAAAAAGTATTGCTGAAAATGTTAAATGATCTGATTTGGCTAATTAATGCATTCTATGTAGACTAAGAACATAAGAAAGGTCATGCTGGATCAGACCAATGTCCATCAAGTCCAGCAGTCTGTTCACACAGTGGCCAACCAGGTGCCTCTAGGAAGCCCCCAAACAAGACAACTGCAGCAGCACCATCCTGCCTGTGTTCCAAAGCACCTGATATAATGGGCATGCTCCTCTGATCCTGGAGAGAATAGGTATGCATCATGACTAGTATCCATTTTTACTAGTAGCCATGAATAGCCCTCTCCTCCATGAACATGTCCACTCCCCTCTTAAAGCCTTCCAAGTTGGCAGCCATCACCACATCCTGGGGCAGGGAGTTCCACAATTTAACTACGCGTTGTGTGAAGAAATACTTCCTTTTATCTGTTTTGAATCTCTCACCCTCCAGCTTCAGCAGATGACCCCGCGTTCTGGTATTATGAGAGAGGGAGAAAAGCTTCTCCCTGTCCTCTCTCTCCATACCATGCATAGTTTCATAGACCTCTATCATGTCTCCCCTTAACCGCCTTCTTTCCAAGCTAAACAGCCCTAAGCGTTTTAACTGCTCCTCATAGGGCAGTTGCTCTAGTCCCCTGATCATTTTGGTTGCTCTTTTCTGCACCAACTTTTAATGTAACCTCACCATTTGAGTCCTTTAATACTTAAGGGTAGTCAAGTCGCAACCAACTCACGGCAACCCCCATGGGGTTATCAAGGCAAGAGATCAGCAGAGAAGGCCCTCCCCTCCCCAAACCCTACTTCAATGCCATAGAGTCCGATTGCCAAAGTGGCCATTTTCTCAAGGGGAACTGATCTCTGTCGGCTGGAGATCAGTTGTAATAGCAGGAGATTGTTGCCTTCTTCTGCATAGCAACCCCGTTCTGTAATAAATAATAGCAAATTTGCTAGAAATATGCCTCCTTCAGTTTGGCAATTAATTAAATTCCTTAAACTAGATAGACAAAAGCTGTGCCTTTGCTTAAACTGGAGTAGAACTTAAAATATAACTTGCAGCCTGAGATGTTGATCTTTTCAACAGGGTTTTTCCTCCCTCCCCGCTAACTCTTAATCATTTTCTAAAAATGTATTGTGACGGATAAGGAGCTGAAAGAATATTATCAATCTTTGCCGCAGTATCAGAAAAAAATGTTCTTATATGTACCTTTGTGTTCCACTGAAGAAATCTATACAAAGTTTCCTTTTGGGCACCATCACCATGACCACAAATAGATTTAGGCGTAGGCTGGATTTGATTTTTAGATGCTTTTGTAATTTAAAAAAAAGAAAACCGTAGGGAGTTCATTTTGAGAATATATATGTATTTAAATATATAATGTTTAGTCCTTGTAAAATACATAATATAGCATCATCTGTCTCTGCTGTATTGTACAGGCAGACTGTGTGTGTGTTCTACATGCTGTCAAGTTGCTTCAGACCTATGGAGACCCTATGAATTAATGACTTCCAAAATGCCCTATCATTAATAACCTTGCTCAGGTCTTGCAGATTGAGGGCCATGGCTTCCTTCTTAGAGTCAATCCATCTCAAGCTGGGTCTCCCTCTTTTCCTGCTGCCTCCAACTTTTCCTAGCATTATTGTCTTTTTCAATGAGTCTTGTCTTCTCATAATGCGACCAAAGTATGAAAGCCTCAGTTTAATCATTTTAGCTTCTAGGGAGAGTTCAGGCTTGATTTGATCTAGAATCCACTTCTTTGTTGTTTTGGAGGTCCACAGTATCCATAAAAGTCTCCTCCAATGCCATATTTCAAGTGAAACAACTTTCTTCCTGTCACCTTTCTTCATTGTTCAATTTTCACATCAATACATAGTAATGGGGAATACAGGCAGACCTCAAAGAGATTGCTGGTTCGGTTCTAGCTACTGAGTGATGAACACGTCTGTGTGAATTTAACACCTGGGTTGCTTCACAAATTATTCATCCATGTGTACTGCAATGTGTGCAGATAGAAGCATGCATCTATTTTATTTACTGTACTATCTGTTGGGAAATCATGGCCAATTGTTGCTTTCCTATGGGCGTACATCTGGCAAAGCAGATGTTGGCATGATCTTCACATGGAATGGTATACATGAGCATATGTCTTTTCTTTTCCACATCTGTTTAGGTAATGGGTAGCATTGTGTGTGAAATAGCCTACTTAGGCGACTTCTTGCCAGCTACCGATTACAGAAGTATAGAATAGTGCAAATTCTGTCTGTCATAAGCTGGACTCTGGGTCTTGTGCTGAAAGAGAATATTAAAGGAGTGTAATGCTATGTCTCTTCCCCTGTTCTCATCCAGTGGCAAAAACACTCTCATCCAGGTTCATCTGAGCCCTCCATACTTCTGGGATGGCAGAAAATGTGTGTATTGGTTGGAGGGAATTATAGTCGCCGTCAGGCAACCGCACTCCAAGTGGACTGCGATCCCATCAATGGGGAGAGGGAAGATACAGCACCTAAGTTGGGTATAGCCTACCAAGCTAGCCCCCAGACTGTGTGAAAAGCCTTGGTAGGCTATGTACAGCTTAGGTGCTGTATGTTTCCTCTGGCCATTTTCACTAGAGAGCCCGCGTGGTGTGGTGGTTAAGAGCGGCGGTCTCTAATCTGGAGAACCGGGTTCGATCCCCCACTCCTCCACATGAAGCCTGCTGAGTGACCTTGGGCCAGTCACAGTTTTCTCCGAACTCTGTCAGCCCCCCCTACCTCACAAGGTGCCCGTTGTAGGGAGAGAACGGGATTGTGATTGTAAGCCGCTTTGAGACTCCTTACGGTAGAGAAAAGCGGCTCCTCCTCCTCCTTCTTCTTGTCATCCACAGACTTGAGTTGCGTCCTCTGATGTTAAATAAGGATCTTAAATGGCACAACAGTGGAAAGGGAGGGGTGTAAGGAATCCATTCAGTTCAGATGCAGTAGACTTATATCTTTCAAAATGGCCACCACATGGTGGCCACTTGGGACGACTCCCTCATGGAAGCTCCCTGTAGAGATCTGTTTATGTGTAACAGCTCAGCATGCGACTCAGCCATCCCAGTTTGATCTAGGCTGCTGTGAATCCCCAACACGAATGTTTTACCTCTGAGGAGAGACTGAGCACATGGCAAATATACATAGAGAGCTGTTACCCATCAACAGCTCATCACGGCAAGCGGCCACGATGCCAGTGCCCTTTCAATCAGCCTCCATGTGTGAAGGAGGCCTCAGTCGAAGTGGCCTTTCCATGACGGCCACTCTTTTTTGCTTCCCGTCTGTGACTAGTGACTCAGAAACAATCCCTGTATGGAAGCAGGTGGTGTCGAGCCAGTCATGTCCAGGTAGCTCAGCATTTGGACACAAAGGCTGCGATGCTCACGTCTGGCGCAGCATAATAACGAGCTGCTGTTTCACCATTGGTAGCTGCAGCCCAGGAGTACCAAGCCCAGTGAAAAAGCTCAGCTGGCAAACATCAGTTCTTTTTCTGAAGGTGACTCTGCATCTTCCCCCCCCCCGCCCCTCCTCAGAAGCAGATGGTGCGGTTGTTCCAGGCAGTTAAAAGAAAGATGACTGCAATAGGAGACATATTAAGATCACAGCTTAGCTGCCAAAGGCTGGTTGAGAGTCAAAGGGAAGAGTTAAATGGGAATCTGTTATGGTGATGAAAGTTTTGTGTCTCTTAAAGTAATCTTGTGTTTTTAGTAGAATGAATTCCACTCATTTAAGGCATAGGGTTGCCAACTTCCAGGTGGTAGCTGGAGATCTCCTGCTATTACAACTGGTCTCCAGCTGATAGAGATCAGTACCCCTGGAGAAAATGGCAGCTTTGGCAATTGGACTCTATGGCATTGAAATAGGGTTGCCAGGGCCTTCTTGGCAACTGGCAGAAGGTTTTTGGGGTGGAGACTGAGGAGGGCAGGGCTTGTGGAGGGGAGGGACTTCAATGCCATAGAGTCCAATTGCCAAAGCGGCCATTTTCTCCAGGTGAACTGATCTCTATCAGCTGGAGATCAGTTGTAATAGCAGGAGATCTCCAGCTAGTACCTGGAGGTTGGCAACCCTACATTGAAGTCCCTGCACCCCCAAATCCCACCCTCCTTAGGCTCTGCCCCAAAAACCTCCAGCCAGTGGCAAAGAGGGACCTGGCAGCCCTAACGAGGCATGTTGGTCAAAACCCAGATATGTCCCTTACAGAGATGAAAAATATAAGTGTTGTTGTTGTTGTTAACAACATTTTTATGCTGCCTTTTCACCCAATCAGGGATCCCATAGTGGTGAACATAAAAAATATTAAAACATTTAAACAATTAAAATACAGTTACAATTATACAATAACTCAATTAAAAACACACAAACAACACTCAAAGGAGGGCTGGTAACAAAGGAAGTCTTCCCCTGATAGCAAAAGACAATGATAGAAGGAGACAGATGAATCTCTCTGGAGAGGGAGTTCTAAAGTTTTGGTGCCATGACTAAACCTTCTCTGGTTGCCACCCATCTAGCTTCAGATGGCACGGGCAACCGAAGCAGGGCCTCTGAAGATGACCGGAGTATATGGGTGGGTTCATATGGGAGGAGGCAGTCCTTCAGGTATAGGGTTGCCAGCTCCGGTTTGGGAAATATCTGGAGATTTGGGGGTGGCTTTGAGGAGGGGAGGGTTTGGGGAGGGGAGGGACTTCAGTGCCATAGAATCCAATTGTCAAAGCGGCCATTTTCTCCAGGTGAACTGATCTCTGTCAGCTGGAGATCAGTTGTAATAGAAGAAGATCTCCAACTATTATAACTGACAATCCAATTCAGGTATGTTGGTCTCAGTAGCAGTCTTAATAATGGCCAATGCCTACCCTTTTATATTTCATTGTAAACAGCTGTCTGTAGTATGCATGAAGGGTAAGTCATGTACATTCGATAGAGAGGGGCTTCTTACAATATTGCTGTCATGCATGAAGAAGATTTCATTAATTTACTTTTTATTAAAAAAAAGAAGATATTGGTTTCAACAAAAAACAGACTCCGAATTTCAGTGATTCCCCCTCCCTCTGATTTTTACAGAATCTGTACCAGAACAGGTTCCTAGGCCTGGCAGCCATGGCGTCTCCATCTAGGAACTCCCAGAATCGGCGCCGGTGCAAAGAACCCCTGAGGTACAGCTACAACCCGGATCAGTTCCATAACATGGACATGGGGAACGGTCCCCACGAGACGGTCACTATCCCACGCTCTACCAGTGACACAGATTTGGTCACCTCGGACAGCCGATCAACACTCATGGTCAGCAGCTCTTATTATTCCATAGGACATTCGCAGGACCTGGTGATTTACTGGGATATAAAAGAAGAAGTGGATGCAGGGGACTGGATCGGCATGTATCTTATTGGTGAGTTGTCTCTGCCCTGTGGATATTTTATTGATTTTGCAAATAGAAAAAGTATTATAAGTTGCTCTGTACAACTTGTAACCTCCAACAAGTCATGTACACACCATGCTTGACAACCGCCCACCTGCCTTTACAATTTTAATCAGGCATCATAAAAAGAGTCAAAACCTCTAATGGCCAGCGTGGTGTAGTGGTTAAGAACGGTGATTTGGAGCAGTGGACTCTGATCTGGAGAACCAAGTTTGATTCCCCACTCCTCCACATGAGCGGCGGAGGCTAATCTAGTGAACCAGGTAGGTTTCCTTTGAGTAGTCACAGTCCTCCCAGAACTCTCAGCCACACCCACCTCACAAGGTGTCTGTTGTGGGGAGAGGAAGGGAAGGAGATTGTAAGCCAGTTTGATTCTCCTTAAAAGGTAGAGAAACTCTTCATATAAAAACCAACTCTTCTTCTTCTTCTTCTTCTTTTCTCTTTTGTGCCACAGATGTGCTTTGTTAAGCAGCAATTGGGAATTGCTTGTCACTTTCATAGTTACTAGGAGGGATCCCCAGTTCTGATCACCCACTCTACCATGGAAGCTTTCTGGGTGACCTTGGGCCAGTCACACACTCTCAGCCTAACCTACCTTACAGGGTTGTGAGAATAAAATGGAGGAAAGGAGAATTATGTAAGCCACCTTGGGGCCCCATTGGGGAAAATGGGGGATAGAAATGAAGTAAATTTTAAAATATCACCTGCGCTGACCTCTCAGAGATTCCCTACTTTCTTTTAATCAATGAATCAAGCACCAGTGAGATTGAGATCTGGTTAGGAGGTGCACATTCATTTATAAATTCTCCTCAGATGACCTGCAGCACATAAGTTAAAGCACACGGAAGTCAAAAGTAGCCACTGTCCCACAATGCATGATTGTTTCCCAGAGTGCTTGCTTTACCTTTTGTTTGTTCTACGTGGGCGCCACAGCTTGACTTCAAAATTGAATTAAAAAGTTGCCACAGTGATCTATATATCTCATGCCTTTATCTTTGGTTCTCTGATATCAGGATGTGGCTGTCAATGTTATTTTACTTGTCCCTGAAAGACTTAGTGAGTCGGCTTGTGGAAAATGATGCTTACCGTTCTCTGCTGCATCTATGTAAGGTCAAGGGAGAGTGAGCTTGTGATTTGGACTGCTCTGTGCCCACTTGGGTTGCTAGATTCTTACACTCTCTTCACGCTTGAGGGATAATGGGTAGCATAAAATCTGTAGCAAAAAAGGTAAGATTTATATCAGATTTTTGACAAGGAGAACAATAGGGAGCTATCAAATTAAAATTGCCTCTGTACATTGTTTATTGGAGTATTGTAATAATGCTGCATAATCTCTGGTGGCAGGCGAGGGTAGGGATAGTGACCTCAGGAGGCTGAGACAAGGAATATGGCGCTGATGCGGGTAGAATCTTCAGAAACGCGCACCTCCCATCAGCGTCTGTGTTTAAAGCGCCGTCAAGTTGCAGCCAACTTATGGCGACCCCAGCAAGGGGCTTTCAAGGCAAGCAGAGGTGGTTTGCCATTGCCTTCCTCTGCAGAGCCTTCCTTGGTGGTCTCCCATCCAAGTACCAACCCTGCTTAGCTTCCGAGATCTGATGAGATCGGGCTGTACCATGCCGCCTTCCCTCTTTCCCAACCATATGGTGTGCAAATGCGCTTGGACTGTGATCTTTCAAAAAGATTGTATAAACAAGGTTTGGGAAAACCCGGAAAGTGGACAATTACAGAACGGCGTCTGGCTTCTCCAGTTTTGAAGCAAACGTGAAGCAAATGTCCATTTGGAAGCAGCCATAGCCCAGTAACTTAACTTTGGCCACAAGGGCTATTGTGGAACAAAAGATAATAGTCCAGGAAAGAGACAGTGTGGTGTAGTGGTTAGGAGCGGTGGACTCTAATCTGGAGAACCAGTTTTGATTCCCCAGTCCTCCACATGAGCGGAGACTCTCATCTGGTGAACCGGATTTGTTTCCCCACTCCTCCATATGAAGCCTGCTGGGTAACCTCGGGCTAGTCACAGTTCTTTCTGAACTCTCTCAGCCTCACCTACCTCACAAGGTGTTTTATGAAGGAGATTGTAAACCGGTTTGATTCTCCTTAAAAGGGAGAAAAAGTCAGCATATAAAAACGAATTCTGCTTCTTCTGCATTCATGATCTCATGCGAGAGTAATACAGCAGAGTGCTTATTGACATACAGAAATAGTCCTTTCAAAATCCTTTTGGTAAATCCAAAATATTTTAAAAAGATAGCTGATAAAAGTTGATTATGCAAATGGCCTCCAGGGCCTAATTTTCTAGGCCGTATTTGTTCTTTTCTTTTTATTCAGCCATTTCTTTCAAGTTTATATCAAAAATATTTCTGACCTAATTAGCTGCTGAAACTTTGCTTTAAAAATCACATGTGTCTTTCCTCTTCTTTTTTCCCCCTTCAGTTTGATTTCTCCCACTAAAAAGAAAGTTTGTCTTCAGTTATATGTGGTTCCAAAAAGGCTTTAATTGGTGTGTTTTTTCCCTCGATATGTTTTTGAGTATTCATTGAATAATAATCGTGATCCCAAGCCTACTTAAATTCGGAGTGAAAGCAAATGAACAAAAGACCAAGAAGAAAGAGTTGGTTTTTATATCCCGATTTTATCTACCTTTAAGGAGTCTCAAACCGGCTTACCATCTCCTTCCCTTCCTCTCCCTAGCAGGCTTCATGTGTAGGAGTGGGCAAACAAACCCAGTTCCCCAGATTAGAGTCCGCCACTCCTAACCACTACACCATGCTGGCTCTCTGAGTTTATACTTTTTGTCCTTTATGCTGGGGCAGTTAAGCCGTTTTGCGTATTTCAAGATCCCTTTGTTTATTCCTAAGGATGGCCTAAAGGACAGACAACCGGCACTGGCCAGATGGCGTCCCATTCAGAGCTATCAGTTTTAAGGGCCCACATATTTTCTTACTCTGTATAGTACATTGCTGCATTGAACCTTTCATCTGTGAGTAAGTGTGGAAGTGCACAACAAGGAAAGAGGTTTCCGAAGCAACTCTTGTTGTTTATTCAGGGGGAGAGAGGATTTAAAGCACCCTTTTGTTGCCTTGATTTTTACAAGGATGTGTCAGTGGGACAAGCCAATGTGGCTGAATGTTCAGCACTTGCTCATTCCAAAATACCACCCTTGTAAAAATATGTAATTGTTTTAGGTTATTTATATGCCACCTTTCCAGTTCAAGAGCTGCCCCCTGGTGGCCTTCTGTAATTACATTTTATTCTATGATTACGTTTGTGAAATCATTAAGACAATAAATAGAAAACTAATATCATTAAATCCACCAAGGTATGAATTAGTTTGGATAGGCCTTCCAAAATAAACATGTTTTGAAAGGCCAGTAGTATGGGGGCCAGATGCACTTCATGGATTAGGATGGTCCAAAGATTTGGGGCAGCTGCCAAGAAGACACAGCTCCGCCATTACAGGGTCTCAAATCAGAGTTACCTCTAGGATCGCAAATGGGGTTGCCAACCTCCTGGTACTAGCTGGAGACCTCCTGCTATTACAATTGATCTCCAGCCGATAGAGATCAGTTCCCCTGGAGAAAATGGACGCTTTGGCAATTGGACTCTATGGCATTGAAGTCCCATCCCTTCCCAAACCCCGCCCTCCTCAGGCTCTGCCCCAAAACCTCCCAACAGTGGCGAAGAGGGACCTGGCAGCCCTAATCGCAAACTCTGGGGTGGGAAATTCCTGGATATTTGGGGGCAGGGCCTGGGGAGGGTATGGTTTGGTGAGGAGACAAAACATGGCAGAAATATGATGCCATAGAGCCCTACCCTCCAAAGCTGCCGTTTTCTCCAGGGGAACTGATCTCTGTAGTCTGAAGACAGGTCATAATCTGGGAGAACTCCAGCCCCACCCCTGTCACCCCAGATGACCTCACTGAGCAGGCCAGTACATTTGGGAGGAGACAGTTCCCCACTAAAAGTATAAAGGATCTATGGTTACTTTTCCCTTAAAAGAACCTCTAGCGTTTCTTTGAGGTGGGAAGGAAGTGCAGCTATGTATGTTCACTATCATCTTTATAAAGGTTACAAACATTGCAAAAGCATTATTTTCCCCTATGATTTGTAGTATATCTGTAATCACCTTGGTGTCTTCAGGCATTTTCCTAGTATTTTGTGTCCATGAGCAACTTCAATAGCTATTATTTGTCTCTGCTGGAAGGTGTTTTCTGTTTCCCACAGAAAGATGGAATTTGCTTCTCAGAAATTCTCCTGTGTAGGCGAGACCCGATACCAGTTTCAGTAATGGCAGCTCTGGAAACGCTGCAAGTTTAAAGTTCACTAGAGCACAGATATCTACTGTATAGCACAAATGATGGATGTCACTTGTTTTGAAGGTCTCCCATCGTCCTTTGAGAGTGGGCTTTTTTCCCCCGCCCCCAGCCTTCCTGAAATCAATGGAACAATTTGTGAAGCAAATATGATTTGAGGATAATGCCAAGTTAACAATTTGTATTCGATCAACTGACAGGGTGCACCACAGAGTATAAAATTGGAAAATTCAGGGGGTGGAGGGAGAGAAAACCTCCCACACTGTCAGTGTGGTGCTGTGAATATGAATAAGAGAAAGGGTCCTAGGTAATTCATAAAGTGCCGGAGAAGAACACACTGTGGAGGGTGCTGCCATTCATAATTGTTTGTGGAAGAAACAAAGGCTTAGTTATCACTAGGGCTGTCGATTCGGTTCGTCCCAAACCAAAAAACCGCCGAATTTCCCCTGATTCGGCGGTTTCCAATTCAGATGGAACCGAACTAAAAAAAAAGGCGGGAAAAGGACGCGCCGAATTTGGCGAGTTTGGGCAAACGCCGAATAAATTTAGCAGATTCAGCGTTCCCCGAACCTGCCTTTTCCTGCCTTTAAAGACCGCCCTGCGCGCCTTCATGGAAGCCTCGTGAAGTCCCGCGGGGGGGCGAATTTCCCCCCGAACTCTGGATCTCGCGCCGAATTTTGCGGATCCAAAGCGGGGGAGTTCGGACATCGGCACGTCCTGAATTTAAAAGGGCCGAATTTTGCCGAAGCCGAACTTTACCGAATTTTTTTTCCCAACAGCGTTAGTTATCACAACCAGCAGATGGGGAAGTAAACCTTTGTTTCCACAGCACTTCGGTTGGGAGTGGGAGGGGGGATCTCCGGTTGGAATGCTCCCCACAAAATAGATTCCTATACACAGAAAGTAAAAAAGGCTAGGCTAGGTACTTGTAAAGAGCCCCGTGGCGCAGAGTGTTAAGCTGCAGTACTGCAGTCAAAAGCTCTGCTCACAACCTGAGTTTGACGGAAGTCGGTTTCAGGTAGCCGGTGATCCCAGCAAGGGACTTTCAAGGCAAGTGAGAAGAAGATGTGGTTTGCTATTGCCTTCCTCAGCAGAGTCTTCCTTGATGGTCTCCCTTCCAAGTACTCACCCTGCTTCGCTTCTGAGATCTGACAAGATCGGGCTATACCACTCTGCCTTTCCTCCCTTATCTTTTTACAGCATTTTGGTACCATTTTGTGGCAGAAAGCCTCTGCTAAAGCTAAGTTCATCCTACATTATTAGAAAAACTCATAGAGCTGCACATCAGCTTTAAAATAATAATTAGAGTTGGTATTTATAACCCGATTTTCTCATATTTAAGCAGTCTCAAATAGGCTTACAATCACCTTCCCTTCCCCTCCCCACAGCAGACACCTTGTGAGGTAGGTGGGGCTGAGAGAGTTTGGAGAGAACTGTGACTAGCCCAAGGTCAGCCTGCAGGCTTCATGTGTAGGAGTGGGGAAACCAACCTGGTTCACCAGATTAGTGTCTGCTGCTCATGTGGAGGAGTGGGGGATCAAACCCGGTTCTCCAGATTAGAGGCCACAGCTCTTAACTACAACACCACGCTGGCTCTCACACAACAAGAAAGTTTTCATTTATCTCCAAAAAAAGAGGCTTGTGGTAAAGGCCAATTTTACACATACCTGAGACAGTTGACAGTACCCTACCATGCCATGTGTGTAAAGTATAATTTTCCGAAGTTCCTCTTCTTTGCACTTCCCGACTGCTAGAGAAATCAGTCCCAGGGTCACAAGACCCACATGGAGGAACAGCCACCCAGGTCTGGGGTGCTGGTGTGAGTAAGGACAGGGAGGGGTAAAATCGCTCCTCCTTCTCTTCCACAAGCACACCTCTGCTGATGGGAGGGGGCAGTTTCATCCCCTTGTCCTTCTTTCCTCCAGTCTACTGACATGCACAGCTGTTCCTTTGCATGGATCCTGCAACTACAGGAGTGGTCTTTCCAGGGGTTAGAAAGAGCTGTGGCCGTGCAAAAGAACATGGAAAACTATGTGGCTTTTCTGTCTTTGACTGCAGGGGCTTGAGTCACAAGCCTAGGATTCTCCACCCACTCTCTGTTAGAGCTTAACATTAATCAAGCAAAGTAATTAATCAGGCAGAGGCTTTTTGACATTGAACATCAAAATGAGCGTGTGAACTCTCCGGTGTTTTTGGCCCCAGACAACAATAGGTATGTGTTAGCGCCAGCAGAGTATCTCTCATATTTGGAAATGAACAAACAAGGGCTTTTTCGCATGCTAGAAGCTCTGCCCTACCCTTGGCAATCCTAGAAGGCAGATTTAGGAGATTACCAAGATCAGAATGGGACCCTGCAAGTTGGGTGAAGTTGAATCTACTGCGCATGTCTTTTTCAGGTGCTCTTTCTACCAGGAAGTCTGATACAAGCTAATTTCCCCTCTCCTTAATCTAATAAAGGATAGCTCTGAGGAAGGGAGTCTGGGGAGTCTTCTATGGGAAGGATCAGACCAGAGGGTGAAGCAAGTAGCTAAATTATGTGCCGCAATATGTAAGATCCATCAGACAAAGCTGGGGCTTGGTAATTCAATTTAAAATGGAGAATGTTTTATTAATTCAAGGTCTGTTTAAATTATACAAACTGTCTATGAATTGTATATCCTATAGTTTTAGTTAATGTATATTCTCCAATTTTAATTCTGTAACTGATATGAATGTTTTAATGGCATTAATTAATTAATTGAATCTGAGTGCAGGGGCCTGAAGTAGTCTTTAGATTCCTCAGGAGCAAGGGTGACTGGAAACAGGGGCTGGTCATACAAAGAGTTCTGAGGTTGGGGCACAGCTAAGTCCAGGATCACAATTAGCACTGTGGCGTACTGGCCGTGTGTGATGGATGGGGAAAAGGTCCTGCCTCTATTTGAAATACACCAGTCCCCTTTAGTCCTGTTTGGTGTGAGTGCAGAGCATCTAGCAGCCAGTCAAGGTCCCTGGCAGGGCTGGAGGACAAGGGGAACAAGAGAGAAAAAGCTGTCAGCTCAGACAGGTGGGGTCTGAACCTTCAGAGTAGAGAAACTGATGGGGTCCCATCTCAGAGTTTGCCTTGTGTGTATGAGCAGGCTAAACCAGTGAATGTGTGGAGATGGAGTCTGCGTCTCCAGAGTGTTGGAAGAGAACCTGTCTCTGGAGACTTTGGGAGTCTCAGAACCTGTTTTTTTTTTTTTATGATAAGGCAGCCTAGCCTGAAGAAAATACTTTAGCTGAGACAATTTCTGAGAAAAACTAGTGAAAGTGAGCTTGAGGAAGAGACTAACTGCCTTCAAGCCCCAATTTCTGAGGGAAACTAGTGAAAGATTTATGGTTTCTGAGAGGAGCTCACATTTACACTGTGATGTTGAGGGAAGACCAATATTCACCTCAAGGATGCAAACTTGACTGCTTGACTGCTAACTGCTCTCTCTAACTCTCCTAAATTATCAACTGTAACCCTCAAATGAATGGGCCCAGCAAGACTGTGTTACACCTATTAATAGTTTCTATCCTCTTTTCTGAACCACCTTATCTCCTTATCCTTGTGAGTAAATAGAAATTACTGTTCTGTTTCCCTCGTGGGCACTGAACTTATTTTATTCAGAAGTCACTTGGGTTAGAATCCTAGAAACATAGAGTTGGAAGGGACCACCAGGGTCATCTAGTCCAACCCCCTGCACAATGCAGGAAATAAACAACTACCTCCCCCCCCCACATCCCCAGTGACCCCAACCCTCCCCCCACCATGCAGGATCCCACAATCAAAGCGCTCCCGACAGATGGCCATCCAGCCTCTGCTTAAAGACCTCCAAAGACGGGGACTCCACCACCCTCCGAGGCAGTGCATTCCACCATCGAACAGCCCTCACCATAGAATCATAGGGCAAAAACGCATGGTTGCTTTATCCTCCTTTAATCCCTGTTTCAGCCAGGATTCAGCCTGGATCGAACGCATGCGTTTTGCCTAATGTGCGTTCGATCCTGGCTAAAACAGGGATTAAAGGAGGATAAAGCGACCATGCATTTTCACCCATAGAGTTGGAAGGGAAATTGTCAGTTGGAAGGCTGGAGTAGAGACCACAATGGTCGAACTTTAAATCGTGTTATCGCTGTTTGAATATCATTTTGAAGACCCTGACTTTCACACCATGTAAACGAGGCTCTTCTTAGCCCAGGGCTTGAATAATCTAAAGCCAGAGAAGCCCCACAGGCTTGCCGTCTCTGCTGCTCCTGCTGGGTGGGAGTGAGGGCTTGGTGGTCTGGTATCTGGCCCTATAAAGTAAGGGGCTTTTTGCCTCAGAGTCTGGTAAACTGGCAGCATGGTCTGGAACTGAGACTTCAAGGGCAGGTCCCTCAATAGCAGACTCAGAATCTGGGGGCTCTGGGCCTGGAGAGGGTTCGATTGTGCTTGGTGTCCCCTGAGCTTTTTGATCATCCCCCAGGACAGTCCCTGGTTCATCCTGGTCATCTGCAGATGAGGAATCCATTCCTGGGTCTGTATGTGGCCTGGGAGGTGGGGAGGTCCTGATAATGCCCTGCTCACCCAGAAGGTCATACATTGTCCACTATATAGTGTCCAATACGGTTTGGGAGGAGCCCGGTGGTGCTGAGTGGTAAGCTGCAGTATTCAGTCAAAAGCTCTGCTCACAACCTGAGTTCGATCCTGATGGGAGTCGGTCTCAGGTAACCGGCTCAAGGTTGACTCAGCCTTCCATCCTTCTGAGGTCGGTAAAATGAGTACCCAGCTTGCTGGGGGTAAAGTGTAGACGACTGGGGAAGGCAATGGCAAACCACCCTGTAAACATTGTCTCCCTACCGTAGTAAACGTCAGGATGTGACATCACCCAATGGGTCAGTAATGACCCGGTGCTTGCACAGACGACTACAGTTACCTTTTATACAGTTTGGGACCAACATACTTTAAAGACTTCTTGCTCCCCTGTGTACCTACTTGACCTCTATAGTAACCTTCTGAAGCCCTGCTTCAGGTGCTCTCAGTTTCTGAGGTTAAATGGGTAGCAACCTGAGAAACGGCCTTCTCAGTTGTGGTGCCTATATTTATGGAACTCCCTCCCTAGAGATATTCCACTATGCCCTTCCATCATTGTCTTCAGCCAGCAGGAGGAGTTCCTGGTTGGGAGCTCACTCTTTAAAATGGCAGCATGCCCCCAGGGTGAACCCAAGGATGCCCATCTCCGGATGCCCGGAGTGGCTACCTGGCAAGTGGCTGTCTATAGATTACAGACACACCTTAGCCAATCTCCCTTTGCTGACTTTGGACTGAGTACCCAGCTGGAGGAAGCTGCTATCTCATTGAGGTGTGATTTAGAAATACCAACTAGGAAAGGACCTCTTAAATACATGTGTCTCTAACAGAGTTGGGTCAATTCCTTGTTTTTCATGTTTCTTGGAGATAAGGTTTATATAAAACAAAAGATACAACCAGTTTGCTTTCTCAGTTACACCCTGGTGAAAATTAGTTTCTTTTCTGACTTTCTGGAACCTAATTTTAGGATGCACTATATAAGTTAAAAAAATCTATTTGTGTCTTTCTGTTCAGCTGTATGGTTGAAATAAATGGACAGAAGCCATCCTGATATATGGAAGAGGAAGATCATGTCAGATCATTTTGTGTGATAAAGCCTGCATTCTTACATGCATTTTTCTCCGTTTTAAAGTTTGCTTGAGCCATTTACGCATGGCTGTTTCCCTCGCGGTCACCCCGCCGACTGCTCTGGTGCTTCATTTTGATTATGCATGCCTTTCCTGACCATCAGAGGTCGCCTCACTCTCCCCATGCATTTCTGATGCTGTGATGCTGTTTTAGCGAGAATCCGGAAAACGTGGGCAAAACATGCAGGGAGAGTGAGACGACCTCTGACAGTCGGGAAAGGCATGCATAATCAAAACGAAGTACTGGAGCAGTCGGCAGGGGTGACCGCGGGGAAACAGCCCTGCATAAATGGTCTTGGGCTTCCATTATTTTTAGAAGAGAGTTGTGAGTCTTCTGGGCAAAATGGAATTGTTTAGATATTAGGTTGATTCAGCATTCTTGATTTAATATACTAGGGAAAAGCCGGGGGCGTAACCCTCATTAATGCTCTGCAAAATTATCTACTCTGCAAATGTCTCTTGGGTTCAGTTTGGCTACTCTGAAAGCAGTGGAGGGGAATGTCCGTGAGCTTTGCTGTGGGCATCTGCAGTTGCTGCTGAAGGCTAGGAAGTACAAAGGACATGATCCAGCAAAATTTAGTCACAGTTGTCTCACTGAAAATAACTGAATGGAATTTATTGACAGCTATCAAAAGGTTTAATCTGTGGGACCTAGTGGTGACAGACTTTTGCTGAACTGTGGCCATAAAGTGTAAACAAGGTTCCATAGGGATTCTTGTGTTTTGTGGGGGGAGTAGGGTTTTTTGTTTGTTTTAACTTGTTAATTTAAGGTTAACATTCTTGTTATTTGTGCACATACTACACTTGATTTTAGCCAAAAGGCCGAGAAGCGATGCTAAATCAAAAATAATACCATGATGAGTAGCCATGTTAGTCTGTGTGTAGCAGTAGAAAAAAGCAAGACTCCAGTAGCACCTTAGAGACTAACAAAATTTCTGGCAGGGTATGAGCTTTCATGAGCCACAGCTCACTTCCTATCTGGTATCTGAATAAGTGAGCTGTGACTCACGAAAACTCATACCCTGCCAGAAATTTTGTTAGTCTCTAAGGTGCTACTGGACTCTAAAATTACCGTATTTTTTGTTCCATAAGATGCACCTGACCATAAGACGCACCTAGTTTTTAGCAGAGGCTGTGCAGAGAAAGAAGGGGAGGGACGGAGGGAAAGAAGGAAGGAAGGAAAGAGAGAGAGGGAAAGAAAGAGAGAGAGGGGTTCCCAGCTTCTCCCCCTCACGCACATGTGCAAACCTCCCCAGCTTCTCCCCACACACACACACACACTCATGCAAGCACGATGGGGAGAAACCTCCATAGCTTCTCCCCTGCTCCTCCTAGCAAGCAATCAAGCACCTGGCTGCACTAGCAACCGGGAGTGATTGGGAATCACCTCCGCAGCTTCTCCCCCACCCCACCCCCAGGAAGCAAGGAAGCACCCGGCTGCACTAGCAAACGGGCGCGATTGTAAGCCTCTTTGAGACTCCTTACAGTAGAGAAAAGTGGGGTATAAAAACCAACTCTTCTCCTTCTTCAAAGAGGAGTTGGGTGGGAGATACAAAGCAGATAAAATTGTATCTTTTTTGGGGTTAAGGCAAACTTTATTCCATTCTGTTTTACGGATCATTCTGTGAAAGTGCAATCTTGCATAGTCGTTATCACTAAGGAACATTGCAGCAACTGCTGCTGAACTTTGAGTTACAGAACATACTTTAACAAATATTTTGGTGTTTTAAAGATCTTATGTTGCCTTTGTTAAAGACTGAGCCTTATATAAAAGATACACAATACAATAAAAACATATAAGGAGATGAACTGATGTTTTTCCATAGTCAGTGTCACATTCAGAGATGAATTATACAAAGATAGGTCATGCTTTTCAGCCCTTTCCTTTACTCTTCAATCATTGGATCTCCTTTATTACATTTTGCAGATGAAGTCTTGTCTGAAAACTTCCTGGACTACAAGAACCGTGGGGTGAATGGCTCTCACCGAGGACAGATTATCTGGAAGATTGATGCCAGCTCTTACTTTGTAGAGTGTAAGTATTTCATAGCAGTCATACACCGTGATTCAGTGAGGGTTAGGAGATCCGAGCTCATATTCTGGAAGTTGTTAGGGGGAGTTTCACGTAGGCAACAAAAAACCAATTGCATGCTTGAGATGAAACGCTGCTTCATGAACCATGGCAGATATTAATGCATGAATGTGGTGGGTGGAATTGTGCCCATAATTCTTTTTATGTGGATGTAATTAAGCATGAACTCCTCATAATGTTGTACAATGAGAGGATTTCACAACAGGTGCTGAATGCCTTTGTGTTTGGAGGCAGCCTGAGTCTCATTTTCATTTATTCTTATTTGACGTTGTGATAACGAAATTGACTAGGTATTGTCCTAGTCCTTGGTAGTGGGGATTGCCTTCTACCTGAGCAAGTGTTCAGTTCTGTTCCTTACGTGTTTCTATAGCCGCTGTTCATTTTTTTAAAGCCTTCCTTATATTTTGGAGAAATATCTGTGTAGACATCTGTTACTTCCTTCACTTTGTTGTTTCTCCTACTGGTCGCTTGTGTTACTTTGTAAACGTGTATTGCTAGGGCTCATCATTAATAATTGTAAACTCAGGTGGGAGGGAAGGTTACACAGAGAAGAGTCCAACCCTGTTCAGTGATGATTGGTGTAACTGGTTTACTGCACTACAACAGTCCCAATACTCAGCTCGTAGGATTGGCCACTCTCAGGCTGTAGAAATTGTGGCATCACAGCCCTGCTCAGGGACGGGGCCGGCTGGGTCCTCACAAGGACCCAAATAGTTACTTCAGCGTACTTCAGGTTCCGAGGTCCCTCTTTGCCACTGGCAGGAGGTTTTTGGGGTGGAGCCTGAGGAGGGCAGGGTTTAGGGAGGGACTTCAATTCCATAGAGTCCAATTGCCAAGGCAGCCATTTTCTCTAGGTGAACTGATCTCTGTTGGCTGGAGATCAGTTGTAATAGCAGGAGATCTCCAGCTAGTACCTGGAGGTTGACAACCCTATAATAGAGCATCTGCTGGACATGCTCAATCTTTGGCATTTCTGGTTAAAAGAATCAGGTAGTAGGTGATGTGAAAGACCTCCGTCTGAGGCCCTGGAGAGCCACTGCCAGGCGGAGTAGACAATACTGACCTTGATGGACCGATGGTCTGATTCAGAATAAGGCAGCTACATGTGTAAGAGGGCCTGCTTTGTGGTGGTCATAGGGTTGCCAACCTCCAGGTAGTTGCTGGAGAACAACTGATCTCCGGGCAACAGAGATCGGTTCCCCTGGAGAAAATGGCCTCTTTGGCAATTGAACTCTGTGGCATTGAAGTCCCCCGCCCTCCTCAGGCTCTGCCCCCAAAATCTCCAGGTAATTCCCAACCTGGAGCTGGCAACAGTAGGTGGTCAGCAGGGAACATCAGCGGCAGCCTTTAGTTGGTCTGTGGGCTCATATGGAAGGAGTGAGTCCTTCTTTCTTGGACATGAGCATATTTCATTGCACATGTATGACATGATGTACCCCCACATCTCATGAAGTTGGCTTATGAAAATTCATTGCCCCAGTACATTTAATTTGTCTTCAAAGTACCAAAGACTCGGTTGTTTTCACTTTCTCTCTTTAATGGAGGAAGCCTTTCAATTCTCTGAAGCTGAACATTGGTCTTTTCTTGGAACTATTAAGCTGAGGAAAATGAAGCTGGGTTTTCTAGGACCAGTGAAATGGAAGGAAAACCATCTGTGTTCCAGGACATGGTCTGGAAGGTGTACAGTCCATTAGAAAAGAGGTGTGCTTGCTTTCTTAGCGCAAAATGGCAATGGGACCCATTTGACAGTTTTGGTGCATATTATAGAATTAGACCAAAATAGCTCTTCACCTATCCGCTTTCCTTTGGGAGAAATGATAGCTCTCAATGCTAAATGAAGTCAGGTTAGAGAAAATTGAATGAGCATTAGAAAGTAATAGAAGGAAAAGAGGGCTGTCATCTTGAAGATAAGTAGGACCCAACCAAGGAAGGCTTTGCAGCTTTAATATGATCATTTTGTGGACACAGAGGTGGATAAGAGGTCCCACTTATAATGTAATCACTGCCTTGAGAATAACCCAGGTGTGATTCTGGATGCATTTACAGAGCCCCATTTTTTGTTTTGGCCTTGACACCGAAGCTTGCAGCCTGGCAGAAATGGTGATCCAGACAACCCGTGAGCACAACTTTTTGAATGTTTGCTTGGCTTTTGACTTGAGGTGCAAAATATCTTCAGTGTGTTCCTTTGCTCCTACGTAGGAATAGTAAAACTGCGGTTGCTGCATGTGCCCTTGGCGATATGCTTTCTTTATTGACTCCGGTACATGTGCTGCAAGTTTTTACGGGGCTGCTGTAAAAAAATTCAAATGGAGAGCAAGCCTGTGCGGTTTAGGATTGGCTGAAAGGCAAAATAAAAGTCTGTTAAAGCACAGCTTGGTAGGAAAGCAGCTGGTAAGACTTGGAACAGTTTGAGGACCCCAAGCAACTGAACATCATGGACCCTGAATGCCCAAAACAGCTTTGCTCTGTGTAATTCTGTGATCCATTGGGTGCTCAGTAAAGAAGTAATGGTGAGCAGGCTTCCTGGAAAGCAAGCATACCCACCACTCCTATGCAATATTCATTCATTCATTCCATTCATTCATTCATTCGATTTCTATGCCACCCTTTCCTGACCAAATCAGGTGCATGGTGGCTCACAACAATTCCAACACAATTAAAATCATATTATGCATGGTATGAAGAGATTGGACAGGGAGAAGCTTTTCTCCCTCTCTCATAATACTAGAACGCGGGGTCGTCTGCTGAAGCTGGAGGGTGAGAGATTCAAAACAGATAAAAGGAAGCATTTCTTCAGACATCGCATAGTTAAATTGTGGAACTCCCTGCCCCAGGATGTGGTGATGGCTGCCAACTTGGAAGGCTTTAAGAGGGGAGTGGACATGTTCACGGAGGAGAGGGCTATTCATGGCTACTAGTAAAAATGGATACTAGTCATGATGTATACCTATTCTCTCCAGGATCAGAGGAGCACGCCTATCATATTAGGTGCTTTGGAACACAGGCAGGATGCTGCTGCAGTCATGTTGTTTGTGGGCTTCCTAGAGGCACCTGGTTGGCCACTGTGTGAACAGACTGCTGGTCTTGATGGGCCTTGGTCTGATCCAGCATTGCTTTTCTTATGTTCTTATATCCATTTACTATTTAAAATCAACAGTAACTCTTAAAAATTGCAAGGGCGCCCATAACCAAATAACACTGTAACAATAGCTGGAACCAATTCAGAGGGGAAGACTGAAGGAAAGAAAAACAATAGGGTATCCTCAGTAAGAGAAGGGATGGGTCCTCTCCCCAGCTTTTCACAGGACAGCTCTCTACCTCCCACCTGCAGGTTTGGAGCTGAACTCTCACAGCCTTCAACAGGCCTTACAATGGAGTAACAAACAAACAAATACGTACAAGCAAAGAAATATTTATAGAAATGCACAGCGGGGGTCCTGCCCCCATCTTTACAAGGATGACTTTCCCACCACCTGCTTGCAAGGTCTGAGTTCCCCCCCATGCTAGCTTCAGCTACTTCGAAATGGTCACCGTTTGTCCCCTGCAGGGAGCCGTGCATGCTAGGATACCATTCTTGAAGGAAAGAGAGGGGGGCTCCTTTGTTTAGGGGGTTGCACTCCAAAGCCAAGCTGTGTGCAGCAACAGCGCAGGGCAGAGATTGTTTGAAGGTGGTTGGTGGCGATGAGACCCCCAGTCTTGGCACATCCCGTCACATCCCGACGTTTTCTAGGCAGTCTTTGTTTATGGGGTGGTTTGGCCGTGCCTTCCCCAGTCATCTTCCCTTTACCCCAAGCAAGCTGGGTACTCATTTCACCGACCTCAGAAGGATGGAAGGCTGAGTCAACCTTGAGCCGGCTACCTGAAACCAACTTCCGTCGGGCTCGAACTCAGGTCGTGAGCAGAGCTTTTGACTGCAGTACTGCAACTTACCACTCTGCACCACGGGGCTCTTATTTCTGTAGTACCAACAGAATATTATGGGTTGATGGCATTCCATTCCACCAAAACATTGTTGGAGCAAAAAATCATGGCACTGGGCTGCTACCTTCTCAGCTAAACAATCTAAACACATTTTTACTGTGTGAAAAATGTGCTTACATATGCATATCATGAATCAAGAAATATATATAGGTTGCTGGGAAATTCCTATTGGTCAAAGACTGTTATTTGTAAAAAAAAAAAAAAAAAAAAAAAAAAAAAAAAAAGTTTACACCTGAAAACATAATAAACTTATACTGATTGATTTAATGAATTCCACATTAATTTAAAAGAGCACCTTATTTTACAAGCGATGGATTCCCCTTTACCGCGGGATCCCTTGTTTGCGGGGCCGCGCCAGGAGACCAGGGCTCGGCCGGCTTGCGCTGTGGCGGGGGGGGGGTGTTGGGCCGGGGGGCTCGGGCCCGGCTTCCCCCCCACTCTACAGCTGGGCCTCGGGGGGCTGCGGCGAAGGCCCACATGGCCGGGCGTGGGCTCCGCCCCTGCATTCAAACTGGCCTACCTGGGCTCTGTGCACACGTCTCCCCGGCCGGCCTTAAACGGACCTGGAATTTTTCACTCTGGTCCGCTGGTGGGGTATTTAAGGGCAGCTCCGGCCCTCTGGTTTTCAGTCCTCCACCGTGCTTGTCGGATCACCCCCCCCCCCGGTCTCTTCTCCCGCGGCTCGGGCAGGGAGGCTAATCCGGAGCTCCTTCCATTCAGGCAGCGCTGTGAGCGTAGGCTTCTGGTGGGAAGCGAAGGAAATCACTAGGGCGGGGGCTGTGTTAGCTCACCCCCCCCCCGGTTATTTATTGTTTTGTGGGAGCACACCTTGTGGTACAGTCTTGGAGCTGAGCACACCATGCTGCCGAAGCGAGGAGGAACAAAAAACTGGGGGAAGCGACCGGTGACTGGGCCATCGAGGGGCAGGGAGCGCTCTAATGGGGGGGTGGCAGCCAGGCCAGCGGCGGCCCCCCGTCCCTGTGGGGCCAACGGCGCTTCAGGGTCAGCAAAAGGATGGGGTCCTGCTACGGCGCCACATTCCATGCCGAGCGGGACAAGAAGTGGCTCCTCGAAGGGAAGCCTTGTGGAGCTGGTGCAACAGATCACCATGGATATGGCTGGCTTGAAGGCGGTGGCGGGCAGTGTTGCTGCAGGAGGCGCAACGGCAGGAGCGGGGCAGCGTGAGGCTGGAGGGCATGTGGCGAGGACAGCAGCTCGGCGGAAGTGGGGGGGGGCTCTTCACCTTCCAGCTCCAGCAGCTCCAAGCCCAGCGGTTCCCGCTCCAAGGCGAGTGGCCTGGGGAAGAAGGTTTGCAAGCGGCGGTCTCACAGGAAAAAGGGGGGCTGCTGCAGGTCGGACTCAGACAGCGCGGGAGCCGCAGGTGGATCCTCCGGGGACGAGTCTGATGGGGCTTCGGCCAGGTACTGGCAGGTGGGGGCCGACGTTCCGGGGCTGCCGGGGTGGGTGCGACGCAGGCGGGCAGAGGAGGAGTAGTTGGATAATGAGGAACGGGCGAAGGGAGTATGGGTTGCTGATAAGAACCCGGGGCCCCCCCCTTATAAGTCCACGTGTGTCTCGGGATAACCCACCGGAGATGCACTTACCAAGGGACCTAAGGGAACGAATACTCGATGGCTATTATATTGACATCATATCCCTTATTAAGCCTGAGGTGTCTGTAGGCAGGAATATTTGGTCCAGTAAGCAGGAACCAAAGAAAATAAAGGTGGATCCCAAGGATCGGACTTTCGAGAATTGGCTTGCGGGCTTTGGGGTTTATATGGCTATAATTGCCACTACCTATCCTAAATGAGCTTGGCACCTCCTCACGCATTATAATTGCGTCATAAAGGCGCACACGCTTGCAGGGGAGGCTGCAGCGATGGAGTGTGACGAGGAGTTCCGTAAGAGGGCCTCGCATGATGAACAGTGGCGTTGGGATCGTATTGACAATCACCTTTGGTCCATGTTAGTTAACCCTCATGTGAAGGGGAGGCCTGACTTTGGGAAAGGCGGCAGGGGGGCTCTGCGCCGGGAGACACACAGGAGGGTGTTCTGGGAGTTTAATCAGGGCCGCTGTACCCGGACTAAGTGCAGGTTTGAGCATGTCTGCGAATCCTGCTTCAGCAGCCACCCTAAGGCTAACTGCCCTAGGTCTCCGCAGCCCTTTCGAGGGGGGCGGGCCCCCGCCCGCAAGGACGGGGGTGCCGGGGCGGCAGTGGTGACAGGGAAGTGATTCATCCTCATGGATGGATCTTGCCAGCACCCCGGTTAATGTGAGGGCCCTCTGGCCATGGCTGGCAAGATAACCCAACTGGCAGGCGGCACAGTTCCTTGGGGAAGGTTTCCTTTCTGGTTTTCACATTCCTTTCCGGGGCCCTAGAGTTGCTATGGATGCCAGTAACTTAAAATCAGCCAAGGATCTTCCTGATGTTGTTGCAGCCAAGATTGAGAAGGAATGGTTAGCGGGGAGGTTCGCGGGTCCCTTCAGCTCCTCCCCTTTGCCTGACCTTCGGGTCTCCCCCCTGGGGGTGGACCCGAAAAAAGCCTCAGGCGAGTATCGCCTTATCCATCATTTATCCTACCCCAAAGGAGCTTCGGTCAATGAAGCTATTCCCCAGGAACTGTGCTTGGTGCGATATGCGTCTTTTGATCAGGCAGTTAGGCTAGCTCAAACGTGCGGTCCAGGCGCGCTACTGGCCAAATGCAATGTTCAATCAGCTTTTAGGCTGCTGCCTGTGCATCCGGATGACTTCTGCCTCCTTGGGTTCCACTTTCAGGGCTCCTGGTTTTTTAACAAAGCCATGCCTATGGGGTGCTCGCTAGCTTGCGCTGCCTTTGAGGCGTTTAGCACCTTCCTGATATGGGCGGTATCTGAGAGGGCGGGATCTGTGTCGGTTACACATTATCTCGATGATTTTTTATTCCTGGGGAAGGCTGGCACCGACGAATGCTCTAACTTACTTCAGGCGTTCCAGGTGCTGGCCGGGGAGTTGGGGGTCCCCCTGGCCCAAGAAAAGACCGAGGGCCCTGCCACCAGCCTGGTTTCTTTGGGGATAGAGATGGATACGGTGGCGGGGACCTCCCGGCTCCCCGAGGACAAGTTATTGGCCACGCAGGCGCTTATATCTCTGTTTCTGGCAAGGAAGAAGTGCACACTGAACCAACTACAGTCTTTAGTAGGGCATCTCAACTTTGCTTGTAGGGTGGTTTCCCCGGGGAGGGCATTTTGTGCTAGGTTGGCCAGGGCCACGGCTGCAGCTACCCGTCCCCACCATTGGGTCAGGATTACTAAGGGCATGAAGGCGGATTTGCGGGTATGGGAGGTGTTCTTTCAACAATTCAATGGGGTGTCCTTGTGGCAGGCACCTATGGACCTCGGGGAAACCCTGCAGGTCCATTCTGATGCCGCTGGGGGCGTTGGTTTTGGGGTTTACTTTGGGGGTCGTTGGTGTGTGCAGCAGTGGCCACAGGCTTGGTTGGGAACTGGGATCACTAGGGACCTCACCTTCTTGGAATTCTTTCCAATTTTGGTGGCTGTTACCATATGGGGGGATAGGTTTCGGGATAAAAGGGTTAGGTTTTGGTGCGACAATGAGGCCATGGTACAGATAATCAACAAACAGACAGCGAAGTCAGGGAGGGTCATGTGTCTGGTGCGCAGATTTCTTCTCACTTGCTTGTCAGCTAACATTACATGATCAGCCAAGCGCGTTGCGGGGGTGGACAACAGTCTTGCAGATGCATTATCCCACCTCCAGGAGGAGAGATTCCGTGCCTTGGCCCCAGGAGCGAACCTGCGTCCAGACCCATTCCCGGAGGAGTTTTGGTTTCTTGGCTTGGAGACATAATGGAAGGGATTTGCAGTTCCGTCGCACCAGCCACGTTCTGGTACTATTCGGCGGCCGCTGCCGCGTTCCTATCTTTTTCCCAGGGTTCAGGGGGGCTCGGGGGCGTGGCCTGCTTCGGAGGGTATGGTCCTGGAGTACTTGGCTGGCATGCGGCGGCTTGGGCGCGCTCCAAAGACTATGGTGGGCACATGGCGGCCATTACATTTTTTAGCAAGGCGCAAGGATTTGCTGACCCATGCGACTCTTTCAGGGCGTGCAAGGTGGTCAAAGGATGGAAACATTTAGTGTTTTGGCTAACTTGCTGAAGGTGTTGAAAAGGGTCTGCTTCTCTGAGTTTGAGGTAACCCTCTTCACCGCCGCTTACCCTAGCATTCTACGGGGCCATGAGGGTGGGCGAGCTGGTGGCGGACTCTGCTGTCGATGCCTTGGGTCGTGCCTTGAGGTTCCAGGATGTGGCTGCGGGCAAGTGCTCCATCCGCATTACCATTGCTCGCTCGAAAACCGATCGGAGGGGCAGGGTTGTGTTGTCAAGTTAGGCATGGCGCCCAGGAAGGGACCCTGCCCGGTCAGGGCTACCAAGGCCTTTTTAGCCATTTGCCCGGTGGGGGAGGGGCCATTTTTCAGGCATGCGAATGGTTCCCCCCTTATGAGGTATCAGTTCATTAGCGTGATGCGTATGGGCTTGACGGAGCTGGGTCTACCTTCAGGTGACTTCGGCTCTCACTCATTCAGGATTGGGGCGGCATCCACGGCCGCAGCGTGGGGATTTTCAGAGCAGGGTATTAAGTCCATTGGAAGGTGGCGTTCATCAGCATTCAAGAGCTATGTGCGGCCGCTGTCAGGCTCTTATTAACCGATCCTTGTTTTAAGTTACAATTCACAGGCAGCACATGTGGATATGTGGCCACAGCATTGTGCACTGGGCTGGCCTCTACACAAAGGATTCCGGTTGGGGACGACACCTGGGGCTTGACGACCGGATCAAGGTGCACTGGCTGGGCATGCAGGGAATGCAATGGGATGCCTTGCTTCCATTCATGCAGCGCACTATGCTCCAGATCGGGGTGCCAGACATCATCGTGGTGCAGCTGGGCGGCAACGACCTGGGCAAGATGAAAGGCAATGCTCTGCGAGAGGCAGCCGTGGAAGACCTGCATGCGTTGATGAGGCAGTGGCCAGGGGTGCAGGTGCTGTGGTCCGACATGCTAGAACGGCGGTCCTGGCGGGGGGCGGAATGCCCGGAGAAGGTGGATCGGGCTAGGCGGAAGGCAACGCTGGCTATCGGCAGGGCAGCAAAGGCCCTTGGCGGAGATGTGATTCCCCCACCCGGACCTGTCATGTCATATGGAGGCTTTGTTTCGCCCAGATGGGGTGCACTTGTCGTCTTGGGGCACAGACATATGGTTGCAGGACGTCCATCATAGTCTCCAGGTTTGGTTACAGCAGTAGGCGTTGGCGGGAGTCGTCCGAAGGGGGGGGCAGGGGACTGCCCCCCCTTTTTATCTTCGGCCTCCTCTTGTGGCAGTTTCAGCATGGGGCCAGATCCTGTTTGGGGAAAAGCTGGCCTGCAAGCCCCCTTTTCCCAGGCTGGGGACCCCAATAAGGGGTTTTGGGAAGGCCTGTGTGTGGACAGGCCCAGACGTGGGCTGTAAGGACGGCCTCCTTCCAAGTGGCTGCCGTCCATGTGGGTCCTGGATACTGCCATCTCAGGATGCGCTCAGCAGGGTGCTGGGCGCAGGATACATCAGCTGGCAATGGGTCACCTGATGTCAGGATGCTGCCTCCATGCTTGCCAATGCCTAATGCTGTATCTATAATAAAGTTGTTTTCATCCATACATGTTGTCCTGTGTTCAATGTGGGCTCTAAGGCTAGCCCCCGTGGAAAGGGAGGGGGCGGGGCGTACAGTTGGGGGGGGTACTGTGCCGAGGCCTCGGGAGCCCTCTTGGCCTGGGCCCGCAAACAGGCTCTCAGAAATTAGTCTTTGTTTATTGTGTTTGCCTCCAGAGACTTCAATTTTGCATACGCAGAGGGATGTGCTCAGTTGTCACCTTGTTTGTGTCTGTATCTATACAGCTAATTCCAATGATTTCCCCCCCTCTGCTAATGCTTATAATTTCATGGCAATAAGCACACAAGCTTTGTTATCCGCGCACACAAATCCGGCCCCTAAATGACTGTTTAGCTCTTTCTTGTCCTGTGCTGTCAGTCTCTTTGCAGCAGTTTACTTCTGGGGGAGGGGGGGGAGAGAGAGAAAGAGAGACTCAGACTGAGACTGTTTCTGGCTCACTAAATATGGGACTGTGGGCTGCCCTTGGTTATTCCCCTGAGGCCCTGGACTTGAACGCAGTTCCCACTGTAGCCAATTCCTGCTACAGTCAGTCTCAACTGCTTGCTCGCATCAGCTTTGAAATTAAAGCTATTTGCTTCAGTGTCCAGGTGCAGTTGCAGACAGGTGCAGGTTTGGCCCAAGAGGAAATGCTATGCAAAACTAAGTGTACAAAGAGCTTTGCTGCCAGAACCGGGGTGGTGGGCAGCAATACTGTGAGCTGAGATAAATCAAGAATACTAGTGTTCTGGATGGTGGCCAACAAGACTAGCTTTGGGTTTAGTGGCTGTTAGTAGGTAGAGAACAAAGGCAGGTCTGCATTAAAAAAATATCTTCAAAGCCATCTCCAGGGGGACAAAAGCTTTTCGGAGTTATCTGGGTCCAGTTAAGGCTGCTTTAACATTATGCCATGCAAGACATCATTGTGTAGTGTTAGACTATATTTTGTATAGCGTTTTAACCGAAAGGTATTGTTTTATACTGCTGGTTTTGGTAAGGCAATGTACCTTCAAATATTTTATGTTAGGTCTAAGGACCATGAAATTGAATAAACTAAGACTAGGAGTGTTGGAGTTTTGGACTAGGAGATCCTTGTTTGTATCTCTGTTTTGCTTGCTAAGCCTTGGACCAGATGTACAGTCTCATTCTTACCTACTTCACAGGGTTGTTGAGAGGATAAAATTTAGGAGAGGAGAATGGCGTAAGCCTGTTTGGGTCCCCATTGGGGAGAAATTAAGTAAATAATAAATAAATAAAAATTGTGGCATCCATAGTAAAGCTCTTCAGCATAACAGCACACTATGGTGGATTCGACTTTTGAAACCAGCGTACATCAGTTGCAAGTACCATCTTCAGTACTCTGGAGGCAACATCCCATGATACACAGTACTAGTGTTGCATATTGTGTGAGAGATTCTCACCCTCCTCACTGTTAACTCCACAAATATGTAGATCTTCCCTTTGATATCCAAAGCAATGGGGAAACCATTCTACTTCCTTGAACAGTTCATTTAAAAAAAAATTGGTCTGCATATGTGGCTACACTGGATTCCTCAAGAATTACAACATACAGCATGCCAAAGTTAAGTAAACTTAATTTGCCTGAGTTGAAAACCTTAGTCTTGATTATTTATCTAGTGTTGCGGGCATGTAAGTTACTAATACTCCATAGGGACAGTTGATGGTCTTGGAAAACCTGCATTCAGGTTAGAATGAAAGTTCCACCAACTTTTCACATGTCCAGATGTGAAGTTTAAACACCATTATTTTGTATGAACAAGGTTCTCTTCTTTATTGTGCCTGTTGATGGTTTACACTGACATTACTATCAGGAAAACCAAATCAACTTCCTGCAGTAGAATAGAGGATTTCTAATAAGATCTGTGCTGAGTTTCACTTTTTAAGAACCCTTACACCACCATTTTCCAGTGTCACAAGGCAGGCAAATTAACTGCCACTGTCAAGCAGGCTGGGAAATGAACACTGTATATTGCCTTTAAAATTATGCACTTATCAGAAAGTATAAGAATTTCTCTTTTGTACTTCCAAAACCCAGGTGGAGTGGGAGAGAGATTCAAAACATCTTAAATAAGAAGGGGGAAATGTTCTCAGTGTGGAGTTTCTTTTTGCTGGCGTGAAAGCGAGCACATGCATATTTTCTGGCTGAGTTAGAAAACCATGAAAACTGGGTTAATAAAGGAATCCTTGACAGCCAGAGACGCGTCTGTAATTACTGCCTCACTCTGGAGGCTATAATAGCGTTCTAACTTCTGGGATAGATTGGGAGGCTTCATAAAGTGCTTCATAAACAGCAATTACTGAAAATCCAGTTTCAAACTGTGCACCGAGTCTGGTTAGCCTTTAGATTAACCTGCTTCCCTAATAACCGGTAGTTGATGACAGAGTAATCCGAACCGGGGCCCGAGAGGGGAGGTGGTAATCAGCCAAATCAGAGATGGTTACCTGGCAAATGCTTGGGTAGATGCGGCTGCCATGGTTACGGTGGGCCCTCATCTGCATATATCAGGATGCTGTTTGATTCATTCAGTCTTAGGTTAGCTTTCCGCCAGCTGACAATTTCACTTTGGGAAGGGGAGGGAGCAGAAAGTGCCATAGAACCGTCCTATTTTGCAGAGGCTAATTAATGCTAACCCAAGTTATACAGGTAAAATGCCCGTGTACTATTGTAAACCTCGGTGAATGCAGCGATCGAGAATCAAACAAAATACCCAATTCCATGGAATACCTGTTGTGCATAATTATAGTCGAGGTTTGTGTATGTGTGTGTTAATGGAGACTTGTGTTGAATGATGTGGTTGCTGTTTAAACTCTGCTGGGGATGTATACATTGTCTCCGTTAACCCTGCGGCACACCAGCCAGAAGTCAGTCTGTTCCATACCGAAAATGATCTCCATAGAAAAATAAGGGGCGACCAGCATGGAACGGAGTACGTCTAGTACATTTGGAATAAATGAATACTGACAGAAATAGCTTGACGTGGTGAAATAAATTCACTGGGGATTGATCCCTGGCACATTGCATCTCAGCGTAAGTATGTCTGAAAGGGCCAATTTCAAAGGACAATCAGGGCCAGTTTATTGGTTTACTTCATTTACAGTGAGCCTTTTTCACTGAGACCCAAGGCGGATTGTACAATTAAAAACAACACAATAAGAACAGTAGTAGTAGAAGAAGAAGAGTTGGTTTTTATACCTGCGTTTCTCTACCGCAAGGAGTCTCAAAGTGGTTTACAATCCCTTACCCCCACCCCCAACAGGCACCTTGTGAGGTAGGTGGAGCTGAGAGAGAGCGGAGAGAACTGTGACTAGCCCAAGGTCACCCAGCTGGCTTCATGTGGAGGAGTGGGGAATCGAACCCGGTTCTCCAGATGAGAGTCGCCTGTTCTTAACCTGTATAAAACACGCAGCCAACAATGCAATAAAATGTGACAATAAAATGAGAGTAGCACATTAAAACCAGTATAATACATATAGTAAAATAGTATAATATGTACAACCAACAACGACACTTAGCTGGATTACAAAATCAGAAAGAGTGCAACAGTATGATATGTACAAGAACAAATCAAAGAAAATGACCTACATTTCACAGATGCTAACTGTGACCCTATTCCCTTTACAATAAGACTCTCCCGAACACTTAAAAGAAACTGTGCAACAATATAATGTATATTCTGAGAGACAGTGTTGCATAGGGGTTAGAGTGTCAGACTAGGAGCTGAGAGAACCAGTTTCAGCTCTCTCTGCCATGGAAGCTGGCTGGGTGACACACTCTCAGCGACACCTACTTTGCAGTGTTGTTGTGAGGATAAAATGGAGGAGAGGAGAATGGCGAAAGCCTATTTGGGTCCCTATTGGGGAGAAAGTGGGGGTACAAATAATAAATATATGAACAAAAGTGATGAAAACTACATTAAATTTGAGACATTACTGTTTACCTACTCACTTAAGCCAGGCCCAACATGTGATAGAGTTGCCAACCTCCAGGTACTCTTAGGAAATGGATTAACCTGTGCTGAATTAGTGAAGACTAAAGAGAGAGGCAGCACGAGGCTCAACAACAACTACAAAAAATAATAAATAACAGATAAGCCTAAGCTTGTTTTTAAGAAATGTTATTTCATCCTCAAGCAAACAAGAAACAAAAAATACTCTTAAGAAAGAACCGTGTTAATTCACACGTAGGAATGCCTCGCAGGGCTTAAAACATAATCATGCCACATTCGGCAATGAAAAAAACATAAATATAAGTAGATGTAGCCACTAAGGGCTTATAGAATACATACAGCCACTCAGGGCCATTTCAGGTTGGAGAAACAGCCCAAGAAGGAAAGGTGTAAGCCCCCTCTCTGTGTGCACGTCCATCCTGAGCTGAATTGGGCCCACGCAGGCCTGGGAAGTATGGAACTCCCAAAACAAGTGTGATTGAAACCAGGTGCAAATTCTCCAAAATGATTGACTTTCCCTCCAGGTGAAATTGAGATCTTTTATATTATCCATGCTCACACTGGAAGTTTTAACATGGGAAGAATGCATCCACCTGTCCTGGCGTAAATCAGCTACAGAATACAAGGGTATTGGGGCATCATCGTGCCTGACTTAGAAGGAGCAATGAGTGTAAATCTTTCCTTCCTTATGGTTTTTGACACAGGAGTGCATCGCTGTGATATTTCAGGACTAATGTGGCCTTTAATCACTCCCCCCCCCCCAAATTGTGTTTTAACTTGAATCTCAAGAAATCGGAGCCAATGAATGACGCCACGACAAAAGCCTGGAAGACTCAGTGAATGCTGGAAAAGAGCTGAGACCTCTTTTTTTGAATTCCCCAGCTACACAGCTCTGCCACGTCTGTCTTCTCCAATGGACCATTCCTTGCCTTGTTGCCATGGAAATATTAGGCTAAAAATATCATATGATGTGTAGTTGAGATAAAAGATAACAAGCAATGCATGCATATTGATTCTGCAATGAATATACAGCGATTAATGGAGCAGAGCTCTTTCTCTCTTTTTGCATTCAAGTGGAAATACTCAGTCCACATTTACAAATGTTTATCATCCAAGATGGCATACTGTTGGACTTAGAATGCACAACTTCTGATGTTGTACATGCAAGTGTAAAGCTACCCTCAGCCAGTGCATCCACCTTTGACAAAATTATCCAATATTCTTACCAAAAAAAGGACAGTGTTCCTATATAATCAAACCATCTGGCATATTCTTAAGTAAACTATGGTTATTTTACCCTCCATTGTACAACGGCTGCAAAGCAATAAGATGCTGTTCATTTGGCTATCTCCTCCAGACAAGAACAAGCAAACAAATGTTAGGCTGCCAGTTTACCCTGCATGATTCAATGCAAACAGAGCCACAAGCATGAAACACTTAGGAAAACAGATGCACATGTACAATGTAAGTTCCATTTTAAAATAACTTACTTGTGATTGTTTAGGCATAAATAGTCCATTGGAAGCGGAGCAGAGAAACTACTCACACATTTTGATGAGAATTTCTGGCAGTGCCAAAAAATGCCTCACCCTTTTCAAGCATATTTTTTCCAGCCCTCAATGCAAAAATGATCACTTACTTGATGAACTTGTTCTTACTCTCAATTTATACTCTTTAGCCTTGAATAGTGTCATAACGTAGGCCAAATCTCATTGGTTGTGTTGACCCACATGATTTTATTTAATGACATATAGTGACAGGTCATTATGATTTCATCCCTTTCACTACATGACCCCCAATGTGCATATTTCAGGAAAGGACAAGAAACAGCAGCGAAAGAAGGGTGGCAGTGAATAAGCAACCAGAGGAGGAGACACTGAAGCTGAAATACATTGGAAAATGGCACAGTCTGGAAAAAACAGCCCTGGAAGGGCCCTGCAATGTAGCCCAGCCCTCCCATGGGGTGGGAGAGCAAAAGATGGCTCTCTCGTAGGGTTGCCAACCTCCAGGTAATAGCTGGAGATCCCCCGCTATTACAACTGATCTCCAGCCAACAGAGATCTGTTCACCTGGAGAAAAATGGCCGCTATGACAATTTGGACTCTATGGCATTGGAGTCCCTCCCCTCCCCAAACCCTGCCCTCTTCAGCCTCCGCCCCAACAATCTCCAGGTATTTCCCAACCTGGAGCTGGCAACCCTACTCTCTCACTAACGTGAGTAAGCTGGCTGCCCCTTGTGGAGCAGGAGCAACACCACCACGAGTGAGCCAACTGCCCTGCAAAGTGCTCGGGGCAGCCGGCTCGTTCATGGCGGCAGCTAGGGCTGCTGGGTCACCACAGTGGCATCTACAAGGGCCGTCTCAAATGGATCAAGGGCCGCCCCTTGCTTGGGGGCAAAGTGACCCTGGTAGGGGAAGGTGGTTCTCCAAGCCATTGGTTTGTTAATCTGGTTTAACACAGCCAAATTAACACAGCCTGCTGGGATGGCCAATCTGCCCCTTTTGGAGGAGGAAAAAAAAAGTTTATCTAAGTGTTTTTGGAGAGAAATTCCTACTTTGCTAAAATAACTGTTTTCACCTGGTGACAATTCTGTGTTGCTGTTTGAACTTGCTGGTCAGTGCAGGTCATTTGCTTTGTAATAAGATTGTTGCAGCTGATACGGGTGACCCCGTAGAGGTTTTCAAGGCAAGAGATGTGCAGAGGTGGCTCGCCATTGCCTGCCTCTGCACAGCAACCCTGGACTACCTTGGTGGTCTCCCATCCAGGCTTAAATGCTCTAGGGATCTCTTCTCTTTTTGTCCCCAGTTGTGGAACATTTTATATTTTTATCATGTGAGTTTGCAAGTTGCATTACTGCTGGAACACAGCTGTGTTTTTCAACACTGGTGTAATAGGAACTGAGTGGTGAGCTGAACTCCTAAGTGCTGTATATTAAATCTCACCCTCCTATATACATGTAGAAGAGAATGAATTTTAGCTCTGAAACGCCTTAAAAAAATGATGAGCAAGCACATAGGGACTGGCTAGAAAGAGAAGCAGTAATTTAATCACACAGCAGTGATCAGTGTCAATGTCCACTGTAATTAAGGAATGCAGGATAGTAATCTGATCTTGCCGTATTATCGTAAGGCTGAGTACAGTGCTGATTTAATTTATGGGGCTGCCATAGAAAGCAGCTATTAAACCCAATTGAGCAGTTTTTCTGTTTCCTGTTCATAGATATATGCAAACTATTTCTTGGTAATTTCTCTGTCCTAATTTTTTTATATAGTATGAATATCCAGTATATTACACTTGCCAAGAAGTGCAGCTTAAGCTTTTGTTCCCCTCCCTGGATGGACAAAATTGGGCATAAGGAGACTTTTTGGGTAATGACGTTCCCTTCCCTGTTAGGTATTATTTTCAAGAAAATGCTTAGCGAAGGACTGGTCAGCCTGTCACCTAACTTGAAACTGACAACATTGTAAAAGTAAACTGCAACCTTATGGTAATGCTATCCACGGTCCATCAAACGTCCCTTGATGGATCTTAGCAAAACATAGAATAGTACACATGCAGAGTATTGTTCTGAATAGAATTGTTTTTAGTTGTTTTGAGCACTAGAGGTTTGAGAGAGCTGATAATCTGAGGAGGGGGGGACCGTCTTAATCTTGGCATTGTTGTTTTTTATATCCAAGATAATAAATCTACCCTTCTAGTGAGAGTTAAGCTGCTAAGGCCCAGCTGACCTTTGAGCAAAAGAAGAGCGGAGAGGATTATAAAGAGCAAGTGAAATTCTGGGTGAGAGAAGAAAAAGAAGATTAATCTTGATGAACAGAGCTAAAGAAATGGGAGGAAGGCGAGAAGGGTGCAGACATTGATGCACACTGGAGCTGATATCTGGACGAGGATGAGGATGATTTACATCTAGCTATCAGTGTACAAAGCCCTTTCCAGATTGACGAAAGGGGCAGGGGACAGAACCCTGCCAGGACAACCAAATCTAAAAAATTCAGTGTTAAAGACAGCATGCAGGGAGAAGGGAGGACACAGAGAGGCAAAGATAACAAGATGTATCCATACTCAAGCTTCATTGTGAAGCTGTTGCAGTCTACTGCCGGAACTACCTGCCTTAAGGAGGTCCAGTGGTAGTGCATTGTTGAATTGCAGCGGGCTTAGAGCTGGAAGTTCAAGATGGAGCATGTGATGGAAAACGATAATTAAAGTTGCAACATGTCCTCTTCCATGTTCCAGAGTACGATTTTCTTCTTCGCGTTTTATTTTTGGAAAAGCTAAATGCATCTGAGGGTGTAAAATGACCCGACGGGGCTGCAAACTGAAACTCATTCCAAACGATACACTATATTCTCTCTGCCTTGATGGTTTAGAAATTGTCAGGCTAGTACGATAACTGATATGTACATGAGTCTTTTGGATAGTTACGTCATCCCCAGGGAGATGGATGGGTTTGCCAATCCAACTTCTGTCAGCTCCAATTGAAAGGAGACAATGACCTTGGTTATCTGATCTAGCCAACTCTTTTTGCCAGGAGACAAAAACGACATCTGTAACTTTCTGTCCCTGACCTGGATGGCCCAGGCTAGCTTGATCTCATCTGACCTCAGAAGCTAAGCAGGGTCAGCCCTGGTTAGTACTTGGATGGGCGACCACCAACGAAGTCCAAGGCTGCAATGCAGAGGCAGGCAATGGCATACCACCTCTGTTAGTCTCTTGCCTTGAAAACCTTACTGGGTCGCCATAAGTCGACTGCGACTTGACGGCCAGAAAAAAAATTTCTGTATCAGGATCTGTAGCTAAGACCTACCATGGACCATAGTGCAGAAGTTAAGAGGGGTGTGAAAAATCAGTCCCTGTGATTGGGTGGCAGTGTAAAGCCTCTGGATTAGTCAGGCCTAACATATACACGAAGAGTTCTACAAGTTACCTTTACCTGGTCAGGTGTTCAGCACTAGTTATGTTCCTGACTGCAGCTTCCAGTCCATTGTCCTCCAGAACTTTATTCAGATATTCATGCCCTGCTTTTCTCCCCAACTGGAACCCCAAATGGATGACAACATCATTCTCCATTCTATCCTCACAGCCTCTGTGAGGTAGGTTAGGGTGAGACAGTGTATGGCTGGTGCATGGCTTCTGTGGCAGAATGGGGATTTGAACCTAGCTTTCCTAAATGCTAGTCCAAGAGTGTGACCACGTGCTAAACCCCACTGGCTTCAGCCTTGAGCTGGAGGCTATATGCACCAAGTCTATTTAAAAAAAAAATTTTTTTTTACCAAATTTATATCCCAACCTTTCTGCCCTCTCAAAGACCACCAAGGCAGCTAACAAAATTAAACATACAATCACCTTTTAAAACCAGCCCCCCCCCAAAAAAAAAACACATCATTAAAACAATTTTTTAAAAAGCTAAAATATATACATCGATATAAGCACAACAATTAAAACACTGGTCAGGAAGAAGGGATCTCTGAGAGAATGTTAAAAAAAAAAGGCTTTACCCACTGGTGGAAGATAGCAATGGAAGATGACAACATAAGGAGATAGACAAATCTCTGTGGGGAGGGAGTCCCAGAATTTTGGTGCCACAACCAAGAAGGTCCTCTCCTGGGTTGCCACCTGACTAATCTCAGAAGGTGGGGGCATCTGAAGCTAGGCCTCTGAAGATTACCATAGTGGTTGAGCAGGTTCATAAGGGAATAGGTCTGAATAATTAGCCAACTTTCATTGGGCACCTGTAGATAAGACACTTAAATTAAAATAAACACATATGTCATTAGGTTCATTAGAATTTTTGTATGCAATGCATGGTTCTGTTGCAGAATTTCCTGGGATCTGGAGTGCATCTATTATTGTAAATAAAGATTGGAATAAATGGGTGGGTTCTGTAATCCCAGCTGTGCATTTTCATGGGAGTAGGTGGTCCACTTATGTGAAATTTCATGTTTCTTGAAATTTCTGGTCTGGATTTTCTGGACACCTCTTGTAACAGGAAGTGTTAAGCTTAGGACCATAGTTTAAAGCGTTTTTCTGTATAGCCTTGTATCTTATTTTGTATTGGTGCTCTCTTCAAAGGTATTCATGTTGTTATTTCTTTAGCGCTTCACAGTATTTTATGGTCCTATGCAATAATTTGTCCTGACCTGGATGGCCCAGACTAGCCCGATCTCATCAGATCAGAAGCTAGAGGGTCAGCCCTGGAGACCACCAAGGAAGTCCAAAGTTGCTATTCAGCAGGCGGCAATGGCAAACCACCTCTGTTCTCCTGTTGCCTTGAAAACCCCATAAGGGGTCACGATAAGTTGGCTGCAACTTGACAACACTTTCCACCGCCAGTCTTCCTGGCTACCATCCAGAACACTAGTTCTTGAAAGCAATTTGCACACACATGCAAGAATCCAAACACATTTGAAGCTACTTTCATGTGCCTAAGGGCGTGTTGGATTGCTGTTTCTGAAATTTGGTAGGACAGTCTGCCGTTCAAAGGAAAAGTGTCAGAAATACTACAGAGCATGCCAACTACATGGCCTTGCCTAAGGTGGCACTTTGGATCTCGTTTCTCATGTTACTAATTCTCACAACAGCATTGTGAAAATGGATTATACATAACGATACCACACAGTAGCTGGGCTCCAAAGAGCTACGTTTGGGAGGGGGGTTTCGTCTTTGAGCACCATACTTCTGTGTTACACCTCAAAATGCTTTGGATGCTTCCCTTGGTTTCAAAATGAATTTTGTATGTTTGGAAAGGTAAATTGTTTGTGTGTTTCTTTGTTTACTCTATTTAAATTCCACTTTCCTCATTGAGGCTGAAGGTTGGTAATTTGGATACTGTTTGGCATTATTTAATCAATTGTAAAAAGTAGGATCTCACTCGAAATAAATGGATTTCAGTATACATTCAGAGGTGGGGTCCTGCTCAAAAACAAGATATAGTAGCAAAATTATTGGCTGATACTGATCCAAATGTAACCCTCGCCATGGCCAAAAAAATAATCTGTGGCTTTCTAACTGCATACTCTTCCTTCTAACTGTGTACTCTGGATTTTGTATTTCTGTATGTTTGGTTATATCCGTATTACCAAACTTATTTAATTAGTTTTGTGCATGACCTGTTGATCTGCGAGCAGTCTAATCTAATAAATGATGCACTTAAGAGTGCAAAAAGGTATCAGCCATGATGTGTCACGCAATGCAGAAAATGGAATTACAGAAGTAGAAAACAGTGCAGCAGGAGCAGGATAATACCTACAACAACTGACAATAAATACCATAAAGAGTGGAGTAGACTGCACTGCATTCCCGCTCCCTTTATAAAAGGAGATTCCTGAACCATTCCGTTAAACTATTCCCTTTATAAAAACACCCTCCTGTTTTTTTACATAGCTTGCAGAATGACAAAAGCGAGGAGCATTCCTAATCTCCTCAGGCAGGTCATTCCTCAAGGTGGGGGCGCAATGTGCAGTTGCTTGAGCTGTCCACCCCCAGAGTCCCCTTGGCCTTGGGATTAGTTATCTTGAGAGAGACCTTCTGTTCTTTCACTGTGTCTTTATAAAAACCTTTGCATGTTTGTTTTTAACGGATGGGGGTTTGCTTTTGGAATTTGCAGAGAAAAATATATTTTGGGGGGAAATTGCTTTTGATGTCCAGCAAGACATTGAGCATAAAATAAAGCTGCAGGACTGAACTCATATGAAGAAGAAGAGTTGGTTTTTATATGCCAACTTTCTCTACCGTTTAAGGAAGAATCGAACCGGCATACAATCGCCTTCCCTTCCCCTCCCCACAACAGACACCCTGTGAGGTAGGTGGGGCTGAGAGAGCTCGAAGAGAGCTGTGACTAGCCCAAGGTCACCCAGCTGGCTTTATGTGGAAGAGTGTGGAAACCAACCAAGTTCACCAAATTAGAGTACGCCGCTCATGTGGAGGAGTGGGGAATCAAACTCGGTTCTCCAGATTGGAGTCCACCGCTCCAACCACCGCTCTTAACCACTGCACCACACTGGCTTGAACAGTGGAGGTACCTTTGGACTCAGTAGAGCTAAGTGTGTCCTTTTTGATGGACTAAACTGAGTCTATCGTATTTTGGTCACATTATGAGAAGGCAAGAGTCACTAGAAAAGACTGTCATGCTAGGAAAAATTGAGGGCAACAGGAAAAGAGGAAGACCCAACAAGAGATGGATTGACTCAACTAAGGAAGCCACAGCCCCCAATTTGCAAGACCTGAGCAAGGCTGTCAAAGATAGGACATTTTGGAGGACATTGATTCATAGGGTCACCATGAGTCAGAAGCGATTTGACGGCACTTAACACACACACACACACACACACATTGACATGTAAGGGCTGCAGTCCTGTGCACGCTTACTTGGGAGTAAGTCCTACATTCCTCAAAGCCATGGGGGCCAGGGACGGCGTGTCTGAGGTGCTGCCGCATCACCTCCACAGAGGTTTCGTGGCTACTCCAGGAGGAAAAGGGCTATTTTTGAAGAAAATTTGGAAAATGGGGCAGGGGGAAGCCCCATAGAGAACAGCGATGCTGCACCACCAAAAAGGTGGTGCAGCAGTTCAGTAGCTTTAGGGTGTGTGCAGGATATATGCATGGAAAACATGATGGAGATGGCCATGTGCATTACATTCTGAGGCCAGAACACATGAAGCTACCTCATACTGAATCAGACCCTTGTTCCATCAAAGTCAGTATTGTCTACTCAGTCTGGCAGTTATTCTCCAGGGTCTCAGGCAGAGGTCTTTCACATCGCCTACTTGCCTAGTCCCTTTAACTGGAGGTGCCAAGGATTGAACCTGGGACCTTCTGCATGCCAAGCAGATGCCCTATAAACTGAGCCACGGCCCCTCCCAAAACATTTAATCTATTAACAGATCTAATGAATGGAGTAGCTGGAAGGCTTGCCCACACATAAAATCAGGGTTGCTCGCAGGCCTGGAGAAAAATGCCTTGTCTGCTTAACAGAGGCTTAATGTGTAGAAATGGGCAGTTGAGGCTTTTCATAGCTTGGCAGTAAAGAACATGTTTATTTTTCTCCTGGCAGTTGGCAACCATACATAAAACAGATCCCTGGTAGAAAATATGATTTTTCTGCCATGCCCTTCCTTGCCATTAAAAGGCATGCATAATGGGAACTTCTGTCTGCTGCTATATTTCTAGCATCGCACGTTACCCTAGAGAAAAAGGTTTTTGACACCAGCATTGTTCTAGCCAAAGTTAAGCACTGTTAGGTGCCATTGATTTCAGAAGGTTGGCACTTATATCTTCCTTCTTGAAATCTCCGGATCTTTGAGGTGTTCAGTTGTGACTGGATGGTGCTCATTCCCCCCCCCAATCCTTCTTTGAAACACACAGTGGAAACAAACCATGAAGTATGTCTCACACCTTAAAAAAAGCACCTTTTAAAAAAACAAACCTCCTTGTCATGCTCTGCCAGCCATTATAATAACTATGCCCATCTCTTCTTGGTCACTCTTCTTAATGAGTCACAGATTTTACAAATGGTCCCATCTGTGAAATGTCACATGTGCTATTCAGTCTTGAAGACAAAAAAAAAGCAAGAGACTGCCTGCCAACAGCACTTCTATTCCTTGTCTTTCCCACCCAATTAACACTTCGTTAGGCTCTAATTACAGCCGCCCAAACATGTCCAAAACATGAAACAATGTTCTGATAGTTAGGCAGCAACTTTGAGAAGATTTCAAACCTGTCTCTCTCCATCAATATCCATGTGGCCTGCCCCACCATTCCAGGTAGGGTTGCCAGGTCCCTCTTCGCCACCAGTGGGAGATTGTTGAGGTGGAGCCTGAGGAGGGTGGGGTTTGGAGAGGGGAGGGACTTCAATGCCACAGAGTCCAATTGCCAAAGCAGCCATTGTCTCCAGGTGAACTGATCTCTATCGGCTGGAGATCAGTTGTAATAGCAAGAGATCTCCAGCTAGTACCTGAGGTTGGCAACCCTATGGATCCACAACCTTGGCATTTCAGCAATCTGTGCTATTTCTGTCTGATTATATTTTAGCCTTCAAATCCCCCGCCCAGCCCTGGCCATATATAACAGCAGCACATTGCTGCTAGAGACAGTATCCGCTCATCAAAAAGGCTAGGGTTTCTGTCCTCAGGACCTTCCTTTTGCACAAGAAACTAAAGGGGTTTCCTTGAATACACCCTGCCGAGCGAGGTATTGAGAAACGTTATTTCAGCTGAGGCTGCTCTGTACAGCTTCCAGGCCTCAGGAATACTGGGGGAAGGGGGACTCGGATCTGATTAATGTGAAGAGCCAGACTCATCTTTATTTGTGTGCATTGCAGTTATTTTGATACCATCAGCTTTTTTTTTTTATGGTGCCTGGTAAGTGAGTAAAAAAGGCTTGTCTGCTGAGCTGTTAAAATTTCTGTAGAGAAAATTACAAAAGGAGAATTCCATCTGAGCTCGCGGTTCAGCTGCTGCCTGGCATGATCACCCAAGCTGATTACCTTTTGGAACAGACACAACAATTCCTCCTCCTGAATTACGGGAGAATTGATAGTCCTGCACCTTGGCTGTTCCCAGTCGACAGCTGTTTCAGTAGGACTGTGCTCAAACTATTTACCTTGTTTTGTGTTCTGCTTATACGTAATTGCAGACAGCGCTTCCCCAGTTCAATCTTTATTGTTACAGTCAAAGACCAGCGTATATACAAATTGCAATTGTTATAAAAAGAGGAAAACGGTATAAAATCAAAAACTAAAAACCCCGATTGAATAAATAAGCTAAGGATAACTATATAGCTGTCATAATTGAATTATGTGAACCTCAGCTACAATATAAGTTAGTATTGTGTATATGAGACCATTAATCCACCTGCTTGTGAGTGCGTTTTGCTTCTTAAAGGCTAAAAAGCAGAATTTTGCCATTGTCTGGGATGCTAGACGAATAGAAAACCTATGCTGAAGTTAGTGGTAACTATATGAGAAGGCAGCACGTGGCTCAAAGATAAAAAATATCAAAAACCAAAAGGCAAATTGCAAGAATGTGTATTATACATGCATAAATTACAAAACCAAAAAGTATATTCACACAATAGCCTCGCAGGGCTTAAGGCTGATTCTTACTTATAACAACAAACCTAAATATAGCCAGTCCGGCTCAAAAACATGATTAACTGATGAATTCAAGAAAGGCCAACGGCTCATAATTCCATAATCAGAAAATATGAAAAAGCAATCACAAAGAGTAGCGAAACCAATTAACAAAGGAGGTCCACGGTAGGGTCTGTCGCAAGTTGTCTGGGATGCGGCAGCCTCCCTAACCTCAAGCAATAGTTTGACCATACACCCCAGAAAAAAGTTCAGATGCTTAAAACGAGAAAGCAGAGGGGAAATATGCTTCACCTGTTCATGCCTAGTGGTCTGCCTTTCAAATTCCATATTTCTCAAAGGCTTGGATCCTTCTTTTAAACTGAATGTTGGAAATTGTAAAATCTCTCCTCTTCCTGGCTTAACATTGTCTTAATTACATGTGGTCAGCCTTGAGTAGGTCTCATCCAGGTGAAAATGTCCTGGAACTCAAAATCCGGCGCCATCCCATTACTCCTCGTTAGTTGCTGCTGACAACCTAGAGAAGTAATGCAGATAACATTCAGTACACTTCAAGGGGGTGAGATCCCTAGGAAATTAGTGATGCTCAAGTTTCATTGGTATTTGTGGGAAAAGTGGAAAAGTTGTAATAATAATTGAGTGCTGTCAAGTCGCAACTGACTTACGTTGACCCCCTTGTGGGGTTTTCAAGACAAGAGATGAGCAGAGATGGTTTGCCGTTGCGGGACTGCCTCTCCTGGTATGTTCTCCAGAGAAGGCTAAGATCGTTGAATACCAACTCACTGGTGGTCCCCGGCCTGAGGAGTACTGGCTGGCCTCAACCAGGGCCAGGCCTTTTTCTGCCCTGGCCCCAGGCTGGTGGAACAGCCTTTCTGATGAGACCAGGGCCCTGCAGGACCTTATGGACTTCCGCAGGGCCTGTAAAACGGAACTGTTCCGTCAGGCCAGTGGTTGAGACCAGCTACAGTTTGTACTATAAATGCTGGCCTCCCTACCTTACCTGCTGCTGCCGAGCAACTGCCTGCAGGCCGTAAAGGTAAAGGTCTCCTGTGCAAGCACCCATGGGGTGATGTCATATCCTATGTTTTCTAGGCAGACTTTGTTTACGGGGTGGTTTGCCAGTGCCTTCCCCAGTCATCTACACTTTACCCCCAGCAAGCTGGCTACTCACTTTACCGACCTCGGAAGGATGGAAGGCTGAGTCAACCTTGGGCCGGCTACCTGAAACCGACTTCCATTGGGATCGAACTCAGGTCGTGAGCAGAGCTTGGACTGCAGTACTGCAGCTTACCACTCTGCGCCACGGGGCTCCTATACCTGCAGGCCATACTGTGACCTTTATATTGCAACCCTTTGCACCATCAGGAACTGGAATTAGAATTTATTTTAATCTGTTTAGGGCTCTTTTAATGCATTGTTTTATGGGTTTTTATTGTTTCATTGTACTCTTGTGGATTGTGTGAACCTCTCTGAGCCCAGCTTGCTGGGGTAGAGCAGGTTATAAGGTCAAATAAATAAATAAATAGCCTGCCTCTTCGTAGGACCTCTGGTTTTTCTTGATGGTTTCCCATCCAAGTACTACCACTGCTGACTCTGCTTAGCTTCCAAGCTGTGATTAGCTCGAGCTATTTAGGCTGCCAGGGGTACCTTATAGTCCTGCTGATTTCAGTGGGACAAATGTGATTAACTTTTCCTGAATGGAAGAGTGGTTCCCAAGAGTTTTATGTCTCACATACAGAAAAGAGAAGCATAACATTCTCATCTCAGGGTGGAATACCTTTTTTTTTTTTTTTTGCACACATGAGAGCCAACAGGTACTTGTTAATCCACGATTACTTTTTCTTTTAGCCGAAACAAAGATCTGCTTCAAATACTACCATGGAGTGAGTGGGGCACTACGAGCAACCACCCCCAGCGTAACGGTGAAGAATAACGCTGCTCCTGTAAGTAATTCTTCTTTCTTTTATTGACCATGCTTATCTAGTAACATCATGTGACCTTTCCCTTGTGACTTTTGGAGCAAATAAATAAATTATGCCGAGTTAAGCAAATTATGTAAATCTGGACAGATTGTAGAATGCAATATTTCCACTACATCAGCCAGTGTGGCGTAATGGTTAAGAGCTGTGGCCTCTAATCTGGAGAACCGGGTTTGATTCCCCACTCCTACACATGAGCAGGGGACTCTAATCTGGTGATCCATATTGGTTTCCCCACTCCTACACATGAAGCCTGCTGGGTGACTTTGAGTTATCTTCGAGCTCTCTCAGCCTCACCTCCCTCACAAGGTGTCTGTTGTGGGGAGAGGAAGGGAAGGAGATTGTAAGCCTGTTTGATTCTCCTTAAAAGGTAGAGAAAATTGGCTTATAAAATCAAAATATCTTCTTGTCACAAATGTTGGGTTCCTTTGGTTTATCTATGAATTTATGAAGTTGATTTGTACAAAGACAGACCATCTGACCCAGTTTTTTCTGTTCTGACTGGCAACAAAATTTCCAAGGTCAGGCAGAGATAAGGTTTTCCCAGTGCCCTGATACCTGAGATCCTTGATCTGAAGATGCCATTGATTGGACCTGGGATTTGCACATCCAAATCTTGCGTTTTGTCTGTGAACTGTGGCCACTCCTATAAATCTGGGACAAAATTCTTTTTTAGCACATAATATAGACAATGCTGCTTTTGACATTAAAGATCGACCTTGTCAGAGGAGATTAATTCTTTTGTGTTTTGAGGCACACACTTGCCAAGCAGGGCTACCTGGACTCTCTAATGGTTCAATTAAATTGCTGCAGGGCATAGAAATACAATAGATTTACATGTTAAGTGTAAAGATTTACTGTTAGATCCAATCAGTTATGTTTTGTAGGGATCTCCAATTAGGTGATTCTCTAATTGGAAAAGGAACAAAATAACATCGATTCACTTCTGACCTTCAGTGTATGAAAATGTTTGTTAATTTGTATTTAAGACAGACAAATATAGGAGAATGAGTTAAGCAAATGGTGTCTATTGGGTTGAATTCATTCCAGAAACAAATAAAACCTCTCCCCTAAACCTACACAGCCTTACTTATACACTGAGAATAAAAATTTGTTTTCAAGATCGCACATGAAGCTGCTTTATACTGAATCAAACTATCGGTCCATCAAAGTCAGTATTGTTTACTCAGGTCTTTCACGTCACCTGATCCTTTTGACTGGAGATCCCGGGGATTGAAACTGGGACCTTCTGTATGCCAAGCAGATGCTCTAGCACTGAGCCACAGCCACTCCCCAATCTTCTAGTGTGTGTGTTAAGTGCCAACAAGTTGCTTCCGACTCATGGCAACCCTATGAATCAATGTCCTCCAAAATGTCCTATCTTTGACAGCCTTGCTCAGATCTTGCAAATTGAGAGCTGTGGCTTCCTTTATTGAGTCAATCCATCTCTTGTTGGGTCTTCCACTTTTCCTGCTGCCTTCAACTTTTCCTAGCATGATTGTCTTTTCCAGTGACTCTTGTCTTCTCATCATGTGACCAAAATACGATCGCCTCAGTTTAGTCATTTTAGTTTCTAGGGTCAGTTCAAGCTTGATTTGATCGATAACCTACTGATTTGTTTTTTTGGCAGTTCACGGTATCCATAACACTCTCCTCCAACACCACATTTCAAAAGAATCTACTTTCTTCCTATCTGCTTTCTTCAATGTCCAGCTTTCACACCCATACATAGTAATAGGGAATAGGATGGCATGAATTAACTTGATCTTGGTGGCCAGTAGGCATCATTTTGCTTTTAGCCCTGGCTGTGAGGTTGCAGTACCTGGCTGTAGGCAGTCAGGAGACAGAAAAGGGTGATAGCAAAGTCTCCCCCTTTCAGCTGGGCAGCATTCCACACGTGGTTGGATATTGGACAGTCATTGCTGTATAGCAGCCATTTGCAACTGGATTGGCTTGTCCACACAGGAAAATCCAGCAGCAAGTGCTGGCTATAGCATCATGATAACTATACTACTTTTCATAGAAATCTTGGGAATATAGGAGCGTCTTCACCTGGAGAAGGAAAGTCCATTGGTAAGGACTGCTGGAGAAGGAAATTCCAGAGGTAAGGTACCACTGAAGGAAAAGTATTGTCTCTTGTGGCCACCCATCTAATTTCCAAAGATGGGGCACACACATTACGTTATCTCGTAATGATCTTAGCATCTGTCCAAGTTATATAGGACAAGGTTCCCTGATCTTGGAAGAAGAAGAGTTGTTTTTTATATGCCGACTTTCTCTACCACTTAAGGCAGAATCAAACCTTCTTTCAATCACCTTCCTTCCCCTCCTCACAACAGACACCCTGTGAGGTAGGTGAGGCTGAGAGAATGTGACTAGCCCAAGGTCACCCAGCTGGCTTCATGTGTAGGAGGGGGGAAACAAATCCAGTTACCAGATTAGCCTCCGCCGCTCATGTGGAGAAGTGGGGAATCAAACCCGGTTCTCCAGATCAGACTCCACTGCTCCAAACCACCACTGTTAACCACCACAACACACTGGCTCTCACGCTGACTTTACTAAAGCTTCTAGTTTTTCTGGGGGGCTGATGGCTGGCATCAGACCTCCTTAGCCTGGCAGCCAGCATTTTCACCCTTTGACAAATTATTGAAACACAGGATCTGAACTTTGGGGTTCAGCTAGCAGAGTGAAAAGCCTCCCTGGGATCTGACCCTTTACTTGTCCCGCATTGTTGGGCCATTGTGGAAAGTATTGCCATTCAGTAAATCACTTCCTTCCCCTTGACAGCAGCAAAATTATCATTTGCTTAGGACTTTTTGTGCGCCTGTAAATATTTGCTTTGCAGTCTGTTGTGTTGCAGTGTAGGAGTCAGAACAACACTCGACCAATGAATCATTCTGCCTCTGCCTATTTCCCTGCCTTCTCCAGATTCATGATTTCTGCCAGGCGTGCTGCTGAAATAGCATCATGGAAGCCAACCTCTCACCCACCATCCTGGAAAGGAGCCGTCAGTGTGAATTGAGCCCTCTGGGAATGCCTAATCACAGAGAAAGAGCCCATTTGGGTGACCTGCCTCTGCCTGCTCAAGAAGGATGCAGCATTTAAACAGGGCCTCTGTGGTACTCAGCGCTCTGGTGAAGGGTTCTGTTCACACTGGAAGCTCTTCAGGCATGCTGTGGCAATGCCACCTCCTGTTGGGTGCATGAATCAGGGCCATTGGAACTGCAAGCAGGCACTCCTCGGGAGAATATTACCCATGGAAATGAATGAATGAATGAATGAATGAATATCACCCATGGAAATAAAGCCAACCTGAGCCCAGCTTTGCTGGGGAAGGCGGGATATTAAAATAAATAAATTGATAGATAAATAAATAAATGCTTTTGGGGTGGATGTTTGCCCTGTTGGGGAAACGTACAGATACAAATACATTTGCCACAATGAGGCAGTCCCCCGATACAATTTCAGGCAGGGGGAAAAGTTGCATGGGAAGACTTAAAAACCACCTCCCCTTTTGCTATGATGGCCCCAATCCAAATCAGGGCCCCTGCATTTCCAAGAATTGTATTTTACTTAAAAAAACAACTGGGAATTCCAGTCTTGGTACTTTCGGTGTCTTATCTCCCTAGGATCATAGAATCAACAGGTCTCCAAGGGGCAGACAGAGGAGAGATATTGACAGAAAAAATAGCCACACTCAACCAGCTAGTTCTCCGTTACTATGTCTAGTTGGGAGCCAGTGTGGTATAGTGGTCAAGAGTGGTGGTATGGAGCGGTGGACTCTGATCTGGAGAACTGGTGTACTGGCCAGGCAGACGCGCCAGGCTGCTACTGCAGCACGGTGCAGAGGGAGCTGAGGGAGGGAGTGGCAGGATGCGAGGGAAGCACAGAAGCCAAATCTTCTACAGCCGGACAGCTGCACTAAACAGTGGAGATAGCGGGGAAAGCAAAGTCCGATAAACAATCCAAAAGTCAGGCCGGGGCTGGTACTTATCAAAGGCTAAACAGCAGAGGCGTCAAATAGGCAGTCCGAGGTCAGGGTCACTAGTAAGTCAGCAGTCCAAGGTCGCAAGCTTGAGTGCGTGTGGCTGTGTGGCTGATGCCGGAGTTCAGCACCTTGCATCCACGTTTCAGCTGGGTTTTGCCACACCTTAAATCTGGCCTGTTATCGGGGTGAGCTTGATCCTGCCATTACTCACTGTCATCTTCAGCCGTTGTAATTTCTTTACATCTGAGTAATCTCGCCGAGTGCTGTCTTTCACTAAGCAGCTGTCGCTGCTTTCTTCTTCGGAGCTCTGTGGGGCCAGTTTCTTGCTGTAACTCATCCGCTGTCTCCCTCCCTCTGGCTTCCGAGGAAGGCTGGAATCCTTCACGCTGTTTAGCTGTTGAAGCCTCTACCGGCCCTTGTAAATCAGCCGACAGCTTCTCTGCCACGTTTCCTGGAGGCGTGGTCGGCTGTTCCAGTTCTTCTGCTGATTCCTCCGAGTCCATCACAGGGGGGGCCATGACAACCGGGTTTGACTCCCCACTCCTCCGCATGAGTGGCTGAGGCTAATCTGGTGAACTGGATTTGTTTCCGCACTCCTACACACGAAGCCAGCTGGGTGACCTTGGGCTAGTCACAGCTCTCTTAGAGCTCTCTCATCCCCACCTACCTCACAGGGTGTCTGTTGTGGGGAGGGGAAGGGAAGGTGATTGTAAGCCGGTTTGAGTCTCCCTTAAGTGGTAGAGAAAGTCGGCATATAAAAACCAACTTTTCTTCTTCTAGTTGCGGTGGATGCTGTTTGGATCCTTTATAGGCAATAAGCCCTGGATATCTCAGTGAAGTCCCTTACATTTTCTCAATCATCATTTTAAATAATAAATGCACACTTTTGCTAGGGTCAGTCAAGAGGAGTGAACGCTGATTTGTGCCAGCTTGAAGAGAGAACTTGTATTTCAGCGTGGCGACAAACTAAGAGCCAATGCTTGCAGTTTAGAGCGTGGCAGTGCCCAACAAATAATGCTAGAAAGCCACTGGCATGATTTGTTGCGTGTGGGAGGCGAGGGTGTCCTCCAATAGCGCAGAGAAGATTGTTACTAAGGCTGTTTGTTTGCTAATGGTTTTGATGCACACGCGATACCCCTCATCTCCTGCTCTGCACCAATCATGTCTCCTATTATGACCACATAATAGAAGCAATAATCGCCTGTACATAATAACACCATAATCAAACAAATTATACAAAGATGCACTACTGCAAAGTACATTTGTAACCTTCCATGCTTCAGTGGCTCCTCATGGTCTCATTACATACATCAGGCAACAAATCTCCTTGTTTCTACAACTCCAGTCAGTTGCATAAGTGCTGGGCTTCTCAGCATGGCTCTGCTTTAACTGTAAAAAAAACCTCCCCGAAAATCAGGAATAGTATGGTTGCCAGGTCCCTCTTTGCCACTGGTGGGAGGTTTTTGGGCAGAGCTTGAGGAGGGCGGGGTCTGGGGAGGGGAGGGACTTCAATGTCATAGAGTCCAATTGCCAAAGAGGCCATTTTCTCCAGGTGAACTGATCTCTATCGGCTGGAGATCAGTTGGAATAGCAGGAGATCTCCAGCTAGTACCTGGAGGTTGGCAACCCTGAGGATTAGTGATATATCAGAAGTAGGGAGGATGTTTCATTGATAAATGTTTTAACCTGGTCTGAAAATGGGGTCAAATTAACCCCGAATAGCATAAAAAAATTGATTAAACTTTGTTTTCTGTCTTTCGCAACTCTGTACTCCATGTATTCCTTAACTTTAGTGATGAGGTCAGTTGTCCTCTGGTGTTTCATTCCCCCCACTTGTAATTTTTTTTTACAAGTGTATACTTTGATGGTCTTGACCTGGATGGGCCAGTCTAGCCCGATCTTGTCAGATCTCAGAAGCTAAGCAGGGTCAGCCCTGGTTAGTATTTGAATGGGAGACCACCAAGGAAGTCCAGGGTCACCACGCAGAGGAAGGCAACGGCAAACCACCTCTGAATGTCTCTTGCCTTGAAGGGCAGTGTTTTATCTGTGAATGAGTTAATGTGCTGGCAAACAAAAGAAGGGGATGGATATTTGGTCAGACAAGACACGCTTCAGTGGCACCATCTTTGGGATTTGCCCTGGAATGGGCTGGTGATTATGCAGGTGTGGGAGGGTATGAGGGGCATGAGTCACACCTGTTGCCTTCTCTCACATTAGTGCATCCAGTGCCTTAGTTGCTTGGGCAGAGGTTTGGCCCCAAGCAAAGTGAAATGGTAAGGTATGGCCATTGTCTGCATGCTTGCTAGGGGTTGCCAATCTTCTGAGTTAAATAAAAATGATATTGATGGTGGTGGAAAGTGCCATCAAGTCATAGCTGACTTATGGCGACCCTGCAAGGTTTTCAAAGCAAACATTCAGAGGTGATTTGCCATTGCCTTCTTCTGTGTAGCAACCTGGTACTTCCTGGTGATCTCCCATCCAAATACTAACCAGGGCCTACACTGCTTAGTTTCTGAGCTCTGACGAGAGCAGACTAGCATGGGCCATTCAGATTAGGGGGGGAATTATATTGGTTGTTTATAATTTAAATTATTTCCATGCATTGTCTATGTGCATTTTTCATCAAGTTTTTTTTTTTACAGAAAAGTTTATCCATTGTGTTCATGTGTACACATACAGATGCACATGTGTCCATACCACCTTTATGAAATGGGAAAAAAGAGGGGAGAAATCTTTCCTAAAGGTTTGCTTTACATGGTAATATGACACAGACACATGCATGTCCCATCTGCTCCCCCCTCCGTTACATAACACAGGAACAAAATTTAAATTCAGTGCTTTTGCCAGTGCATGGTTTCGCAGTAAAGGAAAACGCCTCAAACATACCCACATTAAATGACATCTTTAGGGGGGAGAAACCTACCTCATGAAACCTACAAGCATTGAAACCTTTCAAAGTATATAAACAACGCTTTGTGTGCGGTGGAATTTGTCAGCTATGGAGAAAAACAGGGAAGACAGGCCATTCCTCTAGAGCTTTGGAGAATACCTTCCCCACTCAGCGTCACCAGTCATGGATTACTAATACGCGTGATTGCTCAGCCGTGTGGGAAGCTGTACCACTGAGTAAAGTGGTGCCTTACATAAGAATGTGTAACGGGAGAAAAATCACCCTGTTTGTAGCAATACAGGCAACCAAGTGACCATGTGGCAGAAAGCCCTGCTGAGTGATAAGCTGTCCGGCTCTGTGTCGTTTTGGTTGGCTTTAATAAAAGGTTATGACACAGATTTTGTTTCCTGTTCCAGCTGTGTTCCACCTGTTGAAACCACTAAAGCTGTGTGCAGTAGCTACACATCATTTGTCACACAAACATAGCCTAACCTTTCTGCACCTTTTGTTTCCATGGATGGGCACGTGTTAGGAAATCCATCTCTCCTCAGTTGATTGTAAAAAAGAGGAAGGGAGGAGAAGCTCTCCTTCTTGTTCTTGGAATTTCCACCTGTCGGTCCAAACGACATATAACATCTTGATCTCCTTCTGGACCCCTTTGTGGGAAATACGCCAAATCTTTGTCCCAGAAACCACCACGCTGCCATTTTATTTTTATTTTACTTCATTTGTACGCTACTTGACTCCCAGATGGAGACCCAAAGTGTCTTGAATCATTTTCCTCTCCTCCATTTTATCCTTACAACAACCCTGAGAGGTCAGTTAGGCGGAATGCGTGTGACTGGCCCAAGGTCACCCAGCGAGCTTCCATGACAGAGCAAGGAACCGAACCTAGCCCAATGCTCTAACCACTACACCATGCGGTCCTTGGTTTCTAAGGTCCTTGGTTTTTATACACATCCTGTAACATTGCTTAGGCTTTTTGGCCCTGGGCTGGTTCAGCTGTGTCTAGATGCTGCTTAAATAAATTGCTTTGCCCAGATGGATGGGAGAAATCCTGGCGACGGTTAGCGCCCTCTCCTGTTGTTTAAGAAACAGTTTTGATGAGGCCAGAAGGAGGCTTTTTTTGTCTGCTCCTGGCTGGGAGGGTGGTGATTGTGATGAGAAGTGCTCGGCGTATTCTCCGAGGTGCTTCACACCTTTCCATTAAATCAATTTCAGGAGGCTTCATTGGATGGTTACAGACCTGTCTTTTCATTGATTTACACTGAAACTGACACTCAAAATGAAAACCAGTTATGCAAATGTGGGGCACACTTTACTTAATAACACATATGAGAATCACATTATCACGCACTTGGCAACTAATGATGTCTTGATATAGAGATAACCCGTGTGTCTGTGTATGTGTTCATCATTCCTTTATCTCCTCTTGACACACTGTTCCTTTTTTCGTTCAGATTATCAAGTAAGTCCAGCGCTTCTTTATGAAATCAGCTTTTCTTCATTTACAGTGCAATCCTGTGTACAGTTACTCCAGTCTAAGCCCAATCAAATAGTGGGCTGACAATAGAGTAACAGTGCATAGCATTGTTTTGCATCCAAACTGGAACAGCTATTTTTGGAGCATCAACATAGTATCATTCCCTTTCTGTGTTTTCTCCCACTTTGCTGCAGTCTTTCCCAGAGCTGGTCTTTTGGGAAAGATTATGATGAAAAGGTGTGCATTTTTGTGGCTTCCCCCCACATCGATACCATTTTCTTTGCCTTTCCCCTTTCCTTGTCTTTTCCATTCCTTTCCCCTGCAGTACTGGAGGCCTTTAAAAAAAACACAGGAATTAACATGAACTGAAGCAATAGTTCAATTGCGCATTTTAAGCTATAGCAATATGTCAGTTACCATATGTAATTGGCCTATTTCTGTAGTTTGAAATCAGTAATTGACATGTTGCAGTAGGTTCCCTGTTGGTGGTGGGAAATGGCCACCATCGATGGTGGTGGTGGTGGGGACTCTGAGGCAAAGGTAGAGCAGGGAAAACTACCATGTGGATCCAGATGCCTCTGCAAATTGCAGCAGCACTGGAATAAACACAGAAAACCATCATTGTGTGGATGCGGTCTTAGTACAGTTTCTAAGGTGCATTTCATAAGGAGTTTGACCTAATCATAAAGAAGCTCTTTTAAAAAAATCCTAGCAAGGTATAATCTAACACAAAGGGCTTTAAAACAGTGTGTTTCCAAACTTTCGAAAACCAGTAGCTCAGGAGTCCCCCACCCCACCCCTGAATTAACACTGGTGTTAGATTTTACTTTTACATGGGGAGGGGCTGTGACTCAGTGGCAGAGCATCTGCTTGGCATGCAGAAGGTCCCAGGTTCAATCCCCGGCATCTGCAGTTAAAGGGACTAGGCAGGTAGGTGATGTGAAAGACCTCAGCCTGAGACCCTGGAGAGCTGCTGCCGGTCTGAGTAGACAACACTGACTTTGATGGACTGAGGGTCTGATACATTATAAGGCAGCTTCATGTGATCATGTGTTCAATGATAGATCTATGACACACATACACATGTATTTTCTCCATCCTAAAAAAATGGGCAGGTGATCTCCTTGGAGCCGTGGGGTAGCCCAGTTAATATTGCTTTCCGCTGCTGACCTGCTCAATCAGACAGAGTCTAGGGATGGGATTTTACTTTCTCGGCAATGGTACTGCTTCTGGGATTCCCCACACCTGTCATTAGGGAATCGCAGAGCAACCTGGCCATTTCAATCTACTGTATGGGTTGTAAATTGTATTTTAAATTGACATTTTAATATATTGTATGCATATGTTGTCAGAAGCTGCCCTGAGTCCATCTTAGGATGGGAAAGGGCAGGGTATAAATTGAATAAAATAAAATAAATGAAATTTAAAATTCCCTCCCTCAAGTTTGTGCAACTGCTCACTATATATTAACAATATATCAACTGGTACCCAACCTCTGGTATAAATTATTTCCAACGCTCACAATAATATATTCATAAATATATTTGTATGTACATGAATATCCATTCAATAATATGGTTGCGGCTCAAACACAGAGTTAACCCATTACACGAAGGAGGCAAATTTGCTACCCGTGACATATGAAGAAGTGTTGCACAAAAGGGAGAAAAAGCAATGGAGTCTTTATTTATTTTGTATTAGAATATGTTTATTTGTAAGACTTGTATTACAAATGTAAAATATACCTTTGATCTGCAACCTTATTATTGAATGGATTCTCATGTACATACAAATATATTTATGAATATATTATTGAGAGTGTTGGAAATAATTTTATGCCAGAGGTTGGATATCAGTTGATATATTGTTAGTTTTGCACATTTAATACCTGACCCCCTCCCCATAATTTTTATTCAGCTCACTATATATTGGCAGGAAGTGCAGGTGGGACCTTCTAGCAGTGATAGGCACCGAGCAGTGGGTGCTTTCAACTTGACTCTTGAGCCCCCCCCCTTGCAGCACAATTGAGTAATTAACTGCTTTAAATACTTCCAATCCTTTTCAGGATTGCCAGTACCACACAGCCGAGAGGGCGGGAACTCCCACAACCACAATGGTGGGTATTGAGAAGTTTAGTCAGGTTCATGTGGATGCCAACCCCAGCCCGGATGGCCCAGGCTAGCCCAATCTCATCACATCTCAGAAACTTAAGCAGGGTTTGGCCCTGGTTAGTACTTGGATGGGAGACCACCAATGAAGTCCAAGGTTGCTGTGCAGAGGCAGGCAATGGCTGTAAGCCGGTTTGATTCTTCCTTAAGTGGTAGAGAAATTCAGCTTATAAAAACCAACTCTTCTCCTCCTCCTCCTCCTCATTTCTTGCCTTGAAAATTCCATGAGGGGTGGCTCTAAGTCGGCTGCGACTTGACAGCACTTTTCCCTACCATGTGGATGTCAGACTCTTGACTGGCCAGCGTCACTCTGTGCATATCCTTCCCCTTTCCAATCAATGCCCAGGGCAGACTTTTAAAAGAGCTGTTGGGGGGAGTGAGTAGGGGCTGTGTTCATTCACCTGCACACACACTCCAAACGTTTGGTTCCAGCTCTTCAAAAGGGCTTACAGAAGCACAACTGATTGTTCTATCCGTGGGAGTGAAGCACAGAAATAACAAGATCTATATCTGATAGTAATACAGGAACCTATATGTCAGTTTGTTAGCGGAAAATGGTTGCTAGCAATCTGAATAACGAGTGGTAATATTACTTATTCTGTCAGGGGCATTTATTTTTGCGGTGATAAATCCATTTTGTTTGCAAACAGTAAGATAAGGGAGTTCTGTTTTATCGGCGCTTATAAAACACACTGATAATGTTACTGTAATTTCTTTCTTTTGTCTTCTCCTAGTCTGCGAAGCAGCTCTCCAGCGACCTCTATTTCTCCTTTATGGGCAACAGTGTTTTGATTATTGTCTGACTAATGATTGCTTGTCATTGATTCATACTTGAGTGTGTCGATAGGAATCATAGTTATTAAGCATCTGAATCTGAATGAATGAATTTTATTTGCGGTCAAAGACCAATAAATACACACTATATGTAACAATCCTGCGGCATTTCAAATAATATAGGATATAAAAATGTATTAAAATTAGAATCAAATTACTGCATAGCAATGTATCTATTATCTCTTTCCTATAAACAAAACAGCCATCAGGTTTCTCCACTTTTGAAATCCAGTAGTTTTAAGTTCAACTTTATCTGCATCTTTGCTTTTTAATTTACTACGTACTTTATTCTCTGCAACGCAAAATTTGGCAACCTGTCTTGTGGTCGAAGGGTTTTCATCCGCCAGTATTTTTCCAAGTTAATATTTGTTAGAATAGCCAGATAGATTTTCCAATAGTGGGGATAATATGGCGATTATAAATAGGGCATTTAAAAACAACATGCCCCCTTTTCTCGACTTCAAGTTACAAAGCATCTCTCTCTCTCTCTCTCTCCATTCTTCCTCCCTTCTTCAAGCAGATTTTTAAAAGCATCACCAGTGAAGATTCAGTCCAGGGGCAAGGAAACCGAAGGCTGATCAGTTTCTCGTTATCAGGTAGGCTTTATTCTAACTTTTTTTTTTTAAATGCCACCTTCGATGTATTTGGCACATTTTTATGCAGCCCTTCCTCCAAAGACCTTAGGTCAATTTACATTAGTCTCCCTCCCCACCCCCATATTTTACCCTCACAACAACCCTGCTAGGTGGGTTAGACTGAGGAAGCGTGACTGGCCCAAGCTCATTAAGCAAGCTTTGTGTGAGCCAGGGTGGCGTGGTGATTATTGTGTCAGATTATGATCTGGGAGAGACAGGTTTGAATTCTCACTGGTCATTTATGCAGGGTCAACTTTGATGCTCGCTCAAAGCTGCTTTTTAAAATCTGCCCTTTAAAATGACTATTCATGGTCCCAATGCAAGAGAAAAAAATCAAACAAATTCCACCCCCACCTGCTCTTTTGTTCCTTCGTTTGCATAGCCATTTGCAGTGGTCGTTTGCATAGCTAAGCAGCGGCTGTGATTTTTCATGCTTCCTTCAGTAAATGCTTCGAATGGGGGGGGGGTGCGGAGCAAATACAAAAGGTTGCCTTAAAGGGGCTCTTAAGAAATGTGAAGCAGGTCTGTGCCGGCTTCGCAGTGAGGGCTGAAATGACGGTTCAGCGTGAAGAAATAAAAAAATATGCGGGGCACTTCAGCCTGGAACGCGCTGCTAATTACCAAGCATAAACGGCCACTCGGCCATGGGACTTGCTGGGTAATTTTGGGCCAGTCGCACGCTCTCAGCCTAACTGACCTACAGGGTTGTTGTGAGGATAAAATGGATGAGAGGAGAATGATGGAAGCCACTTTGGGCCTCTGTTGGGGAGAAGAGTGGGTATAAATTAAGTAAACAAATGAAAGCAATCCAGCCACTTCACAACTGAGTGAATATCTGAGCCTCTCCGATGTTCTCTCCACAATACCACATTAGCTGTCATGAGTTCTGGCGCATAAAGACCACTTGGATTTTCTAATCTTCTCTTCTTTTTCCTTCCCTTTGAAGACAATTAAATAGTCATCTCTGTTCGCAGTGTGTGAATAATTAATTTTTCTCCTTCTCTGTTTATGACCGCCACCCACCCACTCACTGTTCATTTATCATGCCCTCAGCCCCCAAGAGTTTTCCCTGTAGACCTCCTTTGACTTTTCCTTGTGAACTTGTTCTTTCCCTTTGAGCAGAATCTAAAACCTTCTTACTTTAAATAGATTACATTTTTCCTCCTTTCTCTGAGAGATTTTATTTGGCACATAGCTAGTGTGAAACAGTGTATCACCATGCCACATATTCCCATATTCCTGTAAGTTATTTTGTAACACTTGCACTGTATGTTACTACAACCACCTGCCAAATTTTGTGATGACCCCAATTCATGTCTTCCAATACCCTCCTTTCATCCCTTGCTACACTTTTCAGCCATATTGTTAGTTATTGTCCACTTGCCATGTCTTGCTACACCCAACCATACATGGGATCCAAATTGTCAAATCCACTGCCATAATAGCATTTACATTAGCAGAGGAGGGGAGAACAACATTCATTTATTTCTGCCCTCCCCCAACACACACACACACTGCACATATGTAAGTGCTGTCAAGTCAGCACTGACTTATGGCAACCCCAGCAAAGGGCTTGGAAGGCCAGGGAGAAGCTGGAGTAGTTTGCCATTGCCTTCCTCTGCTAGTCTCCCATCCAAGTACAAACCCTGCTTAGAAGAAGAAGAAGAGTTGATTTTTAATGCCAACTTTCTCTATCACTTAATGGAGAATCAAGCCAGCTTACAATCACCTTCCCTTTTCCTCCCCAAACAGACACCTTGTGAGGTAGGTGAGGCTGAGAGAGCTCGATAAGAACTATGACTAGCCCAAGGTCACCCAGCTGGCTTCATGTGTAGGAGTGGGGAAACAAACCCGGTTCACCAGATTAGCCTCCGCCGCTCATGTGGAGGAGTGGGGAATCAAACCCGGTTCTCCAGATTAGAGTCCACCGCTCCAAACCACCGCTGTTAACCACTTCACCACGCTGGCTTAGCTTCTGAGATCGGTTGCACCATACTGCCTTTCATCCTGCACTCACTGTACACCCACATTTTCCCCCTCCCACTCTATTATTGAGGGTCTCTTGACCTTCAGGAATAGAATTGGGGTGAAGGGCTCAGAGGGCTTCAGCAGAAGGGGAAGGTGGACCACCTTTATCCAGCCGGTGGTACTTTGGATCCAGCCACATGTGTTTTTTTTCTATGCCCCCAAATATTTTACTACATCCTTGTTGTATCTTGCTGTGCCTCCAAATGGGAGGAGGGGGAGGGTCTGTCAGAAGAAAGTGGAGCCTGCATCTTGGGGTGTAGCTGTGGCTCAGTGGTAGAGCATTAGTTTGGCATACATAAATTCCCTGGTTCAATCCCTGGCCTCTCTAGTTAAAAGGATTATGTCATAGGTGATATGAAACAATGGAAGAACCACTTTAGTGGGAGGAAGGCTCCGAAGGCTAGAGGAAGGCTTTAAACTTTACTTAGTGGAGTAAGGCTTTAAACTTTACTTTGTGGAGTAAGAGGTGTGCCTTGACCTGGATGGCCCCAGTTAGCCCAACCTTGATGTTCTCAAAAGCTAAGCAGGGCTTGCCCTGGTTAGTGCTTGGATGGGAGACCACCAAGGAAGTCCAAGGTTGCAATGCAGAGGCAGGAAATGGCAAACCACCTCTGCTCTTCTCTGGCCTTGGAAACCCTACACAATCGCCATAGGTCGGCTGTGACTTGAAGGAACTTTCCACCACCGGGATAGGGGTACGATGTACCCTACTATATCCTTAGCTCATTTTATCCTTTAAGTCAGGGGTGGGGAACCTTTTTCCTGCCAAGGGCCATTTGCACACTTATAACATCGTTCGGGGGCCATATCACATGTAGATCTCCTGGCACACAGGGGGAGGGGGGAGAGGCTAGGGTTGCCAGGTCTCCAGCCACCACCAGGAGGTTTAGTATTCAAAAGAAAACCTCGTGCTTAAATAATTGGAATTAAGCAACAAAGCAAGTACTGATGGCACACAATCTGATCATAATGAAACAAATCACCATGTATTCTAAGCCAAATGTTACACAATATATACACAATATGCTTAAGCTAAATAAAAAGTCTCAATTGAACAAAATAAACGCTGGGCGAACTTGCTTCAGTGAGTAAAATCCAAGCCGGGAAAAGAATCATCCCGGCGAGCAGTCATCCTGCCGAAGAACGCACACTCCCAGCACTGACGAAGCGGGTATACAAAAGACCCGGAAAAAGGGTTCCAGAGCCTGAAGTGCAGTCGGGAGAATTGCAGGCGAGTGGAGCCTAGAAAACCTGACGGTTTTGGGCAAAGTAAGCCTGCTGGACCGGCAGTACGTGGACCAAGCCAAACTGCTTATGTGGCTTCTCAGGCAGGAAAAAAACCTGCTTATTCTGAGATAAGTATATAACTTGCAATTCAGTCGGATAGCGAAGGAAGGAAAGAAAGAAGGAAAGGAAGGAAGGAAAGAAGGAAGGAAGGAAAGAGAGGGAGGGAGGCTTCCCCCCACACACACACACACACGCACGGGGATCTCTCTCTCACACACACACACGCACTCACCGGGCTGCACAGCGGCCCGGGGATCTCTCGCGCAAACACACATGCATTCACTGGGCTGCACAATGGCCCGGGGATCTCTCTCTCGTGCATACACACACATGCACACACTCACTGGGCTGCACAACGGCCCAGGGATCTCTGTCTCGCGCAAACTCACACACAGTCATCCAGCTGCGCAGCGGCCCAGGGATCTCTCCTGCACAAACACACACACACACACTTACCCGGCTGCACAACGGTCCGGGGATCTCTCTTGCGCACGCACACATGCACTCACCAGATCGCCCCGCTGCACGGGTCAGAGGCAAGCTGGGGGGGTGGGGAGGAAAGTTTGAGGCTGGCATGGCCGGAGAGCCAGCTTTATCTTTTGTCCTCGGCCCAGGGGAGAGCCGCGTAGGGGCCCACCGAGCTGGCGGAGGGAGCGGCCAGTGGCAGGCAGGCGAGGGGGGAGATGGTGGCATAAGCTCCAAGCGCCCAAGCAGCTTCAAGCCGGAGAGCGAAGGGAAAGCCGCGTAGGAGCAGGGCACGCCACCCACTCACCTGGAATCAGCCGGTGAGACAAAGGGGAGGGGGGTTTCCGGCCAGGTGCACTTTTTGGGCAGAAGTTGTGAGTCTCTCCAGGAAGAGAGGAGAGTTGGGAGAAAGGGCCCCACAATCACCCCATTGGCAAAGCCCAAACTGCCGAGGAGAGAGCCTAGCTAGCGAGAGCTGGAGCGGCATGGCCCTGGAGCTCCTGGAATCAGCACGGGGGCCGGATAAAATGATCTCGTGGGCCGGATCCTGCCCGGGGGCCGGAGGTTCCCTACCCCTGCTTTAAGTGATAGATTGGGTAGAGACCTAAGGATTTGACAAATAAGCCTTATAACTTACCGGGGACCTTCCGTGCTCCCATTTTGGCCAATGTACATTCTGGCTGTCTTCTAAATTGAAGCTGAGATTTACTGCAATTATCCCATAGCTGCCCTTGCCACAATTCAGTGCAACTGATCATATTATGGAGCTGTTTAATTGCTCTTTGTTATCTTCCAAGCAAATATGTTTGTCTCCAAATGCCACTGCAATTAATACGGTCGCTTCCGAGAACAACCTTAACTCTCTCATGTTGTTATGAGCTTCGTACGCTTTTGAGCGATTGAGAAAATATATAGGAATGTGCTTGCTCTGCCTTCTGTTTCTTCCTGCTCCAGCGATCTGTTTCTGAGAAATTACCTGACATTTCCACACTGATTGATATGAGCCACTCGTTGCAAAGAGAGCTGTGATTTATGACCAAGCATAAATGATGTATGGTATATTAACGTCATTCATCAATAGGTTTGGATTGTAAAATATACACACAGAATGGTAACTGCTCTATTCAATCCTTTCAGTTCACATCCCCCAACAACTGCCTTGGGAAAAGTGCACTGAATTTGTTCATTTTTATTATTATTAATGAAAACTGCTCGATTCTGTAGTCGTGGGGAACATGTTTTCAGACCCATTGAGATGAAGAGAAAATACATTTTATTGCTTACATATGTAGTTGCTTTTCTGCCAAATTGACTCCCAAATCAGTATACAGTTAAAATTCATCACGGCATTCAATTAAAGCTGGTTGCCGAGATGTACAGTTCTGTTGCCCCCCACAAAGGAAACACTGCCAATTGAGACTAGGCAGAATACTCAGAAGCTAAGATTTGTCAGCTGCTAGATATGATTTGGGAGGTGGGGGGGGGTTACACCTCAGATGTTAGTTGGTCATTCTCAGTCCCACCACCATCCAGCTTCTAGTTTGCTAGATCCTGTAGTGTTTTTGTCCAATGATGAGGACTTCCCTCTTGAAACAGGAATCCAGCAATATATAATCAAACTGAAATTAGCTATTGGGCTTGATACCAGAGATCTGTTCTGTTAACAGCAGGACCTTCCTTTGGCCCAAGTCACTTTCTCCCAATGCTAGTGGAGAGCCAGCATGGTGTAGTGGTTCAGAGCGGTGGACTCTAATCTGGAGAACCGGGTTTGATTCAACACTCCTCCACATCAGCGGTGGACTCTAATCTGGTGAACAGGGTTGGTTTACCAACTCCTCCACATGAAGCCAGCTGGGTGACCTTGGGCTAGTCACAGTTCTCTCTGAGCTCTCTCAGCCGCTCCTACCTCACAAGGTGTCTGTGGTGGGGAGAGGAAGGGAAGGAGATTGCAAGCCAGTTTGAGACTCCTTTTGGTAGAGAAAATGGGATATAAAAACCAACTCTTTTTCTTCTTCTTGACGGGCATCTCCCATCAGGGGAGGACACTGCCATTAATAGAGCAGATCCATGGAATCTAGCCCATTGTAATTTCTGTGGAAATAACATAAACTGGCAGTTGCATACAAAGGGAACAGAAGGAGCTTGGCTGGAAATGTCTTGGTTCTTTTCCTAAGTTGTACAGGGGAGAGAGATTTCCTGGAGTTTAGGTAATTGTCTGCTATGTCACCTCGGACAAAAGGGAGAAATTTGTAAAGCCCCCCAAAGTAGCTGAGGCAGCCGTTCCCCAGATGTTCCTGCTTATAGCCTCTGGTCACAGGGGAGAGGGTGGACTTTCCAGTCTTGCACAATTTCTCTTTCTCCAAACAGTGTGGTTGTCAAAGCTACTAAGGATGGCGGAGGACTGAGCCATGGCTCCTTAGTGTTCCTGTTTGTCTGTATCTCACTTTTCTTCCATCATGGATGTAAAGGCAGTGTCCTAGATAACTGGCGTTCCCAGGAGGTCTCTCATCCAGTGACCCAAACTAGATCTGCTTAACTTCACCAGAGTAGCTGTATTATGTGTCCTCCAACTAGACACTGGGATCATGCCTTCAGTTCCCCCAAGGAAGCTTCTTAAATGGGGCTTAACTGTGCAAAAAGCCTGCCCCAGCTCTCACAGGATTTTGAGGGCAAGAGTTTCCAGTTATAAACAGGAAATTCTGGTCATCTTTGGAGCCCTCCGGCTCATGGTGTGTTGCCATAGGCCCGTTTCCCATCACACATCACATATTGTAGCAGTTCTCTTTTTACTAGTCACACACTGCTAAATCCCATTAAATCACTAGGGCTTGTGAATAAAGGAACTATATCTCCCCCTCCCACAAGACCTTGGAGGTCAACCATTGAAGCTGATTGGCAATTGAATTCAGACCAACAAGAGAAAATATTTCTTGACCCAATGGCATACCTACGGAATTAAATTAATTAATAAAATCTAGCCAATGGTTTGTTTGAACATGGGGGAAGGAGTCTGGAAAACTGCTTATAGAAGTATAAAGAGGCCAATGTGACACACACCTGAACTTCTAGTATTCAGCTGAAAAAATGCATGTCTATTTATGGAATCCGTGATTTCTCCCTACCCCCACCCAACCAGGTGTGTGTGCTGAAATATTTTGCATTGGAAAATAGAGGCATACCAGACAATTTATGCCTGAGGTTCTTCTTGTTGTTATTGTTGTTAAAATCATTTTTAGCCTACCTTTCTCATTAAGGCAGATTACACAATACAGAAAAAAGTTCAGTCAGCAGCAGAGACTTCCAATAAACAAAGCAGGAGAACTAGATTACTGACTTGGAAAAACAGTGCAAAAACTGTCCATGCCATGTCCTATCCCAATAATGAAAGGGGGTTCCAAGGGTAGAGGACGTCCCAGTAAACAAGGGAAGCGGTATGAACAATATGCACTCCAGTAAGCTACAATCCTATTCCCATATAAAAGGGGGGGCTCCTGAGCTGTTCCTTATGCCTCCTTGGCGCCGCTCAGCCAATAAAGAGTTCCCAGGACTGAGCTTTTTGATTGTTGTAGGCAGTAGTTTGAGGGAGGGAGGGAAGGAAGGCGGCATGGTATAGCCTGATCTCCTCAGATCTCGGAAGCTAAGCAGGGTCCATACTTAGAAGGGAGACCACCAAGGAAGGCTTTGCAGCGGAAGGCAATGGCAAACCACCTCTGCTTAACCATTTGCCTTGAAAGCCCCTTGCAGGGGTCTCCATAAGTCGGCTGCGACTTGACAGCACTTTACACCCACAATAGTTTGAGGTGATCTGGAAGCTGGGGGACCACAGACTACTGGTGGCAATACAAGACCTTCAGAAGAGGGAGAAAACTGTCCCACCCTCTTCCCTTGCTCGTGTTCCTAGAGAGTTAACAGGACTCTATTTTCCACATTGTGAGAGGGGCTTACCTTTCGTCCTTAAAAAGGGCTCATGACTCCATGGAATGTATGCATGGACACCCAGAGGTCCTTGCACCCTAGTTTTGGGAGCATCTGTTTGACCACCACTGGAAATAAAATGGTATCCTAGAAGGACTTATGATTTCAGTAGGGCGTTTCTTTATGTTCTTGTATTAGGGAAGCCCGTTGTGTTAGAGACTGTGACTCATATGTTTTAGAAATATGTGTCATTTATTACTGAGTAGACCAGTGAATACTAATGAGGATGCTCAACCTTCTGCAGATTTCCAAGCTTTTGGTCTGAAGAAAGGCATGTTCTTCAATCCAGACCCTTATTTAAAGATCTCAATCCAGCCTGGAAAACATAGCATCTTCCCAGCTCTTCCTCACCACGGACAAGAGAAGAGGTCCAAGATCATGTGTAATACTGTCAATCCCATCTGGCAACGAGAGGTAAGACACTGGCTTAAGAAAATATTACATGTTGCTGAGTATTATAGAATGAACGCATACTCTTATTGCCAGAGGTGCAAACGTTTTTGAAAACTTTGAGGCCGGCTATATTTTCATTGGAAGGAAAGAAAAGGGGTCCTGGCAAGAGGAAAGATCCTGTGTTTGCTGGCACATTCTGATCTGTGCCTCTTCCAGCCTCCTGGTATACATCTTCTTGCAAAGTTTTACTGAGAAGTGCCAGGGCTCAAGCCTCCGGCTTGGAAGCTCTTCCTCACTGAATGACTTCCAGTTGCGCTTACTCAGTGGTGAGGGAGAGGCATTCTGTACATGCTCGCAACCACCCTTCATACCTTCCGTAGCTGACCCCTAAAATGGAACTGATGCCCAGGCTCAGGTGAAGTCCCGTTCCCCAGGCTGTAGCCAACGTGTATCATTGTTTAGATATTTGTATCCTGCTTTTCTCCCCAAGGAGACCCAAAGCAGCTCACAGCAGTAGTAAATAAATAAAATGCAAGATAAAGTAAACCCACGAAGAAAGAAAAGAAAAGAACAACCTGGGGCTGGGGCTGGGATAAAATTGGGTGGTGAAAGAAGGCTCTTGCAGGAAGTGTCATCCAGGCCATACAGTCAACAACAGACACTGGAGGAGCGTCCCAGGAGAGCCAGCATGGTGTAGTAGTTAAGAGCAGTGGTTTGGAGCGGTGGAGTCTGATCTGGAGAACCGGGTTTGATTCCCCACTCCTACACATGAGCTGCAGAGGCTAATCTGGTGAACTGGATTTGTTTCCCCATTCCTACACACGAAGCCAGCTGGATGACCTTGGGCTAGTCACAGCTCTGTTAGAGTTCTCTCAGCCCCACCTACCTCACAGGGTGTCTGTTGTGGGGAAGGGAAGGTGATTGTAAGCCCGGTTTGAGTCTCGATTAAGTGGTAGAGAAAGTCGGCATATAAAAACAAACTCCTCCTCCTCCTCCTCTTCTTCTTCTTTCTGCCCTCACCAGCAGTCCAGTAGCTGTTTAAGGGGCTTGGTTTTTAAAGCTGCCTCAGGGAACGTGGGTTTTCGCACTCCTGCTTACTAAACTCATTGCTCTGATGTATCTGACTTGTCCAGATAATTTAACCGGTAGCACGGTGTACCAAGTTCCTTCAATTTCAGGCCCATTTGTTTAATTTGTTAGTGAGACTGATCCGAAATTGGGGCTTTTAGTACACATTGTACTTCAGAACTGTAATTTATAAGATTGCTAATTGTGAAAGAAAGACGCATTACAAGGATGTCGCTGCGGGGCTTTTGAAAGCCCATTATTAGGTGCCGGAAAGCCTAATCGTGAAAGGAGAAAACAACCTTCAAAAGACATATGAATATGTATCTGTTTCATTTGAGAAATTCTCTGCATTAGAGACAGTTCTGTTAGGGGAGTAACAACAGCTGCAAGGTAATGATCCGAGCACAGACTTCTCCGCTATCCTCCGCTGATCTCCCTAATGCCCCCTACTTTAATTCAATATCTGCCAAGTTCAGATACGAAGGGTTGCACTGGAATCCTAGTCTGCAGTCTGAATATCACTGTGAAAATGCAGTCGGTGTTGCTGAAATATGCCACACGCTATTTGAATCTGCTGAGCAATTCCTCCGTGAAATTTTCGACCTTGTGGTTCACTTTTGTGGTGCAGAGGTTCCCAATCCTGAGGTCAATCTCTGGCCTCCCCCATTTAAAACAAGTATCTCAGACAGAGGTATGGTTGCTAACCTCCAGGTGTGGGCTGGAGATCTCCCAGAATTACAGCTGTTCACCAGACTACAGGGATCAGTTCCCCAGGAGAAAATGGCCACTTTGGGGGCTGGACTCCTTGGTCGTTTAGGCATGGGGACTTTCACTCACGGTCTGTCTCAACTGTTCCCTGGAGTTATGCATATGTTTTCGTCCATTAGAGATCACCTCGCTGCCGGCCCTCACAAACCCCAGGGCTTCCCGTTCCTCTGTTAACCCAATTCTTCTCTCTCCCCTGAGCTCAGCCCTCTTGAAATCTCTGTGCATAAGGCAAAGTTGCAAGCTTGGTTTCTATCACGGCCAATTACAAAGCAGCATGTAAAGAGGCAGGGATTCAAATGCTTCCTGCTTCCTCAGAGCTCTTTCTGAGCAGAATAAAAGCTTTTTAAAACTGAGGCTTGGATTTCTCCCTTCTCTCTTTTCAAATGGCTCCGGGTTTTTTTGTTTGTTTGTTTTGTTCTTAAAGTGCTTTTTTATGCAGCAATTGGGTTCGGGGGGGGGGGTTCTCTCAAAGTAAGCTCTACAAAGTAAGCCAATTACAAAGCAGCATTTAAAGGGGCTTTGAGACTGCTGGTGCATAGATTCCCAACAGGAAAGTGTGGGTCCAGCGAGCAACAAACCTCAGGTAAAACTCCCTTGCATAAACGACCTTTGGCATTATACTCCACTGAATGCTGCCCTTTCCCCAAACCTCGCCCTCCCCAGGCTCTACTCCTAAATGTTCAGGAATTTCGAGACCCAGACTTGGCGATCCTAGGTAAAGGAAGTCAGAGACAGATTTCTGTCAAGGCCTCAGGAAGATGCTACAGTCAAAGTAGACGTTCATGGGCTAAATGGACCAGTGGTCTGTCCCAGTATAAAGCAGCTCCATACATAGCTGTGGAAAAATATGAAGCTGAAAAATATCAAGTTGTTTTCAAATTCTGAATTAAGCGGGTTAATTTTGACTGTGATTAACGTTACTGCTGAGGTACCAGTTGTGAATTTAGGCAGACAAGGAATGGGAGGGCAGAAAGGTTTGCATCAATGTTTGGCTGTCATGGCCTTTTCTTGCCAAATTGGGATCAGGAAGCAATTTTCCTCCAGGCCAAATTGGCCAGGGGTTCTGGAGGTTTTTTTTCCCCTTTTTGCCATTTTCTGGGCATGAAATAGGGATCACTGAGGATGTGGGGGGAGGTAGTTGTGAATTTTCTGCATTGTGCAGGGGGTTGGACTAGATGACTTTCGGGGAGGGGCTGTGGCTCAGTGGTAGGTCCCAGGTTCAATCCCTGGCATCTCCAGTTAAAGGGACTAGGCGAGTAAGTGATGTGAAAGATCCCTGCCTGAGACCCTGGAGAGCCGCTGCCGGTCTGAGTAGACAGTACTGACTTTGATGGCCCAAGGGTCTGATTCAGTATAAGGCAGCTTCATGTCTTTGTGTCTTCATGACCCTGGTGGTCCCTTCCAACTCTATGATTCTATGATTCTAAAGATCCAGCATGGGGAGGGGAAGTTCATTCTTAGGAAGGCAACAGATGGAGACGTGTGTAACCTTGTGACCGGATCCTGATTGATCAGGCAACTGGGGGTGTTCTGGTTTGATCCAGCAGAATGGGAATTTCTTGCCTCCCCTGTCCTGCTGTATCCTGAAATGCTTCCTGGGGGACAGGGAGCCCTAAGGAACAGCATGATGGGTTAATTGGGGTACACAAGAGAATTGGCAAGTCCCTCTTCCATTAGCAGAAATCTACTGCTGGATCCAACACTATATCACTCACCAGATTATTATGTTTTATTCAAATGAAAAGATATGGGCAGAGCTAAAGCTCGAGGGGATGGGACGGGACAAGAGCATTGCTGATTTAAAACTTTTCAGATTCACCTAGGGTTGCCAACCTCCAGTTACTAGCAGAAGATCTGCTATTACAACTGACCTCCAGCTGATAGAGATCAGTTCACCTGGAGAAAATGGCCACTTTGGCCATTGGACTCTATGGCATTGAAGTCCCTCCCCTCCCCAAACCCCACCTTCCTCAGGCTCCATCCAAAAAACCTCCCGCTGGTGGCAAAGAGAGACCTGGCAACCCTAGATTCACCCCCAAGCTTCTTCTCTTGGTTACTGGGTGTGTGATTCACTGCATTACATAACATTGATGTAAGACCACCAATGCAGATGTTCCAAAGCTCTAGAGTTAAGTGCCAGCAAGTAACGTCTGAATTATGGAAACCCTATGAATTAACGTCTTCCAAAATGTCCTATTGTTAACAGCCTTGCTCTGGTCTGGCAAACTGAGACCTGTGGCTTCCTTTATAGACTCAGTCCATCTCATGTTGGGTCTTCCTCTTTTCCTGCTGCCTTCAGCTTTTCCAAGCATGACTGTCTTCATTGTCTTTTCCAGTTACTGTTTTCGTGCCTTTGTGATCCACAGCTAAGACTTTGTGAAGTGTGGCTAAGCACGATCAGAACTTGATCATTTTAAACCTTTGTCGAAGGCTTTCACAGTCAGAGTTCATTGGTTCTTGTAGGTTATCCGGGCTGTGTGACCGCAGTCTTGGTATTTTCTTTCCTGACGTTTCGCCAGCAGCTGTGGCAGGCATCTTCAGAGGAGTAACACTGAAGGACAGTGTCTCTCAGTGTCAAGTGTGTAGGAAGAGTAATATATAGTCAGAAAGGGGTTGGGTTTGAGCTGAATCATTGTCCTGCAAAAAGTATCAAAGGTAATGTGCTAACCATTGTCCTGTAAGTATCAAGATAATGTGCTAATGAGGGTGTGGTATGTTAATATGGAACCATTGTATCCTGAAGTGATCTGTTAATGTGTGAAATCCAAAGCTAATCTGCATGGCTATTGTGGACTGTAGTCTTTGTTAGTCTGGAGGTTTTCAGGACAGGAAGCCAAGCCTTATTCAATCTTAAACTCTCTTCTTTTCTGTTAAAGTTGTGCTGATGTTTATGAATTTCAATGGCTTCTCTGTGTAATCTGACAAAATAGTTGGTAGAATTGTCCAGTCTTTCAGTGTCTTGGAATAAGACCCTGTGTCCTGTTTGTGTCAGTCCATGCTCAGCCACTGCTGATTTCTCAGGCTGGCCAAGTCTGCAGTATCTTTGATACTTTTTGCAGGACAATGATTCAACTCAAACCCAACCCCTTTCTGACTATGTATTACTCTTCCTACACCCTTGACACTGAGAGACACTGTCCTTCAGTGTTACTCCTCTGAAGATGCCTGCCACAGCTGCTGGCGAAACGTCAGGAAAGAAAATACCAAGACCACTGTCACACAGCCCGGATAACCTACAAGAACCAATTTTAAACCTTTACTTGGTCCCTAGCTGAAAAGGACCTGATTTTTTTCAAGCGGCATTTCGATTTACAGAAAAATGGCCCGTCTGCAATCCATCTTCATCACGGAAGCCCAAGAACACCATGTAAATTTCAAGGGCAGAACATATGTTATATCAATGTGACCTTTACAAAAGCAAATGAATGAGGCTTGGGTGGGGGCAGGGGGCTTTTTTTAATTACCATCTGGGGAAAGTAAACTGCCTTCCAGAACAAAGTAAACTCCCTTCCAGACCTCAGACTTCCCTACCAGCAACAACGCCATCCTGTCATGATTAACGTGCATCATGTTTTCCCTCTGCTGCTTGACCATGGGTTCTAGACACTGTCCTTACACAGAGATGGAGACTTATTTAAAGTGAGGTATAGGTTGCATCATCAGCCACTTCTGGAGACTTATTTAAAGTGAGGTATAGATTGCAACATCAACATGTTGATGACAACCTACTCTAGAGCTTTGGAACATCTGCATTGGTGGTCTTACATCAATGTTATGTAATGCAGGCTATAACATTGACCCTCTGTGGGACTCCACAGAGCTCCCTGGCCACAGATTCAGAATCCACAATAACCACTTTCTACTCTGCCACAAGAGCGGCGGACTCTAATTTGGTGAACCAGGTTGGTTTCCCCACTTCTACATATGAAGCCAGCTGGGTGACTTTGGGCTAGTCACAGTTCTCTTAGAGCTCTCTCAGCCCCCCCAGGGTGTCTGTTGGGAGAGGAAGGGAAGCCGGTTTGATTCTTCCTTAAGTGGTAGAGAAAGTCGGCATATAAAAACCAACTCTTCTTCTTCCTCCTCCTCCTGGTCAGACAGGTGAGACCTTGCCAATGCCCCCACATGAATTGTGTGTGCATCCTAGAACGTGCCCTGCATCCTCTGCAGTGGATTGCTGTGGCAGAAACATGGGTATGGCTTAGCTAATGAGTCAGTGTAGAAAAGATTTGAAACAACTACTGCTGAAAGTTAAAAGAGAAAGTGCCAAAGCAGGACTACAGCTGAACATCAAGAAAACAAAAGTAATGACTACAGGAGAATTACACAACTTTAAGGTTGACAACGAAGAAATTGAAATTGTTCAAGACTTTCTATTCCTTGGCTCCACCATCAACCAAAAGGGAGACTGCAGCCAAGAAATTAGAAGGAGATTGAGACTGGGAAGGGCGGCCATGAAGGAGCTAGAAAAGATTTTGAAGTGTAAGGATGTGACTCTGGCCACCAAGACTAGATTAATTCATGCCATCATATTCCCTATTACTATGTATGGGTGTGAAAGCTGGACAATGAAGAAAGCTGATAGGAAGAAAATAGATTCCTTTGAAATGTGGTGTTGGAGGAGAGTGTTACAGATTCTGTGGACTGCCAAAAAAACAAATCAGTGGGTTATAGATCAAATCAAGCCTGAACTGACCCTAGAAGCTAAAATGACTAAACTGAGGCTGTCGTATTTTGGTCACGTCATGAGACGACAAGAGTCACTGGAAAAGACCGTCATGATAGGAAAAGTTGAGGGCAGCAGGAAAAGAGGAAGACCCAACAAGAGATGGATTGACTCAATAAAGGAAGCCACAGCCTTCAATTTGCAAGATCTGAGCAAGGCTGTCAAAGATAGGACATTTTGGAGGACTTTCATTCATAGGGTCGCCATGAGTCGGAAGCAACTTGATGGCACTTAACACACACACACAGAAAAGGATCACAAAATACAGAGATTTTGAAAACTGCAGTCCAAGATCATGACAACAATTAGAATCCAGAAAAGGTTTAGTACAGCTGAACTCTCACTTCATTTATTATGGTATGCAGCAACCATCTGGTACTATCTTCTTGATTAGAACTATCTGGTACTATCTTCTTGATTAATCTGTTATATTAAGGGCTGGTTAAGAGTGCGGGACTCTAATTGGTTAAGAGCAGGGGACACTCCTCCACATGAAGCCTGCTGGATAACCTTGGGCCAGTCACAGTTCTCCCAGAAGTCTCTCGGCCCACATGGAGGCAGGCAATAGCAAACCACCCCTGAATGTCTCTTGCCTTGAAACCCCTACGGGATCGCCAGAAGTCAGCTGTGACTTGACGTCACTGGCCGCAACATTAAGGGTTGCACCAGATTAAAAAAAAAAAACTTAAGAACAAACCGGGGTGGGGGCGGGTATCATGAAATCCTACTTGTTTGCAGTCACTTCTTCCCTAGAGCTGCAGCTTTGGCACCTTTAAAAAAAAAACAAGGGCTTCTTCCTGAGAGAGTTCCTGGTAGTTGGGGGATTAGGTGGGCAATGTGATGATAGCATGACTTTGAAAATCCAGATTTAGTGATGTGATAATGTCATTGAAGCCATATCAGAGTGTGGGCAGGAAATGTTGACCACACGCTAAACTGGCTAGATAGCATCAGCCAGGGACCGGGTCAGTCAGTTCTGGCTATGCAGTGCGGTCAGAAAGCCAAATCCAAGTGATGGAAGCATTCATCATGGGTGAACATTTTTGCCCCGCGTTGGAGAAACACATACACAGTTAACAAAATGGCGTGGTGGACGGGGGACACGCTTTTCAAGGGGTGTGAAGTTTTTCATGAACCACATAATGACATAAGAAAAGCCCTGCTGGATCAGACCAAGGCCCATCAAGTCCAGCAGTCTGTTCACACAGGGGCCAACCAGGTGACTCTAGGAAGCCCACAAACAAGACGACTGCAGCAGCATTGTCCTGCCTGTGTTCCACGGCACCTAATGTAATAGGCATGCTCCTCTGATCCTGGAGAGAATAGGTGTGCATCATGACTAGTATTCATTTTGACTAGTAGCCATGGATAGCCCTCTCCTCCATGAACATGGTTGAATGAATATTTATTAATACTGCACAAGCCAGACAACAATATATATAAACTCTTATAAAATACAAAATTAAAAGACTCCTGGGATACTTATAAAAATTCTACCTTATTATAACAATATAAAATTCCTTGCATGGCGAGAGGTTAAAAGGTTAGTGTTCATTTAAGTTTCCGAGTCCAACTCTTAAGTGGCAAGTCTTACAAATAAATGCACAAAATCTAGCGACCTGCTTTATGACTAGGGCATCCCCCTCCCAAAGTAAGTTCTTGGTTTTTCCCTCTTCGTAGGTAGCAGTAGTTTTTTTTTTGAGTAAGGGAGCTATGAACTTTAGTCTGGCTTCCTCCTTAAAGGGACACTTAAGGAAAGCATGTTCAACTGTTTCTATTTCTCCAACTTGCAGGGGCAGAGTCTCTCTGATCTTGGTACCTTCTTATATCTACCTTCTAGAATTGCTAAAGGTAGGGTTGAGCATCTTGCCAACGTAAAGGCCCTCCTATATTTATTCCCCTCTCCATAAACATGGCTTCAGCTCTGGTTTTGTTTAGCTGTTCAGTTGATTATAGATTTGTACTTGTGAGGCAACCTGCAAATAACTTAAGGCTTAGGCATTCATGAGCAACCTGATTCTATGTACTGCTGAGAATTCTTTCTCATTTCCCATAGTTCTTTGCATTGACTGTAGGCAACAAGGAAATCAGGTCAGCATTACAAGGCGGCCCTGGCCCAATTTCTTTTTCAACTGAAAGACCAGTTAACTGGCAGGCTGTTATTCCCCCGGAGCGTGTCGTCTAAGCCAGAAGTATACTGTAATGTGGTAAATAAGAGCAGGGTAATGAGAAGGTAGATTTGTAACCTACTGTGAAATGTTCATCATCAGATGACATGAAGCAGGAACATCTAAATATCATACATACTGGGTGAAAGGTTTTTATAGGTCAACTTCCCTCATCAGATATCATTTCGGCTGGATGGCAGCCATTAGAGAGAGCCTTCACTTTCCCTTTCTTTTATTCCTCTGCTGCCTCCAGTCAAACTGGTTGTGTGAAGTCAAGCCCCAGTAGACAACCCAGAGGAAAGAAGTATGGCTGTTATACGATGCATACCTGTTCTCTCCAGGATCAGAGGAGCATGCCAAATATATCAGGTGCTGTGGAACACAGGCAGGATGGTGCTGCTGCACTCGTCTTGTTAGTGGCTTCCTGGAGGCACTTGGTTGGCCACTGTGTGAACAGACTGCTGGACTTGATGGGCCTTCGTCTGATCCAGCATGGCTTTTCTTATGTTCTTATGGAACACAGGCAGGATGGTGCTGCTGCAGTTGTCTGGTTTGTGGGCTTCCTAGAGGCACCTGGTTGGCCCCTGTGTGAACAGACTGCTGGACTGCTGGGCCTTGGTCTGATCCAGCATGGCTTTTCTTATGTTCTTATGATGGTGGTGCAGCAGCATAAGGAGAATGCCCTCCAAAGGGGATGGATTCAGACATTAAATTCTGACCGGAATGGCACCACTCCAATGTGTAATTACTTTGTCCAATCTATACTCTGAATTTTTGTTCAAATCGCTGTTTGGGTGAATATTTCTGTGGCACCAACGTCAGAACGTACCCTCATCTTTTGGACTGCAGAATGTTTTTACGGCAGCATTGCAGTTGAGAAAAAATAAACCTAAGTTGGAGCATACGAAGCCAATCTCTTACACCAGTCGTTCTACCCACACACACACACACACACACACACAGTGATGTAGTTTTTGCCGTGGTTTACCCATCTTTATTTCTCAGGCCACATTGTGTAAGAAATCCTTTCAAAATATATGTTTGATGACAGTATGCAGGAAAGTTGGGAAAGATCTTGCTACAAAGAATAGATTTCCTGTCAAATTACAGCAGTACTTTGTTACACTTGAAGAACCCCTTCAATGGAGGGCATTTATGCTCGCCAGGCTTAATGCCCTTCCTTTGGGGGTACTAAATGGTAGATTTAAAAATATCCCCTTTGAGAAAAGACTATGTGTATGTGGCTTGAGTCAATACGACACGCTACAGCATATAATCATAAATTGTCATCTGCACAACGGCCCCCGTAAGAAAACCATTCTACCCTTGATTGATAAAATGAAATCTAGCCAAGAATCCTCTGTATGCCGGTTTTTGTTGAATGATTCTATTCCTGAAGTCACTTTAAAGGTGGCAGAATTTCTGATGGAAGTTGTCAAAACTAGGACCAAAGTTTAAACTGTATTTAAACTGAAAATGAATGGACAGAGAATTTTGTGCACTGCTAATATTATGTTTCTGGGTATATGCCAATAAAGGTGGATCGGATTGGATTAGATTTCCTGTTGTGGGCAGTGCCCTGTCCTCATGGACAATCATGCTCAGAGTTGAGGTTGGGGTTGTGCATGTGGCAGTCTTCCATCCCTTACAGGGTGCCACACCAAGAAGTCTTCTGATCTTTGTGGAACCTTTTAAGGAGGCATGCGGGGCTAATGCTGGAAGCAAAGGCTGGAGAAGTCCCAATGCGTGAGCAGGACACCATAGTCTCTCAGGCTCAGCCACATAATATCAAGAGAGCAATACAGGCATACCTTGGAGATATTGCGAGTTTCGGTTCCACCGCAATAAAGCAAATATTGCACTAAAGCGAGTCACACAATTTTTGGGTGGGGGGGTTTCCCAGTGCATATAAAGGTTATGTTTACACTATGCTGTAGTCTATTAAGACTGCAATGTACATACCTTAATTACAAATACTTTATTGCTAAAAATGTGACCTAGAGACACGAAGTGAGCACATGCTGTTGGAAAAATGGCTCCAATAGATTTGCTGAACGCAGGGTTGCCACAAACCTTCAATTTGTAAAAACGCAATCTGTAAAAAATGAAGTACAATAAAATGAGGTATGTCAGTGTTGACCTACAGAGATGTGGAAAGAGAACATACATGAATCATTTTGAGCCATTGGGGGGGCGGGGAAAGCCTTATTATAAATGCTTATTACTAGCATTAGCAATATTACCGAGCAAATACTGCTAAAAAAAAACACCTGAGGATATTTCTAAAAGAAGAAGAGTTGGTTTTTATATACTGACTTTCTCTACCACTTAAGGAAGAAACAAACAGGCTTACAATCACCTTCCCTTCCCCTCCCCACAGCAGAAACCCTGCGAGTTAGGTGGGGCTGAAAGAGGTCAGAAAGAACTGTGACTAGCCCAAGATTGCCCAGCAGGCTTCTTGTAGTGGAGTGGGGAAACCAACCCGGTTTTCCAGATCAGAGTCCACTGCTCCAAACCACCACTCATAACCACTACACCACGCTGGCTCCCTCGCTGGCTTCTACAAGTTACTGAGTATTTACCAAGCATATGCTCAGGATGGTACGGTAGTTCATGCATGTTTATTTTTCCAAAATTAGTAACCCCAGCTCTGTTCTAATAAGATGGAGGGCCAGTTTCAATTTAACGCCATGGCCATTTGTGCTATGGTTGGAAAGCTGTTATACCTATAGGCTTGAGGTAATCTTTATATGTTCATTTCCCTGCCCCCCGTGCCTATAGTTGTGTAGCTACCTCACATCAGGGCCATGTCCACATGAGCGGTGGATTGCTATACACTCTGGGCGAAGGCGCATGGTTGCTTTAGCCTTCTTTATTCCCTGTTTCAGCCAGGATTCAGCCAGGATTGAACGCACGTTCGGCGAAACGCATGCGTTCGATCCTGGCTGAATCCTGGCTGAAACAGGGAATAAAGGGGGCTAAAGTGACCATGCATTTTCGCCCTCTGCCTTTGTGTGGGCTGACATACAAGGGCCAGGCTGCTCAGAGATCCTGTATAGAACTTTTCAATATTACTGTTACCTCTAAATTGGACCTCTGTTTTTGCACGCAGAATAAATGAAACAGATTTTCAGATTTTCTTCATTTGGCATGGTCCTTTCCTCACCAAGATCTAGTTTCTCTTAAGGTGTTGGAATGATTTCAGGGAAACTGTGAAGGTTGGGGTTTGGTGGCTTAACAGCTGCGGGGATGGAAAATAACGGACACAAAGTCTCAGCCTTTGGCCGACAGAAATGTTGCTCAGTACTTGCTTGGCTTCTGCCTCTTCCTTCACACTGAAAAAGACTAGAAGCTCATGCAGTTTTTGAAAAGGAAGCCTGAGAGATTATCAGAACGCCAAATTTACAGTCAGACTCTAAATTCTCTGATGGCAGAGGAACCCCTGGCCACAATCACAAATGAGAGAATCCTACATTAAACCAAAACAAAAAAACAGAACACTGTCTGTTGCAAAGGAAACAAAAAGTGAGACTGCAAAATCAGCATTTCGGATGACAGAATACCTTCTTCACACAGTGTAAGCCGGTCAGATTTTCCTTTGCCACGGCATCAGATTCTCTGAGCAAGGTTTTTGCTCATTCGATTTATTTCCTTATCAGTGCGTTCGCTGTCCTTGGGGGAATAGGTTCCATGGGAGCATTAAAAATTGGCTGGTGCTTCCAGTGTGCTTAAGAGAGTTTAAAGTGCTATCTTTTAAATGAGATGCATGACATAGGCATTGGCAATTTATGGCTTTTTGAACGCCGAGCTGTTCGTACTCACTAAATTACAATGTCTGTATGTACTATCTGATAATTGGTAGAGGAGCGTTTGCCCACCCGTGTCTTCATTTCCTGTTCTGTTAACATCCATTTTATTATCCTTCTGATGCAGAAGGGTAAATTTTTTTTCACCCTTCAGAGGATAGATGCAAGTGCAGCTGTTGAGCATATACAAATGAAACGTGTGCTGAGTAAGAGAAATTTAAAAAGGGCAGTAGAAGCCTAGAATTCCATATTCCTCTTGGGCTGATCACATTGGAATTATGAGCCTTCTACGATAACTGAGAAATGCATTCAGCTATTCTGTGCATGTTGTGTACACTGAATGTTCAAGAAGTAGAAAAGAGTAAGAGTCCAGTAGCACCTTACAGACTAAAAACAATTCAGGCAGGGTATGAGCTTTCGTGAGCCACAGCTCGCTTCTTCAGATACATGAAGAAGGGAGCTGTGGCTCAAGAAAGCTCATACCATGCCAGAAATTTTGTTAGTCTTTAAGGTGCTACTGGACTCTTGCTCTTTTCTACTACTGAAATATGGTAAGAGTGGGGCACAGAAAACATTTATTGAGATGTGGTATCCTTCTCTATTATACTCAAATAGAAACAAACCAAAGAAGCAGGTAAAATAATATATTTTAAGAAATATCTGAATTAGAAATGCAGAATTATATAGGAGATAAGTGTTTGATTTGATATACCGTATTTTTCGCTCCATAGCACGCACCTGACCATAACACGCCCCCCCCCCCCCAGCTGGCCGTCGGGGCGGGGAAAGCCGGCTCGCGCTGGAACGACGCGAGCCGGCTCTGTGCTCCCCTCCCGCCTCCCGGCTGTTCCAGCGCACCCTGCAGGCTCTGTGTGCCCTCGCCTCCCAGCTGGGAAGCGGGCGGGGCGCACAGAGTTGGCAAGGCTCGTTGGAACAGGGCGCACAGAGCCAGCTCGTGTCGTTCCAGTGCGCCCAGCCGGCTCTGTGCGCACATTCGCTCCATAATACGCACAGACATTTCCCCTCACTTTTGAGGAGGAAAAAAGTGCGTGTTATGGAGCGAAAAATATGGTACATCTACATCTATCTATATATTAGCAGTAGTTAATACTCCTTATAATTTATTTCTGGATTATAGTAGGAAAATATTTTTGTTAAAATAATGGGTATTGGTTTAAAATTATGGGTATGAGCCCATAAAATTATGGGTATGCTCTTGGATGCTGCCCTGCTCATGGAGGGAGTCACCGGAGGGCCAAGTGAGTTCCCTTCGTTGTTCACAGCCATGCACACTTGGGAAGCAGTGCACATGGAAAGGGATGCTTGCTGTTCCAGCTAGGAGTGACTTGAGGACTAAAGCTCTGAGGATGAGGGGATGAGATTGAATCATTACAGGAAATGCACACATCAGCTGCCTCTTCTACACAGTGGCCACAGCGTTGCGATCCCTGCATGCCCACAGAGGAGTAAAAGAGGGCACATTTAAATTCTGTGGCAATCCTCTCCATGAGCCACAGTGGAAGACTGGATCGTGCTTCATGCACGAGTTTTTCCACGGGATTTAACTGTCATGATTTAATCGCTCCTGTCACTCTGCGGTTCGCCTCTTTCAGTACCCAAGAATTTCAACCATTGTACAGGTAGCTGCATTTGCACACAGTTTCTGTGCCGCCTCACTGAAAATGGCCCAGAGGGTTCCTTTGCTGTGTGCTAGTAGATTGAGCATGCAAATGGAAGCAGAGTGACCCTTCAAAGTCCACCAAAGTCAATGGACATAGGTGTAACTCTGCTCAGGACTGCACTCTGCTAGGCCACCTGATGCAAATAGAAAGAGGGAAATTACTGTACTGGTGCTTTCGTCCTCTTTCTCGATGTGTTTCCTGCCCATTGTGCAGCATCAGCTGATTGGCCATGGGCACTGGTGTGACACATTCCTGCACAATCTGATTTAGTAATTCAGTAGTGGATGAGAAGAAGCCGAAGAGGTGAATGCACCAGTTTACTGAAATCATACTGACTGCAGACTTTGAGCGCAATCCTGAAGGGGGGGGGGCGAAGCTCCATAGAAGCCACCCTGATCCCACACCAGGGTAGGTGCCACCTTATCACGGAATAAGGTGGCACCTACGCTGGCGTGGGGGCAAAAATGCTGGCGTCTGGGAGCCACAGAGCTCTGCTGGTCCCTGCCGCCAGCACAGCCGCACTGCCAGGGCTTTTCCTGAAGTAAAAGCCCGCGCCAGTGTCAGAGGGGGCTTTCCTGGGGTATTCCAAGGGGCGAAGCTGACATTAGCTTCCTAGCCCCTTTCGCCCCAGGAATGTCCCCTTGAGTGGCAGCGGGGCTGCTCCACCTTTTTTGGTGGCCCACCTCGCTTTTCGCTGTGGGGCATTTCCCCTTTTTTCATTTTTTACTTTTGGAAAAGTCTTTTCCCCCCCCCCTCCATGGTGGCCAGGAAGCCTCTGAGGAGGAGGCGTAGCTGCGCTGCTTGCGGCTGCCGTGGACACCCTCCCCCCCAGGAATGGGCTGCCCATGTGTGGAAGTTACACAATTCTGTGTGCTCTTATAGAAACCAGTGGATGGACCCCTTTTCGCAGGTTCGTCACTTCTGCCACAAAATCCACTTCATTTTCTTTCGTTTTCCTGCTACATAAGCAGATATCCTTAGAAGTAAGTCTCATTTTATTCAATGGGGTTTACCCCCAGTTTTCTGTTTCCCTTGCATATGAGCTTCTTAAAATTTAGCATATGGTATTAATTAATGACAAGGTATCATACTTTTCTTCCATACTAACAAACATTTTTTCCCATGTGTGTTGCAGTATCTGCAAACTGAACATTTAATTCATGCATCTGATGAAATAAATTCTAACCATGAAGGCTGGAATGATAATACACATTGCTTTTTATTGTGGCACTAGATTCCTTTTTGGTTTTGCCAAAACAGACTAACGTGGCTACCTCTCTAGAATTTGTCTTTTCTAGTTGCTGTTTGTGCAAAGATCTTACTAGGACTCAGGCTAAGTGTTTGTTTTCAGCACAGGCTGAGTGCTGGAAAAAAACAGTTCTGGGCATGTACAGAATGCCTTTTACCTCAACATTTTAAAAAAACCCAAAACAAACAAAAGGGCAGTCTCCTTTCTTTCCACACACTTTAATAATTCAGTAGCAAACATAAAGATTCAGAGGAAGCAGTGGGATCACTGAATAATGTTTTTAAAACCCTCTGTAAAATGAGGGTAGGGTAACTACATAAAATAAAAGGGATGCTGGATCCCATCATCTAGACCAATGCCCTATTTCCCATGCTAGCCAACCAGATGTTTCTGGGGATCCCATCACGAGGGAATAAAGGCAGCAGCCACCACAAACAGTTGCCCCCAAAATGGCATTCAAGAGACTACTGCTCCTGAACATGGAGGTTCTATTTATTCAGCACAGCCAGTGGTCACTCATGGACCATTCCACCTAATCCCCTTTTAAAGACTTCTAAACCAGCGCATGTCACCTTATAGCAGTTTCTTTGACCTGGGTACTTCTGGGAGAAGGCCCAGCCCTGGACTAGGGCTGTCGATTCGGTTCGTCCAAACCGAACACACAGCCGAATTTTCCCCGATTCGGGGGTTTTCAGTTCGGATGGAACCAAACTGAAAAAAGGCGGGAAAATGACACCATGAATTCGACGAATTAAACTGCTCTGCGCTGCCAGCCATGGCAGCGCGGAGCAGTTCAAAGAGCCACCCGCCCGCTTTCCTGGGAGCCGCAGGAAGGGGGCGGGTTATTCGGCCAAATTTTGTTCCCGAACTCAAAACTCGTGCCGAATTCCATGGAACCGAAGCGGGGGAGTTCGGACTTGGGCATTTCCCGAATCAAAACGGGCCAAATTTTGCCGGATCCAAATTTTTTCGAATTTTTTTTTCAACAGCCCTACCTTGGACACTGAGCTCCATGCACTCATGGAGCCAAGCCCAACCTGATAACTTGTATCTCAGAATCTCCCACTCCCATGGCGCAGAGTGGTCAGCTGCAGTACTGCAGTCAAAAGCTCTGCTCACGTCTTGAGTTCGATCCCAACGGAAGTCGGTTTCAGGTAGCCGGTTCAAGGTTGCCTCAGCCTTCCATCTTTCTGAGGTCGGTAAAATGAGCACCCAGCTTGCTGGGGGTAAAGTGTAGACAACTGGGGAAGGCAATGGCAAACCACCCCGTAAACATAGTCTGCCTAGTAAACGTCGGGATGTGATGTCACCCGATGGGTCAGTAATGACCCAGTGCTTGCACAGGGGACTACCTTTACCTTTAAGGAAACCCAGCATAAAATTTTAAAAGCATCACCTCTATTCCCCCCACCCCCGGGCTGGAAGATGAAGTAGTTTATTGTGCAAAAGTGATTCTTCAGCAAGGATCTAGAGTTTGGTGGTAAAAAAAATAATGAAACGTTGCCTTGGGTCCTAATTTACAAGGAGTCAGCAGAAAGGGAAAAATGGATTCCCGCAGCTCCTAATTGCCTTGAACTTCGGGTGTTTACTTCTGCATGTTCCACAACAGCCCTTGCCAGTCAATTCCCATCAATCACAACAAGATCAAGCAGGAGTGTAAGAGTCAACTCTTCCTTTTATTAGCAAACACTGTCTCTATAAATAGACTACTCAAGCTGGATTTAGTTCCTAATGCAGGCATTTTGGATGGGGTCCCAGGTTTTCTCTCTTCCCTCCCCTAAGTTTCCCTCTCCACACACGCCCACGCACACACCTGGGTGTAAATGGCCTTTGGCATCTTTTGGGAGAAGGCAGAACGTGATCGGACGGTTGTATTTCTGTCGTGTTGGAAGTGGGCCAGATCAAGTGGGTGACATAAGGACAGCAAACTCGACTGCTTCACAGTTATACCTGGGAGAACCTCGCTTCCTGTATATTTCACTTCTCCTGTATGATAAATGGAGTTGCTGTTCATTCCAAAAGCAAGATCCCTCCCCCCCCACCAGATTCTCTGTTCCTCTGTGAGAAAATGAGTCGAGTAAGCTGATAGGACAGTTTATGGGATGTGCTTCCAGTTTGCTGGGGTGGTCTGTCTTTCTTTCTTTCTTTCTTTCTTTCTTTCTTTCTTTCTTTCTTTCTTTCTTTCTTTCTTTCTTTCTTTCTTTCTTTCTTTCTTTCTTTCCCCCTGTTCTTAGACTGAGGTCTTGAACAATAAAACCATAAAACTTAAATAAGACCCATCTCTAAAAACACCTCCCTTCGTCTCTTCTCTGCATCCTCCCAAAAACGAACAACAAAATAACTACGCTGAGGGTCAGAGTCCTCTAAGAGGAACTGAACCTTTTGCTCCAAAGTTGGTCGAGAAGACTTGGACCATTTGTTAAAACATGGTATAATCCATTTTAGCCTAAATTGGTATTTGTAACAGATATGTACCAAGGAGTCCACTGACTGAAGAGGGCAGGGACACAGCTGTTCTGATTTGCTGAGGGGTCTTTTTTTTAAACTGTAAAATATACACTGTCGGACCCAGCTGTGCATTCTAACAGACAACATTGAAATCTCCGAGTTCTGCCTGGGGCTGCCCAAGATACTTGGAACACAGAAGAATGGAGGAACCATTTCTAGCCACGATTGATGAACAGATAGGTGTGCTCACAATGAGAGGTAACCACATGTTTAAAGTGCCAAGAAAAGGGGGCAAAAAGGGTTGGGGTAATTGCTTGGCTGAAAGATGTTGCAGAGGGTCCTTTTAATAACATGAAGGGTCATTACTAACCTTTTCCGGATAATCCTTCTTCGGCAGGTCAAAGTGTACAGGCTGCTCTCTGTTAACCAAAGGTGGACAAGAACAAAATGGATTGTGTCGTGCTACAGCTTCATCTATTGATTTTCTAAAGGACATTCAGATATGCAAGGCCCGAGGGTATCAGAGCTCCGAGTGATTTTATGTAGTGAGTGTACTTCCATCCTCCAAACTGGGAAATGGAGTATCTGTCTAACACATGTGCTGTGGAACACAGGCAGGATGCTGCTGCAGTTGTCTTGTTTTTGGGCTTCCTAGAGGCATCTGGTGGTGTAGTGGTTAAGAGCGGTGGTTTGGAGCAGTGGACTCTGATCTGGAGAACCGGGTTTGATTCCCCACTCCTCCACGTGAGTGGTGGACGCTAATCTGGTGAACCAGGTTGGTTTCCCCACTCCTGCACATGAAGCCTGCTGGGTGACCTTGGGCTAGTCACAGCTGTCTTAGAGCGCTCTCAGCCCCACCTACCTCAGAGCGTGTCTGTTGGGGGAGGGGAAGGTGATTGTAAGCTGGTTTGATTCTTCCTTAAGTGGTAGAGAAAGTTGGCATATAAAAACCAACTCTTCTTCTTCTTCACTGTGTGAACTGACAGCAGACTTTGATGGGCCTTGGTCTGATCCAGCACAGCTTTTCTTAAGTTCTTATCTTGACCTTCCTCCAGATTGCTCAGGGCGTCAAACAGGGTTCGCCATCCCCACTTTCATCTTCACAACAACCCTGTGAGGTAGGTTAGGCTGAGAGAGAGAGAGAGGCCCATTGTCACCAAGTGAGCATCATGGCAGAGTGAGGATTTGAACCTGGCTCTCCCACGTCCTAGTGTGGCACTTTCTAACCACCACACCAGCTTCTATTCTGACCTCTGAGAATACAAACGTTGGCCATTCCTAACTCATACCATAACTCTAGGGCCGAGCATAAATGTGCGTGAGCTCATATCGTAACATACATGCATGCAAAGTATTAAAAAACATCTACTACTTAAAATACAATTTAAACAGTGGATAAGAGCAAAAATAAAAGGATGTTGCAGCTGGATGTTGCAGCTGTGACTCACAGGCAAGGAAACAGAAGAATTCTGGTGCTTGTTTCATGAAGTCAGGACTTTTTAAAAATAAAGAGCATGTGATAATCAAGCACACAACACACAAATGAATTATTCACTGCAACCACTCTGTGTGCACTCAAGGGTACTATATAATTCTTAATTACATTCTTTTTTTAATTTATAGATATGCAGCCTGTCATATCAGTTGCGGGGCGGGGGGGGGAGACTGGGTGTATCTGATTGGAATTGTCAAACAATAGGCAAACAGAAAAGAACTGTAATGTACTTCAGAACATAGAGTCAACTAGCCATTCACATTACCTGATAGCATCAGAAAGCAGAATGAGAGTTTTGGGGCATGACTGCTGCTGTGGGGAGAATGGAAGGGCTGGGTTTTAGGACCAGCAGAAATAGGCTGGGATAATTTTTTTTCTTTTATTTCCCCACCTTTTTCCCCAATAGGGCCTCAAAACACTTTACAATTTCTCCTCCTTTTCATCCTCATGACGGTTCTTCTTAAGGATAACTACAACAGCACTGAAGAAACAGGAATTTAGATGCAAGGAAACTGAGAATGTGTAAAAGCCCTGGGTTAGCAACCCTGGTCTTCCTTGGGGTCTCCCATCCAAGTGCTAACCAGGGCTGAACCCTTGTCATGCCGCGCCTGGTCCCCGGCAGCCCCCGGGGTCTCTGCCCTGGAGAAGGGGGCCCCCGGAGGAGCCTCCTCGGCCTCAGACCAGTCCGAGGGAGAATCAGAGCTCTCCTCCCCCTCAGACACAGCCAGGTTGTCGAGAGTCAGCTCAACCTCTCCCACCTCTTGCTTCAATCCTCCCCGGCCGAGGCTCCTCTCTGACCTTATATCCTCTCCAGGCCAGAGAGGTCCCGGCCTGACCTCCCCCCAGCCCGCCCCCGGAAGGCCAAAATAAGGTGCTCGGGCCGCACCCGTGGGTGGAAGCCGAGCCACCGGCCGGCAAGCTCTTCCCCACCCCGCCCGCACCCTGCTGAAGCCCAGCTGTTGTGCGGGGCGGGGCTCGGTGACTCACGTCATTCTGGCCGCGTCCGTCGTTGGGGCTTGGCGGCCAACCTCGCCGATCCCTGGAGGGCTTGCCTCCTTGCTGTCTCGCCGGGAGCCTGGGGAGAAAGAAAAAGGTGAGGCGCCGTTGTAGGGCCTGCCCCCGGAGGGGTGGGGTTTCACCGTCGCCCCCGTGGGGGTGGGGGAATCCCTGCCGGGGAATCTGGTGGGGGCGGAGTATGGCCCGGGCGGCTCCTGGAAGGGCTCGTCCCGGGACAACCCTCGCTTCCAAGATCTGATGAACCTGGGTTAGCCTGGGCCATCCAGGTCAGGGCCCTCATATAAAGTAGAATTATACTTTAATTATACTTTAATTACTTGACCAATAGGAAAGCAATTGTGATACATTTTATAGGAACAAAATAATACAATTCAAAGACAGAACAAAAAAACCCAAGAATACAGCAGCCTTTGAAAAGTGGACCATTTTAGCCTCTGGACTTCATATCCATATGGTATCCATATCAGGGAAACATTCATGTGCTCTTCATTCTTATCTTTCAATTTGTACTACAATTATTAGATTTAAAGGAAAGGAGATGAGTAATTGGTTCTTGTAGGTTATCCGGGCTGTGTAACCGTGGTCTTGGAATTTTCTTTCCTGACGTTTCGCCAGCAACTGTGGCTTCAATGGCTTCTCTGTGCAATCTGACAAAATAGTTGGTAGAGAAGCCATTGAAATTCATAAACATCAGCACAACTTTAACAGGAAAGAGGAGAGTTTAAGAATGAATAAGGCTTGGCTTCCTGTTCTGAAAACCTCCAGACTAACAAAGACAACATTTAACAATAGCCATGCAGATTAGCTTTGGATTACACACATTAACAGATCACTTCAGGATACAATGGTTCCATATTAACATACCACACCCTCATTAGCACATTATCTTGATACTTACAGGACAATGATTAGCACATTACTTTTGCAGGACAATACTCAGCTCAAACCCAACCCCTTTCTGACTATATATTACTCTTCCTACACTTTTGACACTGAGAGACACTGTCCTTCAGTGTTACTCCTCTGAAGATGCCTGCCACAGTTGCTGGCGAAACGTCAGGAAAGAAAATTCCAAGACCACGGTTACACAGCCCGGATAACCTACAAGAACCAATGAACTCTGACCGTGAAAGCCTTCGACAATATTTTGGAGATGGGTAAGATTATTGGTTTCCCCCTTAATAGTATGTATATCACACCTTCAAAATTCACAATCCACCGTATATAATATATCAGAAATCATCATAATTATCTGATGATTCCAGATGGCCACACTTCAGAAGCTCTCCCTGTTTAACTGTAAAGGATGAATGTTAATATTATATGCATTTTGTCTTTTAAACGTTTATTTCTGACTAATAAACATCACCGGCATGATCTGCTATGACTGTACCAAATAACAAAGCAAGGCATTTAATTCAGTGATACTCATTCATATGTCTGTTTCTGCCTCTGCATTGCTTTTCTAACTTTTGCATTTTTTTACTTGTCATGCTAATGACAATCAGCTGAAATATGAATATTTTGTTAATCAGTGCTGTAGTAGTTGTCCTTAGGAAGCATCAAGCCTTTTTCATGTACATTAATCCTCTGAATGGGAATAAATGATAAAAAAAACCCCTCAGAATTCTTAATGCTGTCTTCTTTGCTAAGCTAGTGCAGTAGATCCCACACTTCCCGCAACGTGAAATTGAGGACGTTATAAAATGTTTGGCATTTCTTTGCTTCTGCGTACATCTCTCTAAAGAAAGAGTACAACTCGGAAATAAAAATAGAAACTGATGTTTAGCTGTTCAGCATAAATCCATGGGAAGTGTACGCACGCAAGTAGTAATATATTCACAGCTTTTAATGCCAATCAAATCTCTTCATACAAATAGGTCACACGTAACGACGTGAATGGTATCTTACAATGGCAATAATAGAAAGCATACATTTTAGTATCTTGGAACCTTTCCCACTGGTTTTGCATTGCCTTCCTTACATGGGAAGAGTGGGATTGCACAAGTTTATGTTTCTCCAGAAAGCTTCCTGTTGCTTTAAGGCTCAAAAAATAAGACAAAAGAAATGGAACATGAGACTGTTTGGGAGGAGGTTTCAGTGGCCACACCCACTGACTTGACTACCACCAATGATAGATGGCAGGGTTCAGACATAGAGTGTGGGACCAATCAGAGAGAGAGAGAAATGTTAGAGCTATTCATGCCCTTTGGCTTCCAGTTTGATTAGGGAAGTTCATTGACCTCTGCCTAATCTGTAATATGGCGTAATATGGTGGGCGGGGCCAGTCGTGATTGCTGACTCATGTTATAAACTTGATAGGGTAAGGCCACCATTGGCTTAGCTGCTATGACATCACAGAGGGCCTGAGCAATTTTGGACTAGGCAGCTGAGTGCTAATGGACTTTGGTAAATGTATACAGTATTGTCTGATACTGAGTTACTGCAGATCGCAGTAGGAAGTCATTGACCACAGCTAAAGAGATGACACTGACTGCTCCTGTGTGATGGTGTGTGAGGCATGAGATCCGGAATGAGTACATGCTTAGTGTCATAGCATTCCCTTCAAACATAGAAAATGAGCTATTGGGAATCAGGATTCCATGTAGGAAGCCATTCAGTGATTTCAACTCATCGTTCTTGTCTCCATCACTCCTGAAACAGATCACGATGGGTAACCATGTTTGTCTGTAGCCGTAGAACAGGAGTCCAATAGCATCTTAAAGACTAACAAAAATTTCTGGCAGGGTATGAGCTTTCGTGAGTCGGCTCACGTCTTCAAATACCTATCTGGTATCTGAAGAAGTGAGTTGTGACTCACAGAAGCTCATACCCTGCCAGAAATTTTGTTAGTCTTTAAGGTGCTACAGGACTCTTGCTGTTTTCTCCTTCTACTGAAATAGAGTTCTATATAATTGAGTTATGATTGGCTACGATTATGTATGGGAAATGCAGCCTTAATTCTTCCGAATTCTTTACCCTCCTATATGTATCATTTAACTACTCTACATTATGGCAGCGATTTCCTGTTTGTGAGACTGAATATTGTACTCTCCGTGGTTTTACAAGGCAGATTTTTAAATAGGCCTTATTCAGATGCAATTTGTCCCTGTGGCCTTAACAAGATCGATACACCTCTCTATGTCCTGCTTGAATGCTGGTTTGCTTTTGTTTTTTTTTAAAGAACATTAGGGAATACTATACCAATCCAATTA